>NC_030684.2:36578058-37178058 GCF_000004195.4 Xenopus tropicalis | reverse complement strand
GCGATAAGTCTTACTGTGTGCCATCACTCTTAGGGCTGTTACACACGGGGAGATTAGTCGCCCGTGACGAATCTCCCTCGTCGCGGGTGACTAATCTCCCCGAAATGCCGTCCCACTGGCAAAAATGTAAATCGCCGGAGGGATGGCATATGCGGCGCTGCGATTTCCTGAAATTTCGGAAGTTTCCTCTTAAGGCAACTTTGCGATTTTGGGATATTGCAGCGTATGCCATCCCACCAGATTTACATTTTTTGCCGGTTGGATGGCATTTCGGGGAGATGGTCACGGGCGACTAATTTCCCCCGTGTGCCACAGCCCCTAGGGTGAAGATACACAGAGCTACTTAGTAGCAGCTACTTGTCATGGCTACTAAGACAATCCTGTTCATTCACTGATAGTTGTCTCTACGTGTGTTTTAGCAGAGGCAATTCTCAGTATTGTCTATGGCAGGTTTTTTCTGGTGTTTAGTAGCCATGAAAAAGAAGCTGATACTAGTAGCTCTGTGTGTCATCGGTCACACGAAAGATCATCAGACTCGCCACTAACCTTCAGGGCTGAAACGGCAGATAAAAAGGTAGAAACAATAGGATTTCTACCTCCTTCTGCTGATTCAGCCCTGACGGCAGATTTTGCTCAAGCGCCTTCTATGGCACCCGATCAAAATCTTTTGACCTGGCCGATCGGCGAGTCGACCGATAGCAGCTTCCTGCAATACCGGTCAACTCGCCGATATTATCGGTGCGTGTATGGCCAGCTTTACAGCCATGGTACAACCTACTGCTTAGGCAGATTTCCAGCCACAAGTGAAAAGGGCAGTTCAGCATTCACATACCAACATTGTTGGCTCCCCGCATTTAATTCAACAAAAAGCCACCTATGCTGCTGTGAGTATATCCCACAGGAATATTATTTTTGAAGAGGCCTATATATTGGCACATATGCAGCAAAATCAAAGCAAACACCTTAAAAAAAAGGCTAATATTGTCACAGATGCTTTTTTTTTTATTACATAGTTTTCCTTTCCCTAAACAGCGGCTACCCTCAGTAATATTATTGCTAATATTATTTTAATTTGGAGACCTAAAACTATATTTTATTTTGAAATGAATAATAACTAAAGTTCTATATTTTCTTGCTATTATGTTTTTTTTGTGATGATTGGAAGATGTTTACATTTCTGTTTAATAAAACTGCCCAACACTGTAGTTCTGTGGGTTTTTTTGTTCATTTGTGTAGCCAACACTGTTCTGCTACTAGAAGGAAATCCTGCCTGATTTGCACTTTGTTTTGGCGCTACAGGAGTCCTGTGCCTCCGCTATATGGGAGAGCAGGTACACTGTAACATGGCTGTGCCCAGGGTCAGGACAGACTGGGCTGTAATACCCCTCCCTGGGGATGTCTCTAAACCACAGTCACTCACAGAGAAAAGGTTAATAGGTTTATTTTCAGAACACTGTAACTTTAAATAAGGTGCATAATATTGCAGACGTGTTTGGTTGCTGAGTTGCTGGGGGATCCTCACTTATGTGGCAGTTTCTTTAGAGCCCTGAGAAAGACTTCCTTTGGCTTTCCATGTCCTGAGACTCCCTTTGCTTCTGCACCCTAAACAGAGCATGTTTTTCTGCCACTGGGGTTTCCCCACTTACTTCCCACACACAATAATCTCTGTGCCTTCACCCTACTCTCTGCTTCTCCCCAGCACTGCCTCTGCATGCCTTCCTTCCTGCCAGCTCACTGGGGAGGGGATTCCTCCCTGCACAGACTCACCCAGATAGAGAGATGGGTATACCCAGCCTCCCTGCATTTGTATTGGCATATTTTGTTTAAAAAGGTAAAACATCCGTTTCTATTACATTGTGCCTATGCAAGTCCCAAAATGTGTTGCGGCTGCCTTGTACATTACCTCTTACTGCAGACAAATCTCTCTCAGAACTGACCATAGAGTTTTATTGTGAACCCTCAGGCAGAAGTCATGTTCAGCGCATAGATGGGCGCAAAGCATAGATTGGTTAATCTGGGACCCTAAAAAGCATTTGTACCAGCTCTTGTTTAAACTAGAAGGGCAATTTCAGTTTTTTTCTATGGCGCATTGGCCCAGAATTTCTCCATGTGCAATTGCACAAAGGTCTATTTCACTGGCGGGTGTCAAAATGCTGGGTACCCCACCCCCCCCCCGCTAATATTTTCCTTAGGCAGATTGTAAAGGGAAACAATGATGTTAATTAGGCATTTAGATTTATTTTATTATTATAATCTATTAAAAGGTTAAGTCTGCCTCATAGAAGGAATGGCACTGCTCTGTTACTACATAAGACCATTTATTACCCTGCTAATATACCTAATATTAATTTACCTACTAATGCTAATATACCTACTAATTTGGTTTCCAGAACCCATAAATAATAACACAGACAACAACTTTATGTAAAATCTGTGAAGATCACAGCTTTATTAAAAATATAATTTATGAAATGTGATGCTCACTGTAGGGTTATCAGATCACTGGAAATCAGAGGGCACATATAGAAAGAGCTGCACGCTGCAATATAAATGCACCTTCTATACGTGTCCTCCCATCACCAGAGGGTCTGGTAACCCCACCACATAGGGCTGTTTGATCCCAAGGAAGGCAAAAAACCTAGAGAGAAGCTTGGGCCAATCTGCTTCACTAGAGGCAAAAATTCCTTCCTGACTCCTAAATGGCAATCGGAATTATTCCCAGGATCAATGCGCCCTATGGAGCTTTGAAAGAGTTAATAAATGTACAGTAATGGGTAAATACATGTTTGCCTCTGTTTGTCTGTAGGGAAATGTGTTCATAGGTAATTAAGAGTGTATGGAAAGTGACAGCTCTGCTTGATGATGGTACTGGGTGCCCTGGCAATGTCACCCCCCCATGGTCCAGAAATAGAGATCCCCAATACTGTCACTTGTATTAAATGGTAAGTAGTATGGACATGTAGGCCTCAGTGTGTGCGTGTGTCTATCAGTAAGGAAATATGTATCCGTATGGGTGAAGGTATGGCAGTGTATGCATGTATGGGTGCCAGTAGGAAACTGGGGGCATGTATGGGTGCCAGTATGGAGGTGTTGGCATGTAGGGGTGCATGTATACTTGCCTGTATGGATCAGTGGGCCAGTATGTGTTGTGTAGCACATAACCGGCCCCTTCCATGTCCTGAGAATGGCTGGATCTTTCTGCCATCTCTAAGTGCTGGGAACCTGCTGCGTCCCTAGATGTTGATGCCACCTCTGGTGTTCTCTCTCTGCCTTCAGGTAGATGTTGGTTGGTAGGTGTTGCTGCAGGCCTTGTGGTGGGAGGATTAAAAGCTGGAAAGATTGCTGGATAAACTCCTGGCAGAAGCGGATGTAAAAAATAGTGGCCTATAGAGACTAGATGGCAGATCTTTTCCATGCACTCCTCAATTTGGTGTTCTGGGTAGTCAGTGGGGGCCACTTTGACAGGGTTGTTATAAGAATAGATTTTATCTGCCACATTGAGACAGCACAGTGCCATGAGAGATGGTTTGTGCATGTAGAAGTCTTGATGTTGGTTCAGGCACAGTGCTGCGATGCCTCGGGCAGCTGTTAGGCTTTTGGCTGCTCTTGTGAGCTGGGCAGGGGAACACTCCTCCTTGGTCAGTCTCAACAGGGAGAAGTGCTCCAAAAAGAAATCGATGGTTGGTACCCCCAGGCGAAACAGCAACTTCCTTAGGATGGTTCTCTCCAGGTGACGCATTTCAGCTGGTGTCATTCTGTAGTCAAACAGAGGTAGGAAGAGTTTGGGGGGGAGGGGGTACCGTAATTCAGCCACTTTGTAAGCCATGTAGAGGCAAGTGGCTCCCACTCTTGTTAGGGTGTCGGGGTCAGTAGGAGTGCAGGACACATACCGCTCCAGGAAGTTTATACCCAGGCACAGGGTCTGAAAGTCCAATCTCAGGTACCTGTGCACATTAATCATTAGGGTGGTGATGTGGTTCCAGGATGCAGCATTTATTTCCTTTTGATTTTCTAGGAAATTTTCCAGCTGATAACCTCCCTCCAGGCCTTTTTTATAGAGGTAACACTCCTCTCCATACTCCCTGAAGGTCTGCAGGGCATCAGCCAGGTTGGTCAGGGTGTTCCATGGCTCCCCCTCTGGCACCGGTTCCTCAGCTGTAGGGGTGCTGGTCCCACGCAGATCACCCTGGGGCTTGGCCCTTTTGAATTCAGGGCTGCACCCAGGGGAAATGATCTCCTCTTCTTGCTCTTCTTCTTCTTCTCTTATTCTTTTTCGCTTTCCAACGCTCAGAGTCTCCATCATTTAGCTCCTCTCTCACCAACTGTCACAAAAGACTGTTGGGACCAAGTATCCGTTATCCACAAGTCACCTCTGCTCTTCACTGATTGGCTGGGCATGTAAACAACTGATAGGCTGAATCTGAAGTACAAATGCTTGAGTTGCTTTGTCATTTAACTTCTCCTTTATTTCTAGTGCTTTGCCTTGTACTTCAGCCTCTTTTCTTATATGTGAATAAAGCTCTGTAGCTTTCAGAAAATCTGATATCTAAGCTTATCTAATGCAAAAATGATCCATATATAGATTTTAAATATACACATAGTTTACCATAAAGTGACAGCAGATATATCTCAGGGTACAAATGCTTGCTCTCAGAATCACAGCTTTTCATTCTCATAATTCAAGAAATCTGTGCAAATTTATTTTTTTTTTTTTTGCTAGATTCAGGTGCAAGTGCAGCTCCTCGTATGGAGCCACTGCCAGACATCACGTCCCACCATTATCTGCCTATACAGCTGTACAGACACAAATTCCAGGCCAGGGGTGTGTGAATGTACATCTTAGAAGGACTGGGTAAAGTTACCAGTCCATTTGTTCTTTTAAATGCAAGTTGTTGGTCTGCCCTGATATGCCCGCCAGTTTAATTTGATTGTTTGGTCCAAGGTGGGCATATCCGGAAACAATCCACTCATTTGGCGACTTCGCCACGGCAGATCACACCGTGTATGTTTTTAAATATTTATAATAATGTATTATGACTGCAGCAAGGCAAATGTTTGCTGTTAATTATGGGACTGTGTGGAAAATATTAAGAGTCCAGTGCCACTAAAATTGAAAATGATGGTTCCTTTACTACCCTACACAGAGAGAAAATGATAAATTCTGGATAGGCAGCTTGATAGTGACTTGACTTGACTTGAGCTAATAAGGGCATGTGTAGATTTGGTTGATAAAACACAATAAATAAATGTGACGTTATCAGGATGTATTCTGACTATTCTTTTAATAGAAATAAGCATGTATTTTTTAAACTGATAATAGCATGTTTTTAATAGGAAAAAATATGCTATTTTTTAAACTAAGCACTATAGAAGGGATTATAATTATACCGCATCTTAAATTTAGATTTGGCAAATTAACTGTAGGAAGGCAGTTTTATTAACAGTGCTTAATATTAAATATCATAGCTATATCAAAGCTAGAGAGTAATAGCCTTCAGTAAAGGCATAATGCATTTCCATGTGGACTGGACCTGAGAAATGGTAAGATCACAATATAAGGATATCAGCCTCCCTTTTCACCCTCCTCTAGGCCTTCAAAATGCAAAGTCAAAGCCCTGTAGAGAAGCAGATTTACTGGTGACCTGTTAAAAAGCAGATCTTTATTGGTTTGCTATGTATGACTTAATGTGGGCAAATTTAGTGCATTTTATTTATTAGTGCATTCACATGGTGAATAATGTAAAAATCAGAATACTCTACAAATATATTATTTACACCAGTCCCTGCCTCATGTTGTTAGCCTGTTAGCTCATACATTTAGAGCTCCGATTGTCCAATTATTGTATAGTATGCTACCCCTTATTCAGAAAGCTCCAAATTACTGGAAGCCCATCTCCCATAGAATCCATTTACAAAAAATAATTCTAATTTCTAATCATTTCTAATTTTTAATGACTTCATTTTCTCTGTCATAATAGTTACATAGAGTCCATCAAGTTCAACCCATCCAAGTAAACCCAGCACACACAAACCTATACTGATCTATCTATACACTCACATACATAAACTATAAATACAACTACTAGTACTAACTGTAGATATTAGTATCACAATAGCCTTGGATATTCAACTTGTTCAAGAACTCATCCAGGCCCCTCTTATAGGCATTAACAGAATCTGCCATTACCACATCTCTAGGAAGGGCATTCCCCAACCTCACTGCCCTCACCGTGAAAAACCCCCTACGCTGCTTCAAATGGAAGCTCCGTTCCTCTAATCTAAAGGGGGGGGGGCCTCTGGTGCGTTGATTGTTTTTATGGGAAAAAAGAACACCCCCTATCTGCCTATAATCCCCTCTAATGTACTTGTACAGAGTAATCATGTCCCCTCGCAAGCGCCTCTTTTCCAGAGAAAACAACTCCAACCTCGACAGTCTCACCTCATAGTTTAAATCTTCCATCCCCTTTACCAGTTTAGTTGCACGTCTCTGCACTCTCTCCAGCTCATTAATATCCCTCTTAAGGACTGGAGCCAAAACTGCACTGCATACTCAAGGTGAGGCCTTACCAGGGACCTATAAAGGGGCAAAATTATGTTCTCATCCCTTGAGTCAATGCCCTTTTTTATACAAGACAGCACTTTATTTGCTTTAGTAGCCACAGAATGACACTGCCTGGAATTAGACAACTTGTTATCTACAAAAACCCCTAGATCCTTTTCCATTAAGGAAACCCCCCAACAAACTACCATTCAAGAGATAGTTCGCGTTGATATTATTTCTACCAAAATGCATAACTTTGCACTTGTCAACATTGAACTGTTTTACTAAATAAAACAGTTCACTATACTTGTTCCTAACTAAGCTGCTTACATCCATATTGGGTTTATTTAATGTTTAAATATTTGTTAAATATTTCAATACTGACACAAAAAAACTACCTTTCAAAATATGAATATACATGTTGATGGTTTTTTGCTATCAGGTTTGGTTTTTAAGTAATTTTTACTTGAAGTTCCTGAATCTGACTGTTTTGCCAACCTGACTGTCCCTTTTCAGCCTGACAGTTATAGCTTCTGATGCTAATGGCCTACTGCTGCACCAACATGGCAGCCCCCTCATAGAGGAACATGGGGGATCAGATCAGGTATTGTTAAAGCATCAGACTTTTATGGCAAAATTATAAAGTTCTTGCAGAAAACAATGTTAAAGGGACAGTAACACCAAAAAATGAAAGTGTATAAAAGTAATTACTGTATAATGTAATGCTGCCCTGTACTGGTACAACTGGTGTGTTTTCCTTAGAAAGACTACTATAGTTTATATAATAAAGCTTCTGTGTAGCCACAGGGGCAGCCATTTACAGGAGAAAAGGCACAGGTTACTTAGCAGATAACAGATAAAACCCCATTATATTCTACAAAGCTTATTTGTTATCTGTTATGTGCCTGTGCCTTTTCTCCTTTTTCCCAGCTTCAATGGCTGCCCCTGTGTTGACATAGCAGCTCATTTATATAAACTATAGTAGCATTTCTGTTGCAAACTTACCAGTTTTACCAGCGCAGGGCAACTGTTCATTATATTTTAATTACTTTAAAACACTTTAATTTTTTGGTGTTACTGTTTCTTTAATTGCATCACAGACTCAAAGTCATTAGACAGTGTAGGACTCACGTACAATGAGGGGCCTTGATGTGGCACGTGAGCTTACATATTTTGGCCAAAGTGTGGTACTAACACCTCATTTTTTGTAAAAATTATTTTTAAAGGCAAACTAAGCGCTGGCAAACTTTCTTTCTCTTTGTAGAAAACAATGTTATGATATATGTAAAAAAAGATTTCTGGTGTCAGTATCTCTTTAAGGTATAGTCATCTAAATTAGAGAAAGTTGATGCCCCAGGTCTCTGCTGTCTGAAATGGGGCGTAGGGACCTGCAGTAATACAAGAAAGCCAATACGCTGTGTGCAAAATGCAAAAATATGGGCAGAGGAAATTAACTCCTGCCTCAAATTTTATTCTCCATCATCATCCTTTCTTCTGCCCAGAACCGGAGGTGGACAAAATGCAGCTGATAAATGTGCAACCAGCCTTCTGATTCCCATGAGGCTTTGACCCTCTGTTTCTGCTCGACTAGAACTCTGCACCCAGCCAACATATTTGACAGCTCCTGCCTCTCCTCCCTGTTAAACTGCCTGCAATACAGTGCTGCGCTAATGCTTTCCACAGAGCAACATCCACAGTACTGATATACAGCTCAGTGTAGGGGGATAGAAAACACAGAACCGGCACACAGAATTGCTCTTCCACAGGGGTGATCCCCTGTGTTAATTGTGTTAAACAGGCTGCACACAACGTGTTTCGGGGGCATACCCCTTTGTGTTTTTTATGAGTATTCCAGGCGCACCAATCCCACTCAGTACGGATCACTGGAGTATAACTATACAGAGAGGTTGGCTGTGCCTGTGGGTTCTCTAAACACTGCCAAGTCCTCCAGTTCTCCAATAATGTAACACTTGTAAATTCTCAAGTCTCCTACAATGATATAAAACTGCCAGACACTGCAGTGTTCCCCAGTAATGTAGCACTGCCATATAATCCAGTCTTCTCTGATGATGCAAGACTGCCGCATACAATCCTCACCAACAATATACAGTACTGCTGTGGAATGCTTCAGTTTTTTTCATTGATGTGCCAAATATTCCAGTCTTCTCCAGTGATGTAACACTGCTATAATTGTAATTTTTAATGAGTTCTGCTTCTCTGCCAGTGCTTATTAAACATCCAATATATAAAATATCAAAATTTCTAATGTCTTCAGAACCCAGTCCTTACGGATCTTCATTTATCTAGGATGGCTGCAGGAGAGTTCTTGTGTCAGAATAAACAAGTCTGCTATTCTCCTGCACTTGGGAGGTTCTTAAGGGCTGGCGTTAAGCATCCATGCATAATGTAATAGTTAATCTCTTATTCTTTGCCGCTTAATCACAACACGGTTTTGCTTTTTAGTGCAGAAAGTCCCAAAAGGTAAAATTCACCTTGAGAAAATTCTGCTTTGATTGATGTTAATTTGGAATAAATAATGACTCCATATCTTTTGGGTTTAGCATGCCTCATGTCGCTTTGCCCACTAACTGCGTACACATAGTTAAATATTTAGTCCTATTTTATTTATAAGGCTACTGTCCCTAATTTTTTTTATTGTGTGCTTTTTGAAACAGGACATGGATCTATCTTCAGGAATGTCACTGGTAATTATTATGTTACTTGGATTGAAATACCATAATGCTTTAACAAATTGATGCATAACACATATAAGTAGGCTTTGCCTTCTATTTATATTAAACAAAGTGAAGGCTAAACACTGTGAAGGCTACCCACAGCCATCTTGGTTTCTGTACCAGCACTAATACTGTAAACCAGACACACATGAAGGGCTGTGACACGCGGGGAGATTAGTTGCCGCGCGACAAATCTCCCTTGTTGCGGGCGACTAATCTCCCCAAAATGCGGAAGTTTCCTCTCAAGGTAACTTCCGTGATTTTGGCAAATTGCACCGCCGCGTATGCCACCCCACCGGCGATTTACATTCTAGCCGGTGGGATTGCATTTTCGGCCCACGACAAGGGAGATTTGGCGCGCGGTGACTAATTTCCCCGTGTGTCAAAGGGGGAAGAGTATGTTCACCTTCAGGCAGTTGTCTGAATTTAAAGAACACCGCTCAGACCAGGATCAATACTGCTAAATCTCTCTCTCCTCTGTTCTCCCTTTGGAAGGGATTGCCAATGCCAACTTGCATTCTGCCCAAACAGGAACTGGTTACTGCTCACTCCATCCTCTCCTGCATTGTTTGCATTTTATTGATCAGATTAGCTAAATCTTGCCAGACAGCAATATTAAAGATATGAAAATGAAGCAGGAGAGGGAAGGCATGCACAGAACTAGTTCAGTAATAAACTCTTGAAATGCAGACTATTGTCTGAGCTGAACATACCCATTAAAGATTAATCTAAACATTAATTTTCTGAATGTAATAAGAGATTAATTTTATGAGTTCAGTTATTTAGGTTATTAATGGACAAAACCTTTACCCCCTCACCCAATTAGACTGCTTCCTATTCTTACTGCATGCAAAGAGAAGCTCCCCTGCCGTGTATACATAGTTACATAGGGTTGAGAAAAGACCATTGTCCATCAAGTTCAACCCATCCAAGTAAACCCAGCACACACAACCTATACTTACCAATCTATACACTTACATACATAAACTATATATACAACCCCTTATACTAACTGTAGATCATAGTATCACAATAGCCTTGGATATTCTGCTTGTTCAAAAACTCATCCAGGCCCCTCTTAAAGGCATTAACAGAGTCTGCCATTACCACATCACTAGGAAGGGCATTCCCCAACCTCACTGCCCTCACCGTGAAAAACCACCTACGCTGCTTCAAATGGAAGCTCCATTCCTCTAATCTAAAGGGGGGGGGGGGGGGCTCTGGTGCGTTTTTATGGGAAAAAAGAACACCCCCATCTGCCTATAATCCCCTCTAATGTACTTGTACAGAGTAATCATGTCCCCTCGCAAGCGCCTCTTTTCCAGAGAAAACAACCTCGACAGTCTCACCTCATAGTTTAAATCTTCCATCCCCTTTACCAGTTTAGTTGCAGTCTCTGCACTCTCTCCAGCTCATTAATATCCTTCTTAAGGACAGTGCTGGCACATATTAGTGCAGGATCCAATATTCCTGGGGGGTTTTTCTCACATCCCGTCATATTGTAACTGGTCAGTTTCCCTTTACTTGAAGGGGACCTATACCCACTGACATACCTTAAAGAGAAAATAACCCCCCCCTTTTTTTTTTTTACATGAACTCAATCTGTTGAGCTTGTGTAGGAAAGATACATAAACACTATCTGAACTTCCAGATATAAATATAAATGTATTTCATTTTATGTATCTCCTGATGTACCTTTTATACTTAAGCCCAACTGAATGAGCTCATGTCAAAGAGGGGGGTATATTTTCTCTTGAATTTAAAATTGATCGGTGTGTACTTGGAGATCAGACGGAGCTCCAGAAGTTTGTTACTGATGCAAGAAGAGCTTTCTGTTGCTTCTCTGCTCTCTTATTCTGTTCCCTGTGATTGGGATGATAGAATTGAGTAGATAATTGTCAGCAGACCTGGACAGAACAGCAGAAGATGCACCATTGTGTCTAACAATCTACTCTCTGTTTTCCACTTAAGAAACCCGGCGATTCCCTCTCTGTGTCTGGTGATCTTTCTACTTCCACTATATCAGACAGCGATAGTGCCAATGATAGCCGCCAAGGCCAGTGGCTTTGAAGAAGGCGCCTTGATGGAGCTTTAAACAGAGTGCCTATTGGGTTCTACCAGAAAGTTTGGCTAATCCTGCAAAAGGTGGAGCATATTAAACTGCACAAATATGTGCTATGCTGTTTGTACACTTTTATTTTTTTTTCTTTTTACCTTATTATTGTTTTTTTTTTTGTTTGTTTATCATCAGTGCCATGGATTGTCTGTGGAAGGTTTTGTTTTACCATCATCAAGCACGCGTGAGGTGAGAGTTCCCCAAACCATTAGTTTAAGTGATATTAATATATTTCATTTTTATCAGCCATGATCCACCAGAGAAGCCGCAATAATGAGGGTACTCTTTTTCTATAAAAATGTTGTAGATCATCCTTTATTTTTTACAGCAATTTTTGTGTTATCAATGCTGCTGGTCACATGACAAGTTTACCAGCAACACTCCCCTGATCTTTATTATCAGTATTTTATACTTTACTGCTGATAAATGTCCCTCTCCTTCTTTGATGCAGATGACACCGGGTGAGCTGAAGTTTTCTGCCCATGTGGAATCTGTTTTGAATCGTGTGCCTCAGCCAGAGTACCGCCAGCTCCTAGTGGAAGCTATTTTGGTGCTGACCATGCTTGCTGATGTAGATATCCAGAGTGTTGGGGGTATCATCCACGTGGAAAAGATTGTGCAAATTGCAAATGAACTGTTCTGTCAGGAGCAGGTAAGGATTTCCACTATGGCTGGATCTTAGTTACCATATTAGCTGAGTAACAAACGGAATAAGCACAAGCCCACCCATCCAGGGGACAACATTGCTTTACCATTATCATAGCCCATATCAGTTGAGTGTAAATCCATAATGTATTCTTTATTTTATCCATATTTGAAATTTAATCTACATCAAGCATGTTATAGTAACACTATCCACCTGTAGAAAGTAATGTGTGTTTCATGGTATCCACACCCTGGTTTTTGTCTACGGTTATTGGCTGCTATCGTCAGCCAGATGGCAGCAGTGGGCAAACTGTCTATTGTTAACAAAGGCACTGCTGTTCATGCTGGGAAGTCAGCCTCTCACTACTTTGTACCATCCCATGTACATGCATATTCATATCCTGCAAGCAGAAATCCATTTAAATAAAAGGGGCAGAATGTTTACAAGCTAGGCGAACATTGTGCGTAAATGTATTTATATCAAAGCAGTAGGACTTTTCCTGGGAAAAAAAACGCTTGATTTTTTGTTTGTGTTTTTTTTTAATTTAAATGCAGCATTTGTATATTTATATTATATAGGACAAATGCAGAGATAGAGATCGACACAGTGTGTGCATGCTGTTAGGAACTACTGCACATGCACCAGTTTCCTCATCATTCGCATAATATTATTTCTGTTGCGTGCCGATAGATTAATAGTATGCAAGTGAGTAAGGACTAGACTAGGAATGAACAGAAGCACTTGAGCCTGGAGGTGGCCATACACTAAAAGATTCACTTGTTTGGCAAGGTCACCAAACGAGCAGTTCTTTTCTCCGATATGCCCACCTAAGGTGGGTGGTATTTGGTGTAACCCAATCGTTTGGCCCTTGAAACAAATGATTGAATTTCAATGACAGGTACAGTACCCTATCAATGAGCCAATGCCATCCCCAGTCTGACCGCATCAATTTTAGGTCAGATATCGGTTGGGTAGGCTCTTCAGGGATGCACATAAATGGGCAGATAAGCTGCCTAATCGATCTGAAGAACCCAAATTGGCAGTCTAGATCTGCCCGTGTATGGGCCACCTTTACTGAAGTTGATTTCCCTCTTCCTACTGCCGATCTCTGTCTCTGCATAGTTACCCCTTCTCTAGAGGAGGATCCAAGTCCCCGCGATCAAGAAGGCATATGCGTAGTTTATCTATTGCATGTAATAGAGACATTTATTTTTTAAACAATTACAATGGGGGGAAAACCTTATTTTGTAGAGTTAAACCACTTTGAAAGGACCTTGGAGAACGGTGGACACATATGGCTTTGTATCCAAAGAACTCAACCGTAGTAGGTGCATAGCTTCTTTTTTATGCACCAGGGAGAGAGTAGTAATTCTATGTGCAGGATGATAGCTAATACTACAGCATTTAATGCTGGTTTGAGGCCTACTATCTAAAGCTCTAAAATTCTGGGTGCCTTACATATTGGGTATGACATTCATTTATGTAATAATTTAGTCTGAAGACACACACAGCCATCAAGTCTTTTGGGTTTTTTTTCAAAGTTGACAGAGTTTCTTTATATTTTCTCCCAAGCATCTGAACAAGAAAGTTGTGATTAAATGGGAACTCTACTTTAAAACAACTTTAGCTTTTTAAGAAGCAAACATAATTTCAAGCAACTTTGCAATATATATCAATTGAAAAATATGTAGCCTTTTCATAATATGCATTTTAATGTAATAATATGGTTTAAAACAGTTACCAAAGCTTAGCCCCCTGTTCTCCATTACAGTGCAATGCATTGTGGATTATGTAGTTCCTGTATGCAGTAAGAGTTAATGAAGTTTAGCTGATGCAAAGCCAAAAACATGTCCATATGAAATCTGACCCTTAATGTGAAAATAAATGGTAACATCTGAAGCACAAATGTTAAGGATGACAGACTTCGGCCTATAACCACTTCCCTTTACTCTGCCTTCTTTTCATACCCATATTGTCTACCCCTTATTTGAAATAGCAATAAAGTACTATGAAATAATGGAAATTGGGGTAAATATGTTATTGCCGTATCCTGTTAAGGTACAGCTAACATGGTTTTCTCTTTCATCTCTATCATTCACAGAAGGTGCTTGGTGCGGATGACACCATGTTGGATGTTGACCCAACGACTGGTATTTGCCATTTGCTCTATGACAGTGCCCCCAGTGGACGTTTTGGGACAATGACTTATCTCTCTAAATCAGTAGCCATCACCCTGCAGGAGTCCTTACCCCACAGCGGATGTTCCATGCAGTGACATATACAGTCTGTTTACACTAAAGCTGCTGGTATCCTGAGAGCCACTGTGAAGGAGTTTGGTCACCTCATTCTGCCTTGGCATTAAATGCTGCTTCCTATCATTTGCTGCTGTTCTGTAACCAAAGTAATGGGTAAGATGTGCAAATATCAGCACTAGTCTTCAAGTCCAGACACTAGCAGTGCTTTCTAACATGATTTTTACATAAGGATTTTGGACCTGTTATATGATCCTGATACTTCTGCATATCCTAGTGAAAGAATATATTTAAAGAAACAGACACGCAAAACAAATCAAATTGTTCAAGGAAAGTATACTTTGGCACAACTCTTTGTGGACACACAGCTTCCTGTGGAGGAAGCAGTTATGGGCTGGAATGTGCCCATGATCATTTCAAAGTAAAAATCATAAAAAAAGGAATATACGTATACCCTATACAACTGAAAAAGTTATGCAGCGCAATCAGTTTAAATATGAAAATGTAAAAGGAGATTAATTGTTCTTTGACATAGAGTAAAAGAAGAATATCTAATAACCAGCATAGCTGGCAGAGTGACTTGGTACTGTTAATCCCAGTGTAGTTACCAAATTGCAGTAAAAATGAAATTGTTCTATAGCAATTGAACTCCTAAAGCAACTGTACATATCTTGAGGTCAGGAAGACACCAGTTATACACCAGTTATACCATTGTACACTTGAAGTTAGCACTTAAAATTCTGTTCCTGTGTGACATTTATGGATGCACCAGATCCAGGATTTAGTTAGGCATTTAAACAAATACCAGCAATGTTCACAGTAGCTAAATTTTTAGTTTCTGCAAATCTGAATAAAATCAAATAGGAGAAAGGTAGAATCATTGGGAGGTGCCAAGTTGCCATCCTGTCTTTGATTCTAGTCGGTAACCTCAGACCACAGGCTGCCACTCTTTTTTCCCATAAAAGCACTGTCCCTGGGTACTTTACTTCTCTCCCTGCTTCTATGGTGCCCCTGCATCCCCTGCATTACCCTAGGCCTAGGTGATCACATGTGCAGGAGTGAAATCTTTGCTGATTTCAGTGATCTACAAGTGTACAGCGTGCTGGGACATTGGAAGAGTATAGCAAATGAATAGTACCTGGTGCTGTGAATTTCTGGAAAACAATGAGGGGTGCTGCTGGGGTCTGAAATAAGTGGCTACAGTGCTGTCCAACTTCTACGGTGCCGAGGGCCGGAATTTCTCTAGCTTACATGGTGGAGGGCCGCTAATGGAAGCCAGTTTTGACCACTCCCCTTTTTGAAACCACACCCACTTCAAACCACACCTATTTTATCACAATGGTGGTAGCACAGCAAAATCCCAAATGATTGGTCCTTACTGTGGGGATATCAACCATCATTCATATGTGAAAGAATTATGTCATATTAAGATATACCCTTAAATTCCATATGCCTCCTCCTCCCCTGTGGATAGCAGAGCAACCCCCAGTACATAATTACACACCTTTGGGACCATTTAATGGCTATTTCCAACTGCTAACAAACTCCCACAACAAACCCCTGCCAGGTTCACCTCCCACAAGCAGCATAGGGCTGCCATACTCTGCCTGTCCTACCCTGCCTGTGTGTGCCATACTCTGCCTGTCCTACCCTGCCTGTGTGTGCCATACTCTGCCTGCCCTACCCTGCCTGTGTGTGCCATACTCTGCCTTCCCTATGCTGCCTCTGTGTGCCATACTCTGCCTGCCCTACCCTGCCTGTGTGTGCCATACTCTGCCTGCCCTACCCTGACTGTGTGTGCCATACTCTGCCTGCCCTACCCTTCCTGTGTGTGCCATACCCTCCCTGACCTATGCTGCCTGTGTGTGCCATACTCTACCTGCCCTATGCTGGCTGTATGTGCCATACTCTACCTGCCCTATGCTGGCTGTATGTGCCATACTCTACCTGCCCTATGCTGGCTGTATGTGCCATACTCTGCCTACAGTACCTTCTGAGGTGTGAAGAAGTGAACAATGGAAGTGATTACAGTCTGAGCCTCAGGTGTGAATACTGCAGGGGGTGAACAATACAGGTATTAAAAGGTGTGAAAAACACAGGGGATTACATGTTTAAACAATACATAGGGATTACAGCCTGAATCTGAGGTGAGAACCATGCAGGGGGGGCAGTTAATCTCAGTACTGATACCATTTAATGCTTACTCAAAGGTAAGCCATCAAAGCAGCAAGACAGGTGGGGGGCCACACAGAGGGGGGTCGCGGGCCGCGGGCCGCGGGCCGCCAGTTGGACAGCACTGCTCTAGAACATACTAAAAGTTCATTTAAAGGTGAACAACCCCTTTAGATGAGTAAAAGCCATATGTTTAATGTTTTTTCTGGTATGGCCAAGTCACCAGACAAGTGGATCTTTATCCAGTTTAATCACACACACAGTGTGGGTGAATTGGGCAGATCTAAATGTTTGTCCCTTAAGCCAGCAATCAAATCACATGCAGCCATCATTGTAGGCCTTGGCCAATAGGATTCTAATGCAAGATAGCTTCATATTGTTCAAATGTGTCCATTATCTTCCATGTATGTGTACAAACATACCATTTTAGGGAAATAATGGAAAACCTGCCGCCCTACAGATGTGGTTGATGGAGGCTGAAAATTATGGTTCAGCAAGTTCTAGCGGGCTGCACATAGGATTTGCCCGTTTTAGGGCTTTCTCTGAATTCTTTCTGATGCTGGTTTCATTTTAATTATTTCTCCCCATTTTCATTTGGAAGATTTTTTTGTTGTGTCTCTTTTTATTTTACCACTCCATCCATTTTATTTATGAACTTGTGTTTTGCAAGAACATATAATTGTTACTTCATATTGTGCTTTAGTGAATTCTATACTGTTTTTTGAGCTTGTGATAATTTATCCAAATAGACATAAAAGTTTTATGTTTAGGAATATATATAAATTTTTTTTATTGGCCTTATGCCTCTGCAGAATGAGAGAGAGAATGCACGGGCCTCTGGAAAGGATACATAATACTTCATATTTAATATAAACATAAGCTGCAATCTGCTTAATATTTGTGCATTGTGCCCAGATTGTCATGGAGGCATCTCCTATTACGCTGGGAATTCTGGGTAAAGAAACGGCAAAATTTGCAAATTGCACTGTTGGGAGATGAGCCATGTTGATAGTTCTCTTGCAATATTGTCAGCAATTTGTATGTATATTTTCCCTGAATAATACTGTTTTTATTGAAACACAAAAGTTCTTTAAATGTTAGAAAATGCCAAGGGAGGCAATTTCCAACAATTAAGCCAGACCACCATGAGTAATAGGCTTTACTTGCAGTGATCTTAATGTTATACTTTAGTAAGTCATTTTTGGGAGATTTGTTGCGCACGATAGTGCAGATTTAACCATCGGCGATAAGTCTTACTGTGTGCCATCACTCTTAGGGCTGTGACACGGGGAGATTAGTCGCCCGTGACAAATCTCCCTTGTCTCGGGCGACTAATCTCCCCGAAACGCCGTCCCACTGGCGAAAATGTAAATCGCCGGAGGGATGGCATACACGGCGTCGCAAATTCCTGAAATTTCGGAAGTTTCCTCTTAAGGCAACTTCTGCGATTTTGGGATATCGCGGCGCAGCGTATGCCATCCCACCAGAGATTTACATTTTTCACCAGTGGGATGGCATTTCGGGGAGATTAGTCGCCGTGACAAAGGAGATTTGTCACGGGCGACTAATCTCCCCCGTGTGCCACAGCCCCTAGGGTGAAGATACACAGAGCTACTTAGTGGCAGGTACTTGTCATGGCTAGTAAGATAGGCAATGCTGTTCATTCACTGATCGTTGTCTCTACGTGTGTTTTAGCAGAGGGAATTCTCAGTATTGTCTATGGCAGGTATTTTCTGGTGTTTAGTAGCCATGAAAAAAAAGCTGATACTAGTAGCTTTGTGTGTCTTGACCCTTACAGCCATGGTACAACCTACTGCTTAGGCAGATTTCCAGCCACAAGTGAAAAGGGCAGTTCAGCATTCACATACCAACATTGTTGGCTCCCCGCATTTACATTCAACAAGAAAAAGCTACCTATGCTGCTGTGAGTATATCACAAAAGAATATTATTTTTGAAGAGGCCTATATATTGGCACATATGCAGCAAAATCAAAGCAAACACCTTAAAGAAAAGGTTAATATTGTCACAGATGCTTTTTTTTTATTACATAGTTTTCCTTTCCCTAAACAGCTGCCATCCTCAATAATATTATTGCTAGTATTATTTTAATTTGGAGACCTAAAACTATATTTTATTTCGAAAAGAATAATAACTAAAGTTCTATATTTTCTTGCTATTATGTTTTTTTTGTGTTTACATTTCTGTTTAATAAAACTGCCCAACACTGTAGTTCTGTGGGTTTTTTTGTTCATTTGTGTAGCCAACACTGTTCTGCTACTAAAAGGAAATCCTGCCTGATTTCCAATTTGTTTTGGCGCTACAGGAGTCCTGTGCCTCCGCTATATGGGAGAGCAGGTACACTGTAACATGGCTGTGCCCAGGGTCAGGACAGACTGGGCTGTAATACCCCTCCCTGGGGATGTCTCTAAACCACAGTCACTCACAGAGAAAAGGTTAATAGGTTTATTTTCAGAACACTGTAACTTTAAATAAGGTGCATAATATTGCAGACGTGTTTGGTTGCTGAGTTGCTGGGGGATCCTCACTTATGTGGCAGTTTCTTTAGAGCCCTGAGAAAGACTTCCTTTGGCTTTCCATGTCCTGAAAAGAGCAAGCTTTGTTGACAAGGACTCCCTTTGCTTCTGCACCCTAAACAGAGCATGTTTTCCTGCCACTGGGGTTTCCCCACTAACTTCCCACACACAATAATTTCTGTGCCTTCCCCCTACTCTCTGCTTCTCCCCAGCACTGCCTCTGCAGGCCTTCCTTCCTGCCAGCTCACTGGGGAGGGGATTCCTCCCTGCACAGACGCACCCAGAGGGAGATACGGACCTACCCAGCCTCCCTGCATTTGTATGGGCATATTTTGTTTAAAAAGGCAAAACATCCGTTTCTATTACATTGCCTATGCAAGTCCCAAAATGTGTTGTGGCTGCCATGTACATTACCTCTTACTGCAGACAAATCTCTCTCAGAACTGACCATAGAGTTTTATTGTAAACCCTCAGGCAGAAGTCATGTTCAGCGCATAGATGGGCGCAAAGCATAGATTGGTTAAGCTGGGACCCTAAAAAGCATTTGTACCAGCTCTTGTTTAAACTAGAAGGGCAATTTCAGTTTTTTCTATGGCGCATTGGCCCAGAATTTCTCCATGTGCAATTGCACAAAGGTCTATTTCACTGGCGGGTGTCAAAATGCTGGGTACCCAACCCCCCCCCCCCCGCCCCGCTAATATTTTCCTTAGGCAGATTGTAAAGGGAAACAATGATGTTAATTAGGCATTTAGATTTATTTTATTATTATAATCTAATAAAAGGGTAAGTCTGCCTCATAGAAGGAATGGCACTGCTCTGTTACTACATAAGACCATTTATTACCCAGCTAATATACCTAATACTAATATACCTACTAATTTGGTTCCCAGAACCCATAAATAATGATGCAGACAACAACTTTATGTTTAATATGTGAAGATCACAGCTTTATTAAAAATATAATTTATGAAATGTGATGCTCACTGTAGGGTTATCAGATCACTGGAAATCAGAGGGCACATATAGAAAGAGCTGCACGCTGCAATATAAATGCACCTTCTATATGTGTCCTCCCATCACCAGAGGGTCTGGTAACCCCACCACATAGGGCTGTTTGATCCCAAGGAAGGCAAAAAACCTAGAGAGAAGCTTGAGCCAATCTGCTTCACTAGAGGCAAAAATTCCTTCCTGACTCCTAAATGGCAATCGGAATTATTCCCAGGATCAATGCGCCCTATGGAGCTTTGAAAGAGTTAATAAATGTACAGTAATGGATAAATACATGTTTGCCTCTGTTTGTCTGTAGGGAAATGTGTTCATAGGTAATTAAGAGTGTATGGAAAGTGACAGCTCTGCTTGATGATGGTACTGGGTGCCCTGGCAATGTCACCCCCCCATGGTCCAGAAATAGTGATCCCCAATACTGTCACTTGTATTAAATGGTAAGTAGTATGGACATGTAGGCCTCAGTGTGTGTGTGTGTGTCTATCTATCAGTAAGGAAATATGTATCCGTATGGGTGAAGGTATGGCAGTGTATGCATGTATGGGTGCCAATAGGAATCTGGGGGCATGTATGGGTGCCAATATGGAGGTGTTGGCATGTAGGGGTGCATGTATACTTGCCCGTATGGATCAGTGGGCCAGTATGTGTTGTGTAGCACATAACCGGCCCCTTCCATGTCCTGAGAATGGCTGGATCTTTCTGCCATCTCTAAGTGCTGGGAACCTGCTGCGTCCCTGGATGTTGATGCCACCTCTGGTGTTCTCTCTCTGCCTTCAGGTAGATGTTGATTGGTAGGTGTTGCTGCAGGCCTCGTGGTGGGAGGATTAAAAGCTGGAAAGATTGCTGGATAAACTCCTGGCAGCAGCGGATGTAAAAAATAGTGGCCTATAGAGACTAGATGGCAGATCTTTTCCATGCACTCCTCAATTTGGTGTTCTGGGAAGTCAGTGGGGGCCACTTTGACAGGGTTGTTATAATCAAACAATTTGTCTGCCACATTGAGGCAGCACAGTGCCATGAGAGATGGTTGGTGCATGTAGAAGTCTTGATGTTGGTTCAGGCACAGTGCTGCGATGCCTCGGGCAGCTGTTAGGCTTTTGGCTGCTCTTGTGAGCTGGGCAGGGGAACACTCCTCCTTGGTCAGTCTCAACAGGGAGAAGTGCTCCAAAAAGAAATCGATGGTTGGTACCCCCAGGCGAAACAGCAACTTCCTTAGGATGGTTCTCTCCAGGTGACGCATTTCAGCTGGTGTCATTCTGTAGTCAAACAGAGGTAGGAAGAGCTTGGGGGGGAGGGGGTACCTTAATTCAGCCACTTTGTAAGCCATATAGAGGCAAGTGGCTCCCACTCTTGTTAGGGTGTCGGGGTCAGTAGGAGTGCAGGACACATACCGCTCCAGGAAGTTGATACCCAGGCACAGGGTCTGAAAGTCCAATCTCAGGTACCTGTGCACATTAATCATTAGGGTGGTGATGTGGTTCCAGGATGCAGCATTTATTTCCTTTTGATTTTCTAGGAAATTTACCAGCTGATAATCTCCCTCCAGGCCTTTTTTATAGAGGTAACACTCCTCTCCGTACTCCCTGAAGGTCTGCAGGGCATCAGCCAGGTTGGTCAGGGTGTTCCATGGCTCCCCCTCTGGCACCGGTTCCTCAGCTGTAGGGGTGCTGGTCCCACGCAGATCACCCTGGGGCTTGGCCCTTTTGAATTCAGGGCTGCACCCAGGGGAAATGATCTCCTCTTCTTGCTCTTCTTCTTCTTCTCTTCTTCTTTTCCGCTTTCCAACGCTCTCCATCATTTCACTTTTCCAACGAGTCTCCATCATTTAGCTCCTCTCTCACCAACTGTCACATAAGACTGTTGGGACCAAGTATCCGTTATCCACAAGTCACCTCTGCTCTTCACTGATTGGCTGGGCATGTAAAGAACTGATAGGCTGAATCTGAAGTACAAATGCTTGAGTTGCTTTGTCAGTTAACTTCTCCTTTATTTCTAGTGCTTTGCCTTGTACTTCAGCCTCTTCTCTTATATGTGAATAAACCTCTGTAGCTTTGAGAAAATCTGATATCTAAGCTTATCTAATGCAAAACTGATCCACATATACAGTAGATTTTAAATATACACATAGTTTACCATAAAGTGACAGCAGATATATCTCAGGGTACAAATGCTTGCTCTCAGAATCACAGCTTTTCATTCTCATAATTCAAGAAATCTGTGCAAATTTTTTTTTTTTAGTTTGCTAGATTCAGGCGCAAGTGCAGCTCCTCGTATGGAGCCACTGCCAGAAATAATGCCCCGCCATTATCTGCCTATACAGCTGTACAGACACAAATTCCAGGCCAGCGTGTGTGTATGTACATTTTAGAAGAACTGGGTAAAGTTACCAGTCCATTTGTTCTTTTAAATGCAAGTTGTTGGTCTGCCCTGATTGCAAGTGGTTGATAGTGATGAGTAAAATTTTTCGAGCATCATTTTTTTTATGCGTTTCATAAATTTTTTCCACGCTTTGGAAATATTTTGGCAAAGTGAAACTTGACATATTCACATCACCAGTGGCTGGCATTTAAATGAAATGCAATAAATACAACCCTTTTGCTAAGCTAGTAGTACAAAGGCAGCCTGTTATGCCCAACAGATGCCAGTTTTGCTTCTGATCTATATAAATATATATATATATGAGTGCCCAATGTGCCAGTATTTATTTGCATATGAATTAACTGTTTTTCAATAATGGGAATAATTATTTAAATTGTACAGTAAGCAATAAATGAACTGCGTTAGGTAACTTAAATGGATTCTGTCCTGATTTTCATGGTATAATTTGTATTCCTATATTACTCTGTGAACAGACCTAGACCATTTTCCTCCTCCATCGACAATACTGAAAATATTGTAGGCTCTCCAGTTAGGCAGAAAACAAATAGGCAATGTTATAAGGGTACAAAAAAAACTTATTTTTAAACCAATGCAAAATGAATCAAGTCTCACACAAAGTTGTTTGTTTACTTAATAATATCAAAAAAGGAATTATATGTTGCCAAAACAATAAACATAAATATACGTACACAAACTGTACCTTTGGCCTCATGTAGTGAGCAGGTAATGTTCCCTGCTTTGCCAAACCCAGACTTATCCATCAGACTGCCTGATGCCGAAATGCCATTAATAGCTTCAGAGGACAAGTTTCCCGGGAGGGGACCTTTACACCACTTGAGCTGACGTTGTAGCATTGCACATAGTGTTAGGTTTGTTTGCATGTGATCACCCATAATATCCCCAATATAAATTGTTTCTGTGCTGACATTGCTTCCGGACACAGTTTGGAACTCAGCAGTGAGTTTTTCGTCCAAGAAAAGTTGGAACACTTAATATGCTGTTGTACAGAGATAATGATGATCATGTGACAATGATACCCAATATAGTTATATGCAGATCACACAAAGCTGGCGTTCTGAGAGTGCTATATGAACACACCTTTGTAAACTTGTCATTTATCTTACACAGCTTTTTATACCGTTTGATTGCTGAATTTCATGTTACACAATATAATAAATAGGCCAGTTAATATGCTGCTGTACATAATGATGAAGGTTTGATAGTGAAACCCAATACAGTTAAACGCAGATCGTAATCCTCCCAATTCTTTTGTTTCAGGCAGGACTATTCTAATTTGTGGTCTACAGAGAGGGTCATAACCAATAAACTTATTAAGATTGACGCAAATGCGCATAAGGACCCCAACTATATTGGTTGTACCATGAATGGATAACACTGTGCTGTTCACTCATAAGTGCACTGTATTGGAGGTCTATTGCAGTCCATTATTGCACTGTATTTATGTTCTGGGATAATAAGCTCACAGCCCACAGCCAATTGTTGGACTGTATTGTTGGTCTTTCATAATTGTCTTTAAAAAAATAACATTCTAATGTTTAACACTTAACATGTCACAACATAAAGGACAAGAAAGCCAGATTCACTGGGAATGGCAATATATTAGGCACCCTCCAGTGCAAAAACTGTACCAGCCTAAAATAAATCATCCCTAGAGCTATAGGACAAGATGGTGGTGCTCTGTTCTGTTAGAGATATCAGTGTAAAGAAGAGCAAAGGTGACAACAATAGATTTATAGCAGGGATTTACAGTGGTGTGAAAAACTATTTGCCCCCTTCCTGATTTCTTATTCTTTTGCATGTTTGTCACACAAAATGTTTCTGCTCATCAAACACATTTAACTATTAGTCAAAGATAACACAAGTAAACACAAAATGCAGTTTTTAAATGAGGGTTTTTATTATTAAGTGAGAAAAAAAATCCAAACCTACATGGCCCTGTGTGAAAAAGTAATTTCCCCCTGAACCTAATAACTGGTTGGGCCACCCTTAGCAGCAATAACTGCAATCAAGCGTTTGCGATAACTTGCAACGAGTCTTTTACAGCGCTCTGGAGGAATTTTGGCCCACTCATCTTTGCAGAATTGTTGTAATTCAGCTTTATTTGAGGGTTTTCTAGCATGAACAGTCTTTTTAAGGTCATGCCACAACATCTCAATAGGATTCAGGTCAGAACTTTGACTAGGCCACTCCAAAGTCTTCGTTTTGTTTTTCTTCAGCCATTCAGAGGTGGATTTGCTGGTGTGTTTTGGGTCATTGTCCTGCTGCAGCACCCAAGATCGCTTCAGCTTGAGTTGACGAACAGATGGCCGGACATTCTCCTTCAGGATTTTTTGGAAGACAGTAGAATTCATGGTTCCATCTATCACAGCAAGCCTTCCAGGTCCTGAAGCAGCAAAACAACCCCAGACCATCACACTACCACCACCATATTTTACTGTTGGTATGATGTTCTTTTTCTGAAATGCTGTGTTACTTTTACGCCAGATGTAACGGGACATGCACCTTCCAAAAAGTTCAACTTTTGTCTCGTCGGTCCACAAGGTATTTTCCCAAAAGTCTTGGCAATCATTGAGATGATTTTTAGCAAAATTGAGACGAGCCATAATGTTCTTTTTGCTTAAAAGTGGTTTGCGCCTTGGAAATCTGCCATGCAGGCCGTTTTTGCCCAGTCTCTTTCTTATGGTGGAGTCGTGAACACTGACCTTAATTGAGGCAAGTGAGGCCTGCAGTTCTTTAGATGTTGTCCTGGGGTCTTTTGAGGCCTCTCGGATGAGTTGTCTCTGCGCTCTTGGGGTAATTTTGGTCGGCCGGCCACTCCTGGGAAGGTTCACCACTGTTCCATGTTTTTGCCATTTGTGGATAATGGCTCTCACTATGGTTCGCTGGAGTCCCAAAGCTTTAGAAATGGCTTTATAACCTTTACCAGACTGATAGATCTCAATTACTTTTGTTCTCATTTGTTCCTCAATTTCTTTGGATCTTGGCATGATGTCTAGCTTTTGAGGTGCTTTTGGTCTACTTCTCTGTGTCAGGTAGCTCCTATTTAAGTGATTTCTTGATTGAAACATATAATGTAGATTTGGAGTTTTTTTTCTCCCTTAATAACGTAAACCTTCATTTAAAAACTGCATTTTGTGTTCAATTATGCTATCTTTGACTAATAGTTAACGGTTTTTGATGAATATGACATAATGCAGCTTTGATAATTATACATTGATAATAATTATACATTGATATGATAAATATAGAGATTAGACTGCATTCCACATATATATGTTATGTGTTACCTCCATAGTCCAGTATGGTGAGGCAGCCCCAACGATCAGAACAGCAGGAGGTGAAGCTTCAGTTCCTTTTCACATCATCATCTGCCAATGACCCACACACTGACCAATATGGTGCATCAATAGATACAATTTTCAAAGCCAACTGATCCCTGAACCAACCAATATTCTAAGTACATGGATAGTGATTGTGATTTGTGGGCCCCCATGCTATGCTTATCACTCACACACCATGTATAATGTCCTTATTGTAATTTGCCATTAGGATCAAGAGTGAGTGTTATAATTAAGCTGGTGACGGTGCCATGCAGTGGTTGCTCTGATATTTGCAGGCTGTGTATGCACACACAAAATAGTGTGCTCAGTATTTATCAAGTGTAAAAAAAAAATTATAATAAAAGCTCAAATCCAAAATGTTGCCATTTTAAAGCTGGAGGGGTCATGTAGCAGTCAGTGGGACTTGTCCTTATCAAATTGTAAAATCTTTATTCAGTTCATGGAATTAGAGGTTTTCATGTTCAAGTTCATGAAAATTCTTACAAAAACAGGGATTTCTAGGTTATGTATTTTTATTCGTTCATGCTATTTTGGATTTTTTAATAAATGAGTCAACATTTGTTCTTTTTTAATTTGTTTAGATTTTACTTTGGCTGTTCAGAAGTTCACAAATTCAACAATATGGTTTAAAACTCCAGCTGTTTGTGTAAAGCACAAGTCACAGTAGTGGTTGCTGTAATCAAAAGGTGGGTATATGCAGGCCAACCAGGCACAGTATCTGGGGGACGGATCATACTTTTCATTCAGATTGACCCCCCCCACAAAATTGGAACAGCAGGAAGTGTTGAGTTGCCTTATTCAGACAAATATTCTTTAGTACAGCTAGAGTTATTATATACTGTATTATAGAGTTATATATACTGTATATATTGTATTCAGTGTTAAGCCCATCTTCTGTATATTAGCTCTTGATTTCAGTTGCCATACAATGTAGGATTATATTTGTTAAGGAGGCCAAACACGTTCAGATTTTAACTGCAATTCAAGTCTTTTAGACCAATTTGGCAGCTTATCTGTCCGTGTGTGGGCACCCCAGACAGGCCTAGCAGACCGAGAACTGGCCTAAAACTGGCCAGATCTCAATCGGGCAGGTTTGATTTGCTGTCAGATTGGGGGCTGCATCAAATCGTTGATGCGGTCCTCAGTCCAACGGCGCCTATGCCCGCCAGTTTAATTTCATTGTTTGGTCCTAGATGGGCATATCGGGATTATTTGGCCACTATAGGGCATATCCGGAAACAATCCACTCATTTGGCGACCTCACCAAAGCAGATCGCACCGTGTATGTCTTTAAGTATTTATAAAAATGTCTGCAGCAACGCATATGTTTGCTGTTAATGGGACTGTGTGAAAAATATTAAGAGACCGGTGCCACTAAAATTGAAAATGATGATCCCTTTACTACCCTACACAGTACACAGCAATTCAGCCTCAAGTCCCTGAATCATTGAACTTACTTAACCTTGAGTTTGATTGGCCTGGCCCCGTTACTTCCAACTGCAACAGACAACCAGAAGTGACAGTGAAGCAAACACTCTGGCCTGTCCTGTTTGAATCAATATCTGAAACATGCCTTTCTGTTTTTAGTAAAGTAATAAAAAATCAAGTCCATTCAGCACGTTAGTTATATTTCATAGGGCTGCCATGCCATTTTCCATGGCTAGTGTCCCTATCACACTAATGACTGAGCCCCACCTTCGTCCTTAACTTGCCTTTCAGACTCCAATGCCACAGCCTTTCACCTCTGTTTGTTCTTGGATGTATCTGATGGTCAGCAAGGAGGCAGCATACTGCATGTGCTCTATTTCCTGTGCTTGGAGTCTCATCAGCCCTATGCCATAAGCATCATTATAGGGCTTTAGTTTGAGTTTGTGGGTCTAGTTACACAGAGAGAAAATTATAAACTCTGGATAGGCAGCTTGATAGTGACTTGACTTGATTTGAGCCAATAAAGGCATGTGTAGATTTGGTTGATAAACCCCAATAAATAAATGTGAAGTTATCAGGATGTATTCTAACTATTCTTTTAATAATGATAAGCATGTATTTTTTAAACTGATAATAGCATGTTTTTAATAGGAATAAATATGTTTTCCTATTTTTTAAACTAAATACTATAGAAGGGATTATAATTATACCCCCATCTTAAATTTAGATTTGGCAAATTGACTGTAGGAAGGCAGTTTTATTAACAATGCTAAAGATTAAATATCATAGCTATATCAAAGCTAGAGAGTAATAGCCTTCAATAAAGGCATAATGCATTTCCATTTGATAAATGGTGAGATCACAATATAAGGATCAGCTTCCTTTTCACCCTCCTCTAGGCCTTCAAAATGCAAAGTCAAAGCCCTGTAGAGAAGCAGATTTACTGGTGACCTGTTATAAAGCAGATCTTATTCGTTTGCTATGTATGATTTAACCTGGGCAAATCTAGCGCATTTTACTTATTAGTGCATTCACATGGTGAATAATGTAAAAATCAGTGCAAAATACAAAAAAGGAAGTCACTCACGATTCAGTAGGTGCAAAATACTGCCTCCATGCAGGTTTATTGGAGTAATCAGTAAAAAAGGAATACGGAAGTTTCGGGAACCTCTCATTCCCTTTTTCAATGTAGCATTGCCTAAATGTAAAAATCAGATATTATTTACACCAGTCCCTGCCTCATGTTGTTAGCCTGTTAGCTCATACATTTAGAGCTCCGATTGTCCAATTATTGTATAGAATGCTACCCCTTATCCAGAAACCAATAATCCAGAAAGCTCCAAATTACAGGAAGCCCATCTCCCATAGAATCCATTTACAAAATATAACTTTTTTCTCTGTTACAATAAAACAGTTCACTGTACTTGTCACTAACAAGTTTATTACAAGTTTATAGGCCATGTTGATGGTTTTTCGTTAACAGGTTTGCTTTTTAAGTAATTGCTACTTGAAGTTTCTAAACCTGACTGTCCCTTCTCAGCCTGACAGTTTGACCAAATTTGACCATACTGCCCAACCATCTGGGAATGTATGACAAGTCGGTGAAGGGGATTTAAAAAGATAATACACCTCCTGCTGTTCTGATCACCTGGGTGGCTGGCCCAAAGAATGGAACAATACAAGGTGATAATGTACAACCCTGTTTCCAAAAATGTTGGGACACTGTGTAAAATGTAAATAAAAAGATAATGGGATGATTTGCAATCATTTAAACCAGGGGTAGGGAACTTGCGTGTCCCGTTACATCTGGCGTAAAAGTAACACAGCATTTCAGAAAAAGAACATCATACCAGCAGTAAAATATGGTGGTGGTAGTGTGATGGTCTGGGGTTGTTTTGCTGCTTCAGGACCTGGAAGGCTTGCTGTGATAGATGGAACCATGAATTCTACTGTCTTCCAAAAAATCCTGAAGGAGAATGTCCGGCCATCTGTTCGTCAACTCAAGCTGAAGCGATCTTGGGTGCTGCAGCAGGACAATGGCCCAAAACACACCAGCAAATCCACCTCTGAATGGCTGAAGAAAAACAAAATGAAGACTTTGGAGTGGCCTAGTCAAAGTCCTGACCTGAATCCTATTGAGATGTTGTGGCATGACCTTAAAAAGGCGGTTCATGCTAGAAAACCCTCAAATAAAGCTGAATTACAACAATTCTGCAAAGATGAGTGGGCCAAAATTCCTCCAGAGCGCTGTAAAAGACTAGTTGCAAGTTATCGCAAACGCTTGATTGCAGTTATTGCTGCTAAGGGTGGCCCAACCAGTTATTAGGTTCAGGGGGCAATTACTTTTTCACACAGGGCCATGTAGGTTTGAATTTTTTTTCTCCCTAAATAATAAAAACCCTCATTTAAAAACTGCATTTTGTGTTTACTTGTGTTATCTTTGACTAATAGTTAAATGTGTTTGATGATCAGAAACATTTTGTGTGACAAACATGCAAAAGAATAAGAAATCAGGAAGGGGGCAAATAGTTTTTTACACCACTGTATATTTTACAGTTACCCATTTTTTAAAAAAACAGGGTTGTATATATGCAGCACCTTGTACAGCATCTGTCTATTTGAGCCAGGGGTTGATTGGTCAGACCTTCAGAGTGCTGCACCTAAATCAGTGTCAGACTGGGGCACCAAGGGCCCACTAGAGAGCCGGGTATCAAGGGCCGACCAGCCAACTCCCTAAAACATTTTCATCTTGCTGAGAAAACACTGATATCCCCATGTTTGAGAGATTCCTTAATCAATTATAGCTAAGAAGGCACTTAAAAAAAACAAAAACAGTTTGCACACTAGATGCCTGAGGTCTGTGGGAAATATTTTATATATATAGAGATATAGTAGCAACCAGTGTGAGGCACATTCATGCCCACATAATTCCTTGTGGGCAGCTGTGCTCTCCTGTGCAAGCTGTATAAAAGCACAGAGCAATACAGTGGGACAGACAGACTGCAGGGAATAGCTCAGACAGACAGGGGGCAGGCAGAATCTCTCTATCCCTGTGCTGTTTACAGTGCAGCTTTGGCAAGTAAACCTATACAAATTCCTGACAAATAACCCCTTTCTGCTGGTTTTATATAATTCTAATAATTAACAGCCTCCCTGGATTATCCTGCAAACAGTAGGTTTGCCCACTGTTAATAAATGAGCCTTAATGAAATGTTCAGTGGCCGTATCAATGTAAAAGGCTGCAGGCCAAGTCATACAGGGCAGGAAGCTCTAAACATCAGGCATGTATTATAATATTAAAGGTGTCCCACATACTGCAAATTATAAAGAGGAGTCCTGGGCTGTGATTTTGGGGAAAGCACTTATTTTCTGTGCAAAGGGGAATCCTGTGTAAAATGATTGGGAAGTACAAGAGGAGCCATTCAAACCCCTGCCTGGAGGAACACTGAAGGGGACATGTTACCTTTTGTCACCCTCACCATGTAGGCAATAACGAATAAGATTTGGTGCCTGGTTTCAGTGTGAGCTACAGAGGGCTGGTAACTATAAAAATTACACTTTTACTTTCTACATTTGAGTATTGGGCACATTCTAACGATGTCAGCCAATCACAGCTCTAGATGCCGTTAGCCAATTACAGTTCTGCTGCCTTCACACAGGGAAAAATATACTGCAGTCCCCTCTCAGGTCCACCTAACTGCTGATCGCTGTGCTGAGTGCCTCAGGCTCTGCTATGCAGCCAGGGAAAGCAGCCAGCAGAAGGGTGAGATGCTGGTTAGCTGGTCCAAGTGAGGGTTGGGGTAAACCTTTATTAAAGCAGTACAAAATGCAACTTCGGATCTTTAATAACCCACACTAATAGCCCACACTCCAGTTGGGGGAAATAATGATACTTTGGCCAGAAAATGTCGATAGCAAGTGCTATGCTACCTACAGTTTCCAGGGTCCCAGTTTGGGCAGCCGTGTTGGGACTATTAAGCACATGCATGTGAATATAACTGGCAGGCTCTTGGGCCATTCACTCTGAAGTTATGTGAGCAAGCCGCTGATTTCTGGTAAGCACGTTGCTCTGCAAATGGTAGAGAAAAATTTGACTTCAGCTATAAAGGACGCCGATGCTCTCTCCCTTAGTGTGCTGTAGCACTTGCTTCCCTCATTCCCCGGGGCCTTATCCCCTACTTCCACTGATGTGTATTGCTGGCTGTGATTGAGCCATTAGGAACAGTGTGGGAAATTATCTGATTTCTTTACAGGACCTCACTATAGATTGTAAGCTCTTTAGGCAGGGTCCTCTTCACCCCTTGTATCGGTTATTAGTTGCTTTATATGTTACTCTGTATGTCCAATGTATGAAACCCACTTATTGTACAGCGCTGCAGAATATGTTGGCACTTTATAAATAAATGATTTTTCTTGAACTTTTGGCCACTTTTTTACGAGACAAGCAGCATGGGAGCACATGGGTTTAATAGGGTGTTTATTTGCAATTTTTACAGTAATCTTACAGCCATATCTCTGAAATATGCTATTTATCTATTTTCTTTATTGATTATAGTGGCACGTGTGGATTTAATATGCTAGTTTTGCATTTTCTGGTGAAAATAAACTGGCACATCTAGGGTTAATATACGCTTCCATTTTATGTAGGGATTATGCAGGCATATCTGGGGTTAATATGGTGGCACACCAGTCCAACACTAGGTGAAACAGAGGGAATTACATGGGTTGATATGATGTGATATCAGAATACAAGTGCTCAGTGATGTAAATATAGAGGGAGCCGACCCCGCAGCCATGTGGGAAGGGGGGCAGGGGCTACTGCAAGTGCACATACCCAAATGGCTGTAATTTAAGGCAGAGCCTGTGAGGTATCAGCACGGCAAGGGCTCAATGATGTACTTTTATATGTGCCAGTAATAGAAGCCTTTATTGGAAGAGCTGCTTTGGCCTAAAGCTCTGTTCTGTGGAATGCACTTTCCCAAGTATATGTCACACTGTGATGCTTGTGCATTTGGGACAGGTACTAGAGCCATAAATAGGCAAAGGGCACTTGCCTAGAGCTCACCGGGACAGCAAAGTAAGGGAGTTTTAGTGCGGAATATAAGCTGCTCCATTCATACAGTTTATTGTGGCTGCAGCACATTTTCTCCCTCACTGTTTCCTGTTGGATCGGCACCTGTATGAAACCCAACCCTCCTGATCCTCTCCGACTGGATACACAGTAACAGCGCAGCTATCCACATAAAAGGAAGCAGGAGGTTGGACTAAGCAAGTGCTCCCTATACAGCTATAAAGAGTGAGCTCTGGCGCCCCCCTGTGGCGCTGGGCTGAGCGATCCTCACATTGCGGGGAACTATAGGGTCGGAACCATTGAGCGTCTGAATAGTTTTCGGAGGGCTTCTGTGGCACAGAGGAACTTCCGGTCCTGGGAACACAGGAGGAGTCGCTGCTTCCGGTTTATATTCACAGCGCCGAATTTTTCGTTATATTATTGGGCAGAGGGCATTATTGCACAAACAATATATGTCTCTGAGGGGGTAGGGACATGTAAGGAAAAGCCGTAACGATAAGAAGGAGAGAAGAACCCAAGAGCCAGGGCTGGTTTTAAGTTGTCTCTGGCCCCCTGGCATTGCAGGGGCTTCTGGTTTAGGGCATTAAGTGTTAATTTCTGTACATATGTCAGGGGGTCAGTCCTGAAGCCCCCCCAGCTGTTGTAATGTGAAAGTGTGTTAAGGTGGGTGGGAGTTGTTGCACTACAATATTATGAGGCTTGGTTGGACTGGTTTATATTATTATACCCTCCAGATGGGAATCCTGGCCTTCCTGCATTCCCAGGGACGCTCTTATTTCCACCCTTGGCCCAGCAATTGAGCCTGGGGAGTAATGGATACTTATAGGGATACAGAACTAAGGTTACTGAAATACAGGATAATGAACACAGGTAGATGGTAATCAGCAGGTATAAGACAACATTCAGTGCTAATGGATAAAGCAAATAAACAGTGGCAAATAATGCAATTAGCATTATAACAGGTGTCGTGGGTATAGTTGCCCTTGTCACGGGCGACTAATCTCCCTGAAATGGCATCCCACTGGCTAGAATGTAAATCACTGGTGGGATGGCATACGTGGCGCAGCGATTTGCCAAAATCACCTCAATAGGCAACCTCAGCGATCACTGTGCCGCATATGCCAATCCCACTGGCAATTTACATTAGGTACAGAGCAAGTGTCTCACAGATTACTTGGCAGGATAATTTACCCTTTTAAAAATCTACATTACTTTGAATGCAATGCTGCCTGAGCTTATCTGCTCTGTTTAAATGTAAGAGTTAAGGGCCGTGTCAGATGGGGAGATTAGTTGCTGCGTGACAAATCTCCCTTATCGCGGGCGACTAATCTCCCTGAAATGCCAATGTAAATCGCCGGTGGGATGGCATACGCAGTGCAGAAATCGCCTAAGTTTCCTTTCAAGGCAACTTTGCTGATTTTGGGAAATTGCCGCGCTGCATATGCCATCCCACCGGCGATTTACATTCTAGCCGGTGGGATTGCATTCCGGGGAGATTAGGCGCCCGCAACAAGGGAGATTTATCGCGGGCGACTAATCTCCCCGTCTGTCACGGCCCTATGGAAGTTTAGCTGATGCAAAGCAAACAAACATGTCCATATGAAATCTGACCTCTAATGTGTCAGATAATAAATGGTAACATATGAAGGCACTAAATGTAAAGGATGACAGACTTTTGCAAATACCCGCTTCCCTTTTCTCTGCCATTTTTTCATGCCCATATTTCCTAACCCTTACTTGAAACAGCAATAATGTACTATGAAATAATGGAAATTGGGGTAAATATGTTATGGCCATATCCTGTTGAGGTACAGCTAACATGGTTTTCTCTTTCATCTCTATCATTCACAGAAGGTGCTTGGTGCGGATGACACCATGTTGAATGTTGATCCAACGGCTGGTATTTGCCTTTTGCTCTATGACAGTGCCCCCAGTGGACGTTTTGGGACAATGACTTATCTCTCTAAATCAGTAGCCATCACCCTGCAGGAGTCCTTACCCCACAGCGGATGTTCCATGCAGTGACATATACAGTCTGTTTACACTAAAGCTGCTGGTATCCTGAGAGCCACTGTGAAGGAGTAACCAAAAGTAATGGGTAAGATGTGCAATTATCAGCACTAGTCTTCAAGTGCAGGCACTAGCAGTGTTTTCTAACATGATTTTTACATAAGGATTTTGGACCTGCTATATGATCCTGATACTTCTGCATATCCTAGTGAAAGAATATATTTAAAGAAGCAGACACGCAAAACAAATCAAATTGTTCCAGGAAAGTATACTTCAAAGTAAAAATCTAACATAAAAGTAATATACGTATACCCTATACAACTGAAAAAGTTATACAACACAATCAGTTTAGATATGAAAATGTAAAAGGAGATCAATTTTTCTTTGACATAGCAAAAAGAAAAATGTCTTATAACCTGCATAGCTGGCAGAGGGACTTGGTACTGTTAATCCCAGTGTAGTTACCAAATTGCAGTAAAAATGAAATTGTTCTATAGCAATTGAACTCCTAAAGCAACTGTACATATCTTGATGGAAGGAAGACCAGATCAGTTATACCATTGTACACTTGAAGTTAGCACTTAAAATTCTGTTCCTGTGTGACATTTATGGATGCACCAGATCCAGGATTTAGTTAGGCATTTAAACAAATCCTAACTATGTTCACAGTAGCTAATTTTTTAGTTTCTGCAAATCTGAATAAAATGCTGAAAGGAGAAAGGTGGGAGGTGCCAAGTTGCCACCCTGTCTTTGATTCTATTTGGTAACCTCAGACCATAGGCTGCCACTCTTTTTTTTTTTCCATAAAAGCACTGTCCCTGGGTACTTTACTTCTCTCCCTGCTTCTATGGTGCCCCTGCATCCCCTGCATTACCCTAGGCCTAGGTGATCACATGTGCAGGAGTTAAATCTTTGCTGATTTCAGTGATCTACAAGTGTACAGCGTGCTGGGACATTGGAAGAGTACAGCAAATTAATAGTACCTGGGGCTGTGAATTTCTGGAAAACAATGAGGGGTGCTGCTGGGGTCTGAAATAAGTGGCTACTAAAATCACTGGAGGAGGGAGGGCAGATAACTTGCCACACCTCAGTGACGCTCCCTTTCCTTGTCCTTTATTATCATTTTACAATTGGCAGAGACACAGTTTTCCATATACAATATTAATGGAGGATCCTCTGATTTACATGTTAAAATTAGGTTTAGGGTTTGGTATCCATCTAAAGCTTTTGCAAAGGATTCAGTATCTAGCTGAATGCAAAAATTATGGATTCAGTGTATCCCTTTTACAAAATTACTGAAGGTGGGCAAATTTGCTCTGGTATAGTAACCCATAACAGCCAGTTACAATTTTGATGTGTATGTACATGATGTGCATGTACCTCCAGTGTAGAGATTTCTGTTTGTCTGGGATCAGTTATACCATCTATTGCAGTAAATGCACTGAGATCTATTCTTGTAAAGACTGCTGTACAATTGCTGCTCCCAGCACCCTTCCAGTACTTCTAGCATTGTATCTGTTACTCGCCTCCTTCAACCAACAAGTATACAGCTACAGTGGGTTAAAGGGGTGGTACAACTTTAAGTTAACTTTTAGTATGTTATAGATTGGCCATTTCTCAACTTTTCCTCATTTTTTATTTTTTTATAGTTTTTTAATTATTTTCCTTCCTCTTCTTCCTCTTTGATTCTTTCATCTGGGGGTTATTGACCCCAATCGGCCAAAAAACTATTACTTTCTGAGGCTACAATATTATTGTTGTTGTTTTTTATTACTTTCTGTTCAGGCCTCTCCTGTTCATATTCCAGTTTCTCATTCAGTCTACTGCCTGGTTGCTAGGGTAATTTAGATCCTAGCAACCAGATAGTTGCTAAAATTCCAAACTAGAGATATGCTGAACAAATAGCTAAATATTTACAAAACTAAAGATAATTAAAAATGAAGACCAATTGCAAATTGTTTTGGAATAGCCCGTTACAACATACTAACCCTCTAGAACATACTAAAAGTTCATTTAAAGGTGAACAACCCCTTTAGATGAGTAAAAGCCATATGTTTAATGTTTTTCTGGTATGGCCAAGTCACCAGACAAGTGGATCTTTATCCAGTTTAATCACACACACAGTGTGGGTGAATTGGGCAGATCTAAATGTTTGTCCCTTAAGCCAGCAATCAAATCACATGCAGCCATCATTGTAGGCCTTGGCCAATAGGATTCTAATGCAAGATAGCTTCATATTGTTCAAATGTGTCCATTATCTTCCATGTATGTGTACAAACATACCATTTTAGGGAAATAATGGAAAACCTGCCGCCCTACAGATGTGGTTGATGGAGGCTGAAAATTATGGTTCAGCAAGTTCTAGCGGGCTGCACATAGGATTTGCCCGTTTTAGGGCTTTCTCTGAATTCTTTCTGATGCTGGTTTCATTTTAATTATTTCTCCCCATTTTCATTTGGAAGATTTTTTTGTTGTGTCTCTTTTTATTTTACCACTCCATCCATTTTATTTATGAACTTGTGTTTTGCAAGAACATATAATTGTTACTTCATATTGTGCGTTAGTGAATTCTATACTGTTTTTTGAGCTTGTGATAATTTATCCAAATAGACATAAAAGTTTTATGTTTAGGAATATATATATATATATATATTTTTTTATTGGCATTATGCCTCTGCAGAATGAGACATGCACGGGCCTCTGGAAAGGATACATAATGCTTCATATTTAATATAAACATAAGCTGCAATCTGCTTAATATTTGTGCATTGTGCCCAGATTGTCATGGAGGCATCTCCTATTACGCTGGGAATTCTGGGTAAAGAAACAGCAAAATTTGCAAATTGCACTGTTAGGAGATGAGCCATGTTGATAGTTCTCTTGCAATATTGTCAGCAATTTGTATGTATATTTTCCCTGAATAATACTGTTTTTATTGAAACACAAAAGTTCTTTAAAAGTTAGAAAATGCCAAGGGAGGCAATTTCCAACAATTAAGCCAGACCACCATGAGTAATAGGCTTTACTTGCAGTGATCTTAATGTTATACTTTAGTAAGTCATTTTTGGGAGATTTGTTGCGCACGATAGTGCAGATTTAACCATCGGCGATAAGTCTTACTGTGTGCCATCACTCTTAGGGCTGTGACACACGGGGAGATTAGTTGCCCGTGACAAATCTCCCTTGTCTCGGGCGACTAATCTCCCCGAAACACCGTCCCACTGGCGAAAATGTAAATCGCCGGAGGGATGGCATACAAGGCTCCGCAAATTCCTGAAATTTCGGAAGTTTCCTCTTAAGGCAACTTCTGTGATTTTGGGATATCGCGGCGCAGTGTATGCCATCCCACCAGAGATTTACATTTTTCACCAGTGGGATGGCATTTCGGGGAGATTAGTCGCCGTGACAAAGGAGATTTGTCACGGGCGACTAATCTCCCCCGTGTGCCACAGCCCCTAGGGTGAAGATACACAGAGCTACTTAGTGGCAGCTACTTGTCATGGCTACTAAGATAGGCAATGCTGTTCATTCACTGATAGTTGTCTCTACGTGTGTTTTAGCAGAGGGAATTCTCAGTATTGTCTATGGCAGGTATTTTCTGGTGTTTAGTAGCCATGAAAAAAAAGCTGATACTAGTAGCTCTGTGTATCTTGACCCTTACAGCCATGGTACAACCTACTGCTTAGGCAGATTTCCAGCCACAAGTGAAAAGGGCAGTTCAGCATTCACATACCAACATTGTTGGCTCCCTGCATTTACATTCAACAAGAAAAAGCTACCTATGCTGCTGTGAGTATATCACAAAAGAATATTATTTTTGAAGAGGCCTATATATTGGCACATATGCAGCAAAATCAAAGCAAACACCTTAAAGAAAAGGTGAATATTGTCACAGATGCTTTTTTTTTTATTACATAGTTTTCCTTTCCCTAAACAGCTGCCATCTTCAATAATATTATTGCTAGTATTATTTTAATTTGGAGACCTAAAACTATATTTTATTTTGAAATGAATAATAACTAAAGATCTATATTTTCTTGCTATTATGTTTTTTTTGTGATGATTGTAAGATGTTTACATTTCTGTTTAATAAAACTGCCCAACACTGTAGTTCTGTGGGTTTTTTTGTTCATTTGTGTAGCCAACACTGTTCTGCTACTAAAAGGCAATCCTGCCTGATTTCCAATTTGTTTTGGCGCTACAGGAGTCCTGTGCCTCCGCTATATGGGAGAGCAGGTACACTGTAACATGGCTGTGCCCAGGGTCAGGACAGACTGGGCTGTAATACCCCTCCCTGGGGATGTCTCTAAACCACAGTCACTCACAGAGAAAAGGTTAATAGGTTTATTTTCAGAACACTGTAACTTTAAATAAGGTGCATAATATTGCAGACGTGTTTGGTTGCTGAGTTGCTGGGGGATCCTCACTTATGTGGCAGTTTCTTTAGAGCCCTGAGAAAGACTTCCTTTGGCTTTCCATGTCCTGAAAAGAGCAAGCTTTGTTGACAAGGACTCCCTTTGCTTCTGCACCCTAAACAGAGCATGTTTTCCTGCCACTGGGGTTTCCCCACTAACTTCCCACACACAATAATCTCTGTGCCTTCCCCCTACTCTCTGCTTCTCCCCAGCACTGCCTCTGCAGGCCTTCCTTCCTGCCAGCTCACTGGGGAGGGGATTCCTCCCTGCACAGACACACCCAGAGGGAAATACGGGCCTACCGAGCCTCCCTGCATTTGTATAGGCATATTTTGTTTAAAAAGGCAAAACATCCGTTTCTATTACATTGTGCCTATGCAAGTCCCAAAATGTGTTGTGGCTTCCATGTACATTACCTCTTACTGCAGACAAATCTCTCTCAGAACTGACCATAGAGTTTTATTGTAAACCCTCAGGCAGAAGTCATGTTCAGTGCATAGATGGGCGCAAAGCATAGATTGGTTAAGCTGGGACCCTAAAAAGCATTTGTACCAGCTCTTGTTTAAACTAGAAGGGCAATTTCAGTTTTTTCTATGGCGCATTGGCCCAGAATTTCTCCATGTGCAATTGCACAAAGGTCTATTTCACTGGCGGGTGTCAAAATGCTGGGTACCCAACCCCCCCCCCCCGCTAATATTTTCCTTAGGCAGATTGTAAAGGGAAACAATGATGTTAATTAGGCATTTAGATTTATTTTATTATTATAATCTAATAAAAGGGTAAGTCTGCCTCATAGAAGGAATGGCACTGCTCTGTTACTACATAAGACCATTTATTACCCTGCTAATATACCTAATATTAATATACCTACTAATGCTAATATACCTACTAATTTGGTTCCCAGAACCCATAAATAATAACACAGACAACAACTTTATGTAAAATCTGTGAAGATCACAGCTTTATTAAAAATATAATTTATGAAATGTGATGCTCACTGTAGGGTTATCAGATCACTGGAAATCAGAGGGCACATATAGAAAGAGCTGCACGCTGCAATATAAATGCACCTTCTATACGTGTCCTCCCATCACCAGAGGGTCTGGTAACCCCACCACATAGGGCTGTTTGATCCCAAGGAAGGCAAAAAACCTAGAGAGAAGCTTGGGCCAATCTGCTTCACTAGAGGCAAAAATTCCTTCCTGACTCCTAAATGGCAATCGGAATTATTCCCAGGATCAATGCGCCCTATGGAGCTTTGAAAGAGTTAATAAATGTACAGTAATGGGTAAATACATGTTTGCCTCTGTTTGTCTGTAGGGAAATGTGTTCATAGGTAATTAAGAGTGTATGGAAAGTGACAGCTCTGCTTGATGATGGTACTGGGTGCCCTGGCAATGTCACCCACCCATGGTCCAGAAATAGTGATCCCCAATACTGTCACTTGTATTAAATGGTAAGTAGTATGGACATGTAGGCCTCAGTGTGTGCGTGTGTCTATCAGTAAGGAAATATGTATCCGTATGGGTGAAGGTACGGCAGTGTATGCATGTATGGGTGCCAGTAGGAAACTGGGGGCATGTATGGGTGCCAGTATGGAGGTGTTGGCATGTAGGGGTGCATGTATACTTGCCTGTATGGATCAGTGGGCCAGTATGTGTTGTGTAGCACATAACCGGCCCCTTCCATGTCCTGAGAATGGCTGGATCTTTCTGCCATCTCTAAGTGCTGGGAACCTGCTGTTTCCCTGGATGTTGATGCCACCTCTGGTGTTCTCTCTCTGCCTTCAGGTAGATGTTGGTTGGTAGGTGTTGCTGCAGGCCTTGTGGTGGGAGGATTAAAAGCTGGAAAGATTGCTGGATAAACTCCTGGCAGAAGCGGATGTAAAAAATAGTGGCCTATAGAGACTAGATGGCAGATCTTTTCCATGCACTCCTCAATTTGGTGTTCTGGGTAGTCAGTGGGGGCCACTTTGACAGGGTTGTTATAAGAATAGATTTTATCTGCCACATTGAGGCAGCACAGTGCCATGAGAGATGGTTTGTGCATGTAGAAGTCTTGATGTTGGTTCAGGCACAGTGCTGCGATGCCTCGGGCAGCTGTTAGGCTTTTGGCTGCTCTTGTGAGCTGGGCAGGGGAACACTCCTCCTGGTTGGTCAGTCTCAACAGGGAGAAGTGCTCCAAAAAGAAATCGATGGTTGGTACCCCCAGGCGAAACAGCAACTTCCTTAGGATGGTTCTCTCCAGGTGACGCATTTCAGCTGGTGTCATTCTGTAGTCAAACAGAGGTAGGAAGAGCTTGGGGGGGAGGGGGTACCGTAATTCAGCCACTTTGTAAGCCATGTAGAGGCAAGTGGCTCCCACTCTTGTTAGGGTGTCGGGGTCAGTAGGAGTGCAGGACACATACCGCTCCAGGAAGTTTATACCCAGGCACAGGGTCTGAAAGTCCAATCTCAGGTACCTGTGCACATTAATCATTAGGGTGGTGATGTGGTTCCAGGATGTTGGATTTATATCCTTCTGATTTTCTAGGAAATTTTCCAGCTGATAACCTCCCTCTAGGCCTTTTTTATAGAGGTAACACTCCTCTCCATACTCCCTGAAGGTCTGCAGGGCATCAGCCAGGTTGGCCAGGGTGTTCCATGGCTCCCCCTCTGGCACTGGTTCCTCAGCTGTAGGGGTGCTGGTCCCACGCAGATCACCCTGGGGCTTGGCCCTTTTGAATTCAGGGCTGCACCCAGGGGAAATGATCTCCTCTTCTTGCTCTTCTTCTTCTTCTCTTCTTCTTTTTCGCATGCCAACGCTCAGAATCTCCATCATTTAGCTCCTCTCTCACCAACTGTCACATAAGACTGTTGGGACCAAGTATCCGTTACCCACAAGTCACCTCTGCTCTTCACTGATTGGCTGGACATGTAAACAACTGATAGGCTGAATCTGAAGTACAAATGCTTGAGTTGCTCTGTCATTTAACTTCTCCTTTATTTCTAGTGCCTTGCCTTGTACTTCAGCCTCTTTTCTTTTATGTGAATAAAGCTCTGTAGCTTTCAGAAAATCTGATATCTAAGCTTATCTAATGCAAAAATGATCCATATATAGATTTTAAATATACACATAGTTTACCATAAAGTGACAGCAGATATATCTCAGGGTACAAATGCTTGCTCTCAGAATCACAGCTTTTCATTCTCATAATTCAAGAAATCTGTGCAAATTTTTTTTTTTTTAGTTTACTAGATTCAGGTGCAAGTGCAGCTCCTCGTATGGAGCCACTGCCAGACATCACGTCCCACCATTATCTGCCTATACAGCTGTACAGACACAAATTCCAGGCCAGGGGTGTGTGAATGTACATCTTAGAAGGACTGGGTAAAGTTACCAGTCCATTTGTTCTTTTAAATGCAAGTTGTTGGTCTGCCCTGATATGCCCGCCAGTTTAATTTGATTGTTTGGTCCAAGGTGGGCATATCCGGAAACAATCCACTCATTTGGCGACTTCGCCACGGCAGATCACACCGTGTATGTTTTTAAATATTTATAATAATGTATTATGACTGCAGCAAGGCAAGTGTTTGCTGTTAATCATGGGACTGTGTGGAAAATATTAAGAGTCCAGTGCCACTAAAATTGAAAATGATGGTTCCTTTACTACCCTACACAGAGAGAAAATGATAAATTCTGGATAGGCAGCTTGATAGTGACTTGACTTGACTTGAGCTAATAAGGGCATGTGTAGATTTGGTTGATAAAACCCAATAAATAAATGTGACGTTATCAGGATGTATTCTGACTATTCTTTTAATAGAAATAAGCATGTATTTTTTAAACTGATAATAGCATGTTTTTAATAGGAAAAAATATGCTATTTTTTAAACTAAGCACTATAGAAGGGATTATAATTATACCGCATCTTAAATTTAGATTTGGCAAATTAACTGTAGGAAGGCAGTTTTATTAACAGTGCTTAATATTAAATATCATAGCTATATCAAAGCTAGAGAGTAATAGCCTTCAGTAAAGGCATAATGCATTTCCATGTGGACTGGACCTGAGAAATGGTAAGATCACAATATAAGGATATCAGCCTCCCTTTTCACCCTCCTCTAGGCCTTCAAAATGCAAAGTCAAAGCCCTGTAGAGAAGCAGATTTACTGGTGACCTGTTAAAAAGCAGATCTTATTGGTTTGCTATGTATGACTTAATGTGGGCAAATTTAGTGCATTTTATTTATTAGTGCATTCACATGGCGAATAATGTAAAAATCAGAATACACTCATATACATAAACTATAAATACAACTACTAGTACTAACTGTAGATATTAGTATCACAATAGCCTTGGATATTCAACTTCAAGAACTCATCCAGGCCCCTCTTATAGGCATTAACAGAATCTGCCATTACCACATCACTAGGAAGGGCATTCCCCAACCTCACTGCCCTCACCGTGAAAAACCCCCTACGCTGCTTCAAATGGAAGCTCCATTCCTCTAATCTAAAGGGGGGGGGGCCTCTGGTGCGTTTTTATGGGAAAAAAGAACACCCCCCATCTGCCTATAATCCCCTCTAATGTACTTGTACAGAGTAATCATGTCCCCTCGCAAGCGCCTCTTTTCCAGAGAAAACAACTCCAACCTCGACAGTCTCACCTCATAGCTTAAATCTTCCATCCCCTTTACCAGTTTAGTTGCAGTCTCTGCACTCTCTCCAGCTCATTAATATCCTTCTTAAGGACAGTGCTGGCACATATTAGTGCAGGATCCAATATTCCTGGGGGGTTTTCTCACATCCCGTCATATTGTAACTGGTCAGTTTCCCTTTACTTGAAGGGGACCTATACCCACTGACATACCTTAAAGAGAAAATAACCCCCCCCTTTTTTTTTTTTTTACATGAACTCAATCTGTTGAGCTTGTGTAGGAAAGATACATAAACACTATCTGAACTTCCAGATATAAATATAAATGTATTTCATTTTATGTATCTCCTGATGTACCTTTTATACTTAAGCCCAACTGAATGAGCTCATGTCAAAGAGGGGGGTATATTTTCTCTTGAATTTAAAATTGATCGGTGTGTACTTGGAGATCAGACGGATCTCCAGAAGTTTGTTACTGATGCAAGAAGAGCTTTCTGTTGCTTCTCTGCTCTCTTATTCTGTTCCCTGTGATTGGGATGATAGAATTGAGTAGAGAATTGTCAGCAGACCTGGACAGAACAGCAGAAGATGCACCATTGTGTCTAACAATCTACTCTCTGTTTTCCACTTAAGAAACCCGGCGATTCCCTCTCTGTGTCTGGTGATCTTTCTACTTCCACTATATCAGACAGCGATAGTGCCAATGATAGCCGCCAAGGCCAGTGGCTTCGAAGAAGGCGCCTTGATGGAGCTTTAAACAGAGTGCCTATTGGGTTCTACCAGAAAGTTTGGCTAATCCTGCAAAAGGTGGAGCATATTAAACTGCACAAATATGTGCTATGCTGTTTGTACACTTTTATTTTTTTTTCATTTTACCATTATTATTGTTTTTTTTTTGTTGTTTATCATCAGTGCCATGGATTGTCTGTGGAAGGTTTTGTTTTACCATCATCAAGCACGCGTGAGGTGAGAGTTCCCCAAACCATTAGTTTAAGTGATATTAATATATTTCATTTTTATCAGCCATGATCCACCAGAGAAGCCGCAATAATGAGGGTACTCTTTTTCTATAAAAATGTTGTAGATCATCCTTTATTTTTTACAGCAATTTTTGTGTTATCAATGCTGCTGGTCACATGACAAGTTTACCAGCAACACTCCCCTGATCTTTATTATCAGTGTTTTATACTTTACTGCTGATAAATGTCCCTCTCCTTCTTTGATGCAGATGACACCGGGTGAGCTGAAGTTTTCTGCCCATGTGGAATCTGTTTTGAATCGTGTGCCTCAGCCAGAGTACCGCCAGCTCCTAGTGGAAGCTATTTTGGTGCTGACCATGCTTGCTGATGTAGATATCCAGAGTGTTGGGGGTATCATCCACGTGGAAAAGATTGTGCATATTGCAAATGAACTGTTCTGTCAGGAGCAGGTAAGGATTTCCACTATGGCTGGATCTTAGTTACCATATTAGCTGAGTAACAAACGGAATAAGCACATGCCCACCCATCCAGGGGACAACATTGCTTTACCATTATCAAAGCCCATATCAGTTGAGTGTAAATCCATAATGTATTCTTTATTTTATCCATATTTGAAATTTAATCTACATCAAGCATGTTATAGTAACACTATCCACCTGTAGAAAGTAATGTGTGTTTCATGGTATCCACACCCTGGTTTTTGTCTACGGTTATTGGCTGCTATTGTCAGCCAGATGGCAGCAGTGGGCAAACTGTCTATTGTTAACAAAGGCACTGCTGTTCATGCTGGGAAGTCAGCCTCTCACTACTTTGTACCATCCCATGTACATGCATATTCATATCCTGCAAGCAGAAATCCATTTAAATAAAAGGGGCAGAATGTTTACAAGCTAGGCGAACATTGTGCGTAAATGTATTTTGGGCGTAGCCTAGTGATACGAAAATTTATATCAAAACAGTAGGACTTTTCCTGGGAAAAAAAACGCTTGATTTTTTGTTTGTGTTTTTTTTAAATTTAAATGCAGCATTTGTATATTTATATTATATAGGACAAATGCAGAGATAGACACAGTGTGTGCATGCTGTTAGGAACTACTGCACATGCACCAGTTTCCTCATCATTCGCATAATATTATTGCTGTTGCGTGCCGATAGATTAATAGTATGCAAGTGAGTAAGGACTAGACTAGGAATGAACAGAAGCACTTGAGCCTGGAGGTGGCCATACACTAAAAGATCCACTTGTTTGGCAAGGTCACCAAACGAGCAGTTCTTTTCTCCGATATGCCCACCTAAGGTGGGTGGTATTTGGTGTAACCCAATCGTTTGGCCCTTGAAACAAATGATTGAATTTCAATGACAGGTACAGTACCCTATCAATGAGCCAATGCCATCCCCAGTCTGACCACATCAATTTTAGGCCAGATATCAGTTTGGTAGGCTCTTCAGGGATGCACATAAATTGGCAGATAAGCTGCCTAATCGATCTGAAGAACCCAAATTGGCAGTCTAGATCTGCCCGTGTATGGGCCACCTTTACTGAAGTTGATTTCCCTCTTCCTACTGCCAATCTCTGTCTCTGCATAGTTACCCCTTCTCTAGAGGAGGATCCAAGTCCCCGCGATCAAGAAGGCATATGCGTAGTTTATCTATTGCATGTAATAGAGACATTTATTTTTAAACAATTACAATGGGGGGAAAACCTTATTTTGTAGAGTTAAACCACTTTGAAAGGACCTTGGAGAACAGTGGACACATATGGCTTTGTATCCAAAGAACTAAACCATAGTAGATGCATAGCTTCTTTTTTATGCACCAGGGAGAGAGTAGTAATTCTATGTGCAGGATGATAGCTAATACTACATCATTTAATGCAGGTTTGAAGCCTACTATCTAAAGCTCTAAAATTCTGGGTGCCTTACATATTGGGTATGACATTAAGTTATGTAATAATTTAGTCTGAAGACACACACAGCCATCAAGTCTTTTGGGGTTTTTTTCAAAGTTGACAGAGTTTCTTTGTATTTTCTCCCAAGCATCTGAACAAGAAAGTTGTGATTAAATGGGAACTCTACTTTAAAACAACTTTAGCTTTTTAAGAAGCAAACATAATTTCAAGCAACTTTGCAATATATATCAATTGAAAAATATGTAGCCTTTTCATAATATGCATTTTAATGTAATAATATGGTTTAAAACAGTTACCAAAGCTTAGCCCCCTGTTCTCCATTACAGTGCAATGCATTGTGGATTATGTAGTTCCTGTATGCAGTAAGAGTTAATGAAGTTTAGCTGATGCAAAGCCAAAAACATGTCCATATGAAATCTGACCCTTAATGTGAAAATAAATGGTAACATCTGAAGCACAAATGTTAAGGATGACAGACTTCGGCCTATAACCACTTCCCTTTACTCTGCCTTCTTTTCATGCCCATATTGTCTACCCCTTATTTGAAATAGCAATAAAGTACTATGAAATAATGGAAATTGGGGTAAATATGTTATTGCCGTATCCTGTTAAGGTACAGCTAACATGGTTTTCTCTTTCATCTCTATCATTCACAGAAGGTGCTTGGTGCGGATGACACCATGTTGAATGTTGACCCAACGACTGGTATTTGCCATTTGCTCTATGACAGTGCCCCCAGTGGACGTTTTGGGACAATGACTTATCTCTCTAAATCAGTAGCCATCACCCTGCAGGAGTCCTTACCCCACAGCGGATGTTCCATGCAGTGACATATACAGTCTGTTTACACTAAAGCTGCTGGTATCCTGAGAGCCACTGTGAAGGAGTTTGGTCACCTCATTCTGCCTTGGCATTAAATGCTGCTTCCTATCATTTGCTGCTGTTCTGTAACCAAAGTAATGGGTAAGATGTGCAAATATCAGCACTTGTCTTCAAGTGCAGGCACTAGCAGTGCTTTCAAACATGATTTTTACATAAGGATTTTGGACCTGCTATATGATCCTGATACTTCTGCATATCCTAGTGAAAGAATATATTTAAAGAAACAGACACGCAAAACAAATCAAATTGTTCAAGGAAAGTATACTTTGGCACAACTCTTTGTGGACACACAGCTTCCTGTGGAGGAAGCAGTTATGGGCTGGAATGTGCCCATGATCATTTCAAAGTAAAAATCATAAAAAAAGGAATATACGTATACCCTATACAACTGAAAGAGTTATGCAGCGCAATCAGTTTAAATATGAAAATGTAAAAGGAGATTAATTGTTCTTTGACATAGAGTAAAAGAAGAATGTCTAATAACCAGCATAGCTGGCAGAGGGACTTGGTACTGTTAATCCCAGTGTAGTTACCAAATTGCAGTAAAAATGAAATTGTTCTATAGCAATTGAACTCCTAAAGCAACTGTACATATCTTGATGGAAGGAAGACCAGATCAGTTATACCATTGTACACTTGAAGTTAGCACTTAAAATTCTGTTCCTGTGTGACATTTATGGATGCACCAGATCCAGGATTTAGTTAGGCATTTAAACAAATACCAGCAATGTTCACAGTAGCTAAATTTTTAGTTTCTGCAAATCTGAATAAAATCAAATAGGAGAAAGGTAGAATCATTGGGAGGTGCCAAGTTGCCATCCTGTCTTTGATTCTAGTCGGTAACCTCAAACCACAGGCTGCCACTCTTTTTTTTTTTTCCCATAAAAGCACTGTCCCTGGGTACTTTACTTCTCTCCCTGCTTCTATGGTGCCCCTGCATCCCCTGCATTACCCTAGGCCTAGGTGATCACATGTGCAGGAGTGAAATCTTTGCTGAATTCAGTGATCTACAAGTGTACAGGGTGCTGGGACATTGGAAGAGTATAGCAAATGAATAGTACCTGGGGCTGTGAATTTCTGGAAAACAATGAGGGGTGCTGCTGGGGTCTGAAATAAGTGGCTACTAAAATCACTGGAGGAGGGAGGGCAGATAACTTGCCACACCTCAGTGACTCTCCCTTTCCTTGTCCTTTATTGTCATGTGACAAATAGCAGAGACACAGTTTTCCATATACAATATTAATGGATGATCCTCTGATTTACATGTTAAAATTAGGTTTAGGGTTTGGTATCCATCTAAAGCTTTTGCAAAGGATTCAGTATCTAGCTGAATGCAAAAATTATGGATTCAGCGTATCCCTTGTACAAAATAGTAAGATTTACTGAAGGTGGGCAAATTTGCCCGGGTATAGTAACCCATAACAGCCAGTTACAATTTTGATGTGTATGTACAAGATGTGCATGTACCGCCAGTGTAGAGATTTCTGTTTGTCTGGGATCAGTTATACCATCTATTGCAGTAAATGCACTGGGATCTCTTCTTGTAAAGACTGCTGTACAATTGCTGCTTCCAGCACCCTTCCAGTACTTCTAGCATTGTATCTGTTACTCGCCTCCTTCAACCAACAAGTATACAGCTACAGTGGGTTAAAGGGGTGGTACAACTTTAAGTTAACTTTTAGTATGTTATAGATTGGCCATTTCTTTCCATTTCTCAACTTTTCCTATTTTTTTTTTATAGTTTTTTAATTATTTTCCTTCCTCTTATTCCTCTTTGATTCTTTCAGCTGGGGGTTACTGACCCCGATCGGCCAAAAAACTATTACTTTCTGAGGCTAAAATTTTATTGTTGTTGTTTTTTATTACTTGCTGTTCAGGCCTCTCCTGTTCATATTCCAGTTTCTCATTCAATCTACTGCCTGGTTGCTAGGGTAATTTAGATCATAGCAACCAGATAGTTGCTAAAATTCCAAACTAGAGATATGCTGAACAAATAGCTAAATATTTACAAAACTAAAAATGAAGACCAATTGCAAATTGTTTTGGAATAGCCCGCTTTAACATACTAAAACCCTCTACCCATACTAACCCTCTAGAACATACTAAAAGTTCATTTAAAGGTGAACAAACCCTTTAGATGAGTAAAAGCCATATGTTTAATGTTTTTCTGGTATGGCCAAGTCACCAGACAAGTGGATCTTTATCCAGTTTAATCACACACACAGTGTGGGTGAATTGGGCAGATCTAAATGTTTGTCCCTTAAGCCAGCAATCAAATCACATGCAGCCATCATTGTAGGCCTTGGCCAATAGGATTCTAATGCAAGATAGCTTCATATTGTTCAAATGTGTCCATTATCTTCCATGTATGTGTACAAACATACCATTTTAGGGAAATAATGGAAAACCTGCCGCCCTACAGATGTGGTTGATGGAGGCTGAAAATTATGGTTCAGCAAGTTCTAGCGGGCTGCACATAGGATTTGCCCGTTTTAGGGCTTTCTCTGAATTCTTTCTGATGCTGGTTTCATTTTAATTATTTTTCCCCATTTTCATTTGGAAGATTTTTTTTGTTTGTGTCCCTTTTTATTTTACCACTCCATCCATTTTATTTATGAACTTGTGTTTTGCAAGAACATATAATTGTTACTTCATATTGTGCTTTAGTGAATTCTATACTGTTTTTTGAGCTTGTGATAATTTATCCAAATAGACATAAAAGTTTTATGTTTAGGAAAATATATATATATTTTTTATTGGCCTTATGCCTCTGCAGAATGAGACATGCACAGGCCTCTGGAAAGGATGCTTCATATAATAATATGATATAATATAAACATAAGCTGCAATCTGCTTAATATTTGTGCATTGTGCCCAGATTGTCATGGAGGCATCTCCTATTATGCTGGGAATTCTGGGTAAAGAAACGGCAAAATTTGCAAATTGCACTGTTAGCAATGTTATCAGTAATTTGTATGTATATTTTCCCTGAATAATACTGTTTTTATTGAAAAGTTCTTTAAAAGTTAGAAAATGCCAAGGGAGGCAATTTCCAACAATTAAGCCAGACCACCATGAGTAATAGGCTTTACTTGCAGTGATCTTAATGTTATACTTTAGTAAGTCATTTTTGGGAGATTTGTTGCCCACGATAGTGCAGATTTAACCATCAGTGATAAGTCTTACTGTGTGCCATCACTCTTAGGGCTGTTACACACGGGGAGATTAGTCGCCCGTGACGAATCTCCCTCGTCGCGGGTGACTTATCTCCCCGAAATGCCGTCCCAGTGGCGAAAATGTAAATCGCCGGAGGGATGGCATATGCGGCGCCGCGATTTCCTGAAATTTCGGAAGTTTCCTCTTAAGGCAACTTTGCGATTTTGGGATATTGCAGCGTATGCCATCCCACCAGATTTACATTTTTTGCCGGTTGGATGGCATTTCGGGGAGATGGTCACGGGCGACTAATTTCCCCCGTGTGCCACAGCCCCTAGGGTGAAGATACACAGAGCTACTTAGTAGCAGCTACTTGTCATGGCTACTAAAACAATCCTGTTCATTCACTGATAGTTGTCTCTACGTGTGTTTTAGCAGAGGCAATTCTCAGTATTGTCTATGGCAGGTTTTTTCTGGTGTTTAGTAGCCATGAAAAAGAAGCTGATATTAGTAGCTCTGTGTGTCATCGGTCACACGAAAGATCATCAGACTCGCCACTAACCTTCAGGGCTGAAACGGCAGATAAAAAGGTAGAAACAATAGGATTTCTACCTCCTTCTGCTGATTCAGCCCTGACGGCAGATTTTGCTCAAGCGCCTTCAATGGCACCCGATCAAAATCTTTTGACCTGGCCGATCGGCGAGTCGACCGATAGCAGCTTCCTGCAATACCGGTCAACTCGCCGATATTATCGGTGCGTGTATGGCCAGCTTTACAGCCATGGTACAACCTACTGCTTAGGCAGATTTCCAGCCACAAGTGAAAAGGGCAGTTCAGCATTCACATACCAACATTGTTGGCTCCCCGCATTTAATTCAACAAAAAGCCACCTATGCTGCTGTGAGTATATCCCACAGGAATATTATTTTTGAAGAGGCCTATATATATTGGCACATATGCAGCAAAATCAAAGCAAACACCTTAAAAAAAAGGCTAATATTGTCACAGATGCTTTTTTTTTTATTACATAGTTTTCCTTTCCCTAAACAGCGGCTACCCTCAGTAATATTATTGCTAATATTATTTTAATTTGGAGACCTAAAACTATATTTTATTTTGAAATGAATAATAACTAAAGTTCTATATTTTCTTGCTATTATGTTTTTTTTGTGATGATTGTAAGATGTTTACATTTCTGTTTAATAAAACTGCCCAACACTGTAGTTCTGTGGGTTTTTTTTATTTGTGTAGCCAACACTGTTCTGCTACTAAAAGGAAATCCTGCCTGATTTGCACTTTGTTTTGGCGCTACAGGAGTCCTGTGCCTCCGCTATATGGGAGAGCAGGTACACTGTAACATGGCTGTGCCCAGGGTCAGGACAGACTGGGCTGTAATACCCCTCCCTGGGGATGTCTCTAAACCACAGAGAAAAGGTTAATTGGTTTATTTTCAGAACACTGTAACTTTAAATAAGGTGCATAATATTGCAGACGTGTTTGGTTGCTGAGTTGCTGGGGGATCCTCACTTATGTGGCAGTTTCTTTAGAGCCCTGAGAAAGACTTCCTTTGGCTTTCCATGTCCTGAGACTCCCTTTGCTTCTGCACCCTAAACAGAGCATGTTTTTCTGCCACTGGGGTTTCCCCACTTACTTCCCACACACAATAATCTCTGTGCCTTCACCCTACTCTCTGCTTCTCCCCAGCACTTTCTCTGCAGGCCTTCCTTCCTGCCAGCTCACTGGGGAGGGGATTCCTCCCTGCACAGACTCACCCAGATAGAGAGATGGGTATACCCAGCCTCCCTGAATTTGTATTGGCATATTTTGTTTAAAAAGGTAAAACATCCGTTTCTATTACATTGTGCCTATGCAAGTCCCAAAATGTGTTGCGGCTGCCTTGTACATTACCTCTTACTGCAGACAAATCTCTCTCAGTACTGACCATAGAGTTTTATTGTGAACCCTCAGGCAGAAGTCATGTTCAGTGCATAGATGGGCGCAAAGCATAGATTGGTTAATCTGGGACCCTAAAAAGCATTTGTACCAGCTCTTGTTTAAACTAGAAGGGCAATTTCAGTTTTTTTCTATGGCGCATTGGCCCAGAATTTCTCCATGTGCAATTGCACAAAGGTCTATTTCACTGGCGGGTGTCAAAATGCTGGGTACCCCACCCCCCCCGCTAATATTTTCCTTAGGCAGATTGTAAAGGGAAACAATGATGTTAATTAGGCATTTAGATTTATTTTATTATTATAATCTATTAAAAGGTTAAGTCTGCCTCATAGAAGGAATGGCACTGCTCTGTTACTACATAAGACCATTTATTACCCTGCTAATATACCTAATATTAATATACCTACTAATGCTAATATACCTACTAATTTGGTTTCCAGAACCCATAAATAATAACACAGACAACAACTTTATGTAAAATCTGTGAAGATCACAGCTTTATTAAAAATATAATTTATGAAATGTGATGCTCACTGTAGGGTTATCAGATCACTGGAAATCAGAGGGCACATATAGAAAGAACTGGACGCTGCAATATAAATGCACCTTCTATACGTGTCCTCCCATCACCAGACGGTCTGGTAACCCCACCACATAGGGCTGTTTGATCCCAAGGAAGGCAAAAAACCTAGAGAGAAGCTTGGGCCAATCTGCTTCACTAGAGGCAAAAATTCCTTCCTGACTCCTAAATGGCAATCGGAATTATTCCCAGGATCAATGCGCCCTATGGAGCTTTGAAAGAGTTAATAAATGTACAGTAATGGATAAATACATGTTTGCCTCTGTTTGTCTGTAGGGAAATGTGTTCATAGGTGATTAAGAGTGTATGGAAAGTGACAGCTCTGCTTGATGATGGTACTGGGTGCCCTGGCAATGTCACCCACCCATGGTCCAGAAATAGAGATCCCCAATACTGTCACTTGTATTAAATGGTAAGTAGTATGGACATGTAGGCCTCAGTGTGTGCGTGTGTCTATCAGTAAGGAAATATGTATCCGTATGGGTGAAGGTACGGCAGTGTATGCATGTATGGGTGCCAGTAGGAAACTGGGGGCATGTATGGGTGCCAGTATGGAGGTGTTGGCATGTAGGGGTGCATGTATACTTGCCTGTATGGATCAGTGGGCCAGTATGTGTTGTGTAGCACATAACCGGCCCCTTCCATGTCCTGAGAATGGCTGGATCTTTCTGCCATCTCTAAGTGCTGGGAACCTGCTGCGTCCCTGGATGTTGATGCCACCTCTGGTGTTCTCTCTCTGCCTTCAGGTAGATGTTGGTTGGTAGGTGTTGCTGCAGGCCTTGTGGTGGGAGGATTAAAAGCTGGAAAGATTGCTGGATAAACTCCTGGCAGAAGCGGATGTAAAAAATAGTGGCCTATAGAGACTAGATGGCAGATCTTTTCCATGCACTCCTCAATTTGGTGTTCTGGGTAGTCAGTGGGGGCCACTTTGACAGGGTTGTTATAAGAATAGATTTTATCTGCCACATTGAGGCAGCACAGTGCCATGAGAGATGGTTTGTGCATGTAGAAGTCATGATGTTGGTTCAGGCACAGTGCTGCGATGCCTCGGGCAGCTGTTAGGCTTTTGGCTGCTCTTGTGAGCTGGGCAGGGGAACACTCCTCCTGGTTGGTCAGTCTCAACAGGGAGAAGTGCTCCAAAAAGAAATCGACGGTTGGTACCCCCAGGCGAAACAGCAACTTCCTTAGGATGGTTCTCTCCAGGTGACGCATTTCAGCTGGTGTCATTCTGTAGTCAAACAGAGGTAGGAAGAGCTTGGGGGGGAGGGGGTACCGTAATTCAGCCACTTTGTAAGCCATGTAGAGGCAAGTGGCTCCCACTCTTGTTAGGGTGTCGGGGTCAGTAGGAGTGCAGGACACATACCGCTCCAGGAAGTTGATACCCAGGCACAGGGTCTGAAAGTCCAATCTCAGGTACCTGTGCACATTAATCATTAGGGTGGTGATGTGGTTCCAGGATGCAGCATTTATTTCCTTTTGATTTTCTAGGAAATTTTCCAGCTGATAACCTCCCTCCAGGCCTTTTTTATAGAGGTAACACTCCTCTCCATACTCCCTGAAGGTCTGCAGGGCATCAGCCAGGTTGGTCAGGGTGTTCCATGGCTCCCCCTCTGGCACCGGTTCCTCAGCTGTAGGGGTGCTGGTCCCACGCAGATCACCCTGGGGCTTGGCCCTTTTGAATTCAGGGCTGCACCCAGGGGAAATGATCTCCTCTTCTTGCTCTTCTTCTTCTTCTCTTCTTCTTTTTCGCTTTTCAACGCTCGCCATCATTTCACTTTTCCAACGAGTCTCCATCATTTAGCTCCTCTCTCACCAACTGTCACAAAAGACTGTTGGGACCAAGTATCCGTTATCCACAAGTCACCTCTGCTCTTCACTGATTGGCTGGACATGTAAACAACTGATAGGCTGAATCTGAAGTACAAATGCTTGAGTTGCTTTGTCAGTTAACTTCTCCTTTATTTCTAGTGCTTTGCCTTGTACTTCAGCCTCTTCTCTTATATGTGAATAAACCTCTGTAGCTTTGAGAAAATCTGATATCTAAGCTTATCTAATGCAAAACTGATCCACATATAGATTTTAAATATACACATAGTTTACCATAAAGTGACAGCAGATATATCTCAGGGTACAAATGCTTGCTCTCAGAATCACAGCTTTTCATTCTCATAATTCAAGAAATCTGTGCAAATTTCTTTTTTTTAGTTTGCTAGATTCAGGCGCAAGTGCAGCTCCTCGTATGGAGCCACTGCCAGACATAACGCCCCGCCATTATCTGCCTATACAGCTGTACAGACACAAATGCCAGGCCAGCGTGTGTGTATGTACATTTTAGAAGAACTGGGTAAAGTTACCAGTCCATTTGTTCTTTTAAATGCAAGTTGTTGGTCTGCCCTGATTGCAAGTGGTTGATAGCGATGAGCAAAATTTTTCTAGCATCATTTTTTTTATGCGTTTCACAAATTTTTTCCTCGATTTGCAAATATTTTGGCAAAGTGAAACTTGACATATTCACATCACCAGTGGCTGGCATTTAAATGAAATGCAATAAATACAACCCTTTTGCTAAGCTAGTAGTACAAAGGCAGCCTGTTATGCCCAACAGATGCCAGTTTTGCTTCTGATCTATATAAATATATATATATGAGTGCCCAATGTGCCAGTATTTATTTGCATATGAATTAACTGTTTTTCAATAATGGGAATAATTATTTAAATTGTACAGTAAGCAATAAATGAACTGCGTTAGGTAACTTAAATGGATTCTGTCCTGATTTTCATGGTATAGTTTGTATTCCTATATTACTCTGTAATGGCAATATATTTGGCACCCTCCAGTGCAAAAACTGTACCAGCCTAAAATAAATCATCCCTAGAGCTATAGGACAAGAAGGTGGTGCTCTGTTCTGTTAGAGATATCAGTGTAAAGAAGAGCAAAGGTGACAACAATAGATTTATAGCAGGGATTTATATTCAGTGTCAGCTCAGAATATGACATAATGCAGCTTTGATAATTATACATTGATAATAATTATACATTGATATGATAAATATAGAGATTAGACTGCATTCCACATATATATGTTATGTGTTACCTCCATAGGCCAGCATGGTGAGGCAGCCCCAACGATCAGAACAGCAGGAGGTGAAGCTTCAGTTCCTTTTCACACCATCATCTGCCAATGACCCACACACTGACCAATATGGTGCATCAATAGATACAATTTTCAAAGCCAACTGATCCCTGAACCAACCAATATTCTAAGTACATGGATAGTGATTGTGATTTGTGGGCCCCCATGCTATGCTTATCACTCACACACCATGTATAATGTCCTTATTGTAATTTGCCATTAGGATCAAGCGTGAGTGTTATAATTAAGCTGGTGACGGTGCCATGCAGTGGTTGCTCTGATATTTGCAGGCTGTGTATGCACACACAAAATAGTGTGCTCAGTATTTATCAAGTGTAAAAAAAAAAATTATAATAAAAGCTCAAATCCAAAACGTTGCCATTTTAAAGCTGGAGGGGTCATGTAGCAGTCAGTGGGACTTGTCCTTATCAAATTGTAAAATCTTTATTCAGTTCATGGAATTAGAGGTTTTCATGTTCAAGTTCATGAAAATTCTTACAAAAACAGGGATTTCTAGGTTCTGTATTTTTATTCGTTCATGCTATTTTGGATTTTTTAATAAATGAGTCAACATTTGTTCTTTTTTAATTTGTTTAGATTTTACTTTGGCTGTTCAGAAGTTCACAAATGGGTTAGATGTCTATATTTCATTCAACAATATGGTTTAAAACTCCAGCTGTTTGTGTAAAGCACAAGTCACAGTAGTGGTTGCTGTAATCAAAAGGTGGGTATATGCAGGCCAACCAGGCACAGTATCTGGGGGACGGATCATACTCTTCATTCAGATTGACCCCCCCCCACAAAATTGGAACAGCAGGAAGTGTTGAGTTGCCTTATTCAGACAAATATTCTTTAGTACAGATAGTTATTATATACTGTATTATAGAGTTATATATACTGTATATATTGTATTCAGTGTTAAGACCATCTTCTGTATATTAGCTCTTGATTTCAGTTGCCATACAATGTAGGATTATATTTGTTAAGGAGGCCTAACACGTGCGGATTTTAACTGCAATTCAAGTCTTTTAGACCAATTTGGCAGCTTATCTGTCCGTGTATGGGCACCCCAGACAGGCCTAGCAGACCGAGATCTGGCCTAAAACTGGCCAGATCTCAATTGGGCAGGTTTGATTTGCTGTCAGATTGGAGGCCGCATCAAATCGTTGATGCGGTCCTCAGTCCAACGGCGCCTATGCCCGCCAGTTTAATTTCATTGTTTGGTCCTAGATGGGCATATCGGGATTATTTGGCCACTATAGGGCACCGTGTATGTCTTAAAGTATTTATAAAAATGTCTGCAGCAACGCATATGTTTACTGTTAATCATGGGACTGTGTGAAAAATATTAAGAGACCGGTGCCACTAAAATTGAAAATGATGATCCCTTTACTACCCTACACAGTACACAGCAATTCAGCCTCAAGTCCCTGAATCATTGAACTTACTTAACCTTGAGTTTGATTGGCCTGGCCCCGTTACTTCCAACTGCAACAGACAACCAGAAGTGACAGTGAAGCAAACACTCTGGCCTGTCCTGTTTGAATCAATATCTGAAACATGCCTTTCTGTTTTTAGTAAAGTAATAAAAAATCAAGTCCATTCAGCACGTTAGTTATATTTCATAGGGCTGCCATGCCATTTTCCATGGCTAGTGTCCCTATCACACTAATGACTGAGCCCCACCTTCGTCCTTAACTTGCCTTTCAGACCCCAATGCCACAGCCTTTCACCTCTGTTTGTTCTTGGATGTATCTGATGGTCAGCAAGGAGGCAGCATACTGCATGTGCTCTATTTCCTGTGCTTGGAGTCTCATCAGCCCTATGCCATAAGCATCATTATAGGGCTTTAGTTTGAGTTTGTGGGTCTAGTTACACAGAGAGAAAATTATAAACTCTGGATAGGCAGCTTGATAGTGACTTGACTTGATTTGAGCCAATAAAGGCATGTGTAGATTTGGTTGATAAACCCCAATAAATAAATGTGAAGTTATCAGGATGTATTCTAACTATTCTTTTAATAATAATAAGCATGTATTTTTTAAACTGATAATAGCATGTTTTTAATAGGAATAAATATGTTTTCCTATTTTTTTTTTTTGTATACTTTCGTTTTTATTGATTTTTAACACATTTTTATAAACATAGCACATTGCTTGTTAGGTACATTATTAGGCTTAGATGATTTTTTCATTCAGCTTGTTGCATATTAGGGAGGGAGGAGGGGAAGGATGAGGGGGGGCAAAGACAACAGGGAAAGGGAAGGGAGGGGGTGGAGGGGAAAAGACAAAACAATAACCAATATAACTTTTTTGCGCTCTAGGTTTCACTGCTAATGTGGGATGTTCGTTGTCTTTAATTTAGAACCTCCCACAGTTATCTGTTGTTTTTTATCAAGTTGGGGGGGGGGGGGACCTTACCCATAGCTTTGTGCTCTAGAAAGACTGTCCTTATTTAGTATCCATGTGTCCCATATCTGGAAATAGAGTTCTGTTTCATTTTCCAGTTGGTATTTGAGGGTCTCGTTTGTGTGTATATATTTGAGTTTTTCCAGGACCTTTTCAATATGTAATGAATTTGATTTCCATTGAGCTGCGATGTGGATCCTTGCTGCCATGCATATGTGCTGTGTTAGTCGCTGTGCCGGGTTGTTGAGGTTTTGTAGTTTGTGTCCTAGGAGCATTACCTTTGGGCATGGGGTAATGTTTGTATAAAATATTTTGGAAAGGATACCAGCAACTTTAGTCCAGAGTTCTTGGGCCACTGGGCAGGTCCACCAGATGTGCCACATAGTACCTCGTGCGGTACATTTCCTGAAGCAAAGTGGTGAGGATGTGGGGTAGATACGAAAATGTCTTTCAGGCTAAATCATGTTCCCAGTCTTTCATGCATTGTAGTTTGTTGTTTGTATGCGTATGGTTTAATTGGTAGTATAGCATAGACAATGTTTTCCGTCCCATCGGTGTTTTCTCACAGATAGTTTCCATCTGTGTGTTTTGTATTGTCACTTTTCCCCAGAGCTGTTGTACGAAATGGGCTATTTGTATCGTCCGGTAATGTTCAGTTATTGGTACTTTGTATTTTTGTATTATTTGAGTTGGTTGTAATGGTTTTGTTCCATCTGTAAGCTGATAGACATATATTATTCCTTGTTGTTTCCACCACTGGAATAGGTTATTGTTGTATCCTGGTGCAAAAAGGTTGTTTCCCCAAATCGGGGTCAATCTCGAGGGGTTTGATGCCAGTCTATATTTGTATCTAAGTGTAGTCCATAGTTGTAGCATTTGGCGGGTTATTGGTGACAGGTCTTTGTGTAGTTTGGTGTCTTGGGATGGGTTCCAGATTAGGCTTGTTAGGGAGGTTGGGTGTATAAGAGCAGATTCCATTTCTGCCCAAAGCGGAGTTAGTTTTCCTCCATGCAGTGCGGTGATTTGGGCACACCTTGCCGCTCTGTAGTACTGTTGTAAGTTTGGGACTCCCAGTCCCCCCTTTGATTTGTGTAGGTACATTATTTTTTTATTAATCCTTGGTCTTTTGTTGGCCCATATAAAAGTCATTATAGTTCTTTGGAATTTTTGTAGGTCTGTCTGCTTAATTGCTATGGGTAAGGTCCTAAAATAATACAATATTTTTGGTAGAGTCATCATCTTCACACAGTTAATCCTTCCCACCCAAGAGATCTGTTTCTTGTTCCAACCCTGTAGTTCTAGCACTAAGTTTCTATATAGTGGGGTGTAGTTGCGTGTATACATAGTGTCTAAAGTTGGGGTTAAGTTTATGCCTAAGTATGGTAAATATTTCTCTCTAATCTGGAACTCGAAATTGAGTTCTATAAGTTTCACTGTGTTTTTGGGAATGTTGCATGGTAGGAATTCACTTTTATCCTGGTTTATTTTAAGTCCTGAGACCTGAGTGAACTCCTGTATCAGTTTTAGCAGGTTGGGAAGAGAGATTAATGGATTCATGATGGTGAGCAATAGATCATCAGCAAATAGAGAGATTTTTTGATCTGCCCCTGCCATTTCTACTCCTTTAATGCTTTGATGTTGCCTAATCGCTATGGCCAGGGGTTCCATTGCCAGGGCAAATAATGCTGGGGATAGTGGGCACCCCTGTCTGGTGCCTTTCTGTATTTCAATGGTTTGTTGTGTGGATGTTGGTAGTTTTAGTGTAGCAGTGGGGGTGGAGTAGTATGTTTGTATAATTTTCGTGAAGGGGCCTTGTATTCCTATCGATTGCATTACTGCTTCTAGATAGTCCCAATTAAGGGAGTCAAAGGCTTTTTCGATATCTAAAGCTAGGATTCCCATTTGTGTATTTGTTTTGTTAGCTTGGTGGATAATATTTAGTATTTTCCTAATGTTGTCTCCTGCTTGCCTATAGGGTATAAATCCTACCTGGTCCTTGTGTATTATCCGGGGGAGTAATGCTGATAGTCTTTTAGCTAGGATTGAGGTAAGTATTTTAAGGTCCAAATTTAGTAGGGAGATAGGGCGATAGTGTTTGGGGTGTAGAGGATCTTTATTGGGTTTCGGGATTAATGTAATGTGTGCAGCTAGTAGTTCTGGGGTTATGGTCTTACCCTGGGCTATGTAGTCAAATAAGGTTTTTAGTTGTGGTATTAATATTTCCGAAAATTTTTTATAGTAGCCAGCTGATAGATCATCTGGCCCTGGGGCCTTGTCTGATTTAAGGGTTTTGATAGCTTCTCCTATGTCTTCAAGTGTGATGTCCCCATTAAGTCTGTCTAGTTCTATTTTTGTTAATGTTGGGAGTGGGTGTTGTGCTAGGAATTTGCTTATTATTTTTTTGGGGGGTTTGTGGGATTGGGTATATAGCTTTCTATAGAATTCTAAAAAAGTATCCCGTATTTTTTCTGGGTTAGAAGTGATGTCTCCCTGGGTTGTCTTGATTCGTGGGATTTGGTTGATTTGAGTTTTGTCTTTCAGTGTGTTTGCGAGGAATCTATCTGGCTTGTTGCAGTATTTATAGTATTTAAAGTTTGTCCACCTTATTGCTTTGTCTACCTTGTGCTTCTGCAGTGCGTCTAATTCTTGCTTGATCGCTTTGATTCTTTTAGTGGCCTGGTGGGAGTATTTTGTTTGGTTTTGGTTTTCCAGTATCTGTAGGGATTTTTCTAGTCTGTTTTGTGTTTCTCGTGCTTTTCTTTGTTTTTTCGCTGCTTGTTGGATGAAGTGGCCTCTTATGGTTGCCTTATGGGCTGCCCAGATAATGTCTGGCGTTATTTCTGGGGTAGTATTTTCCCTAAAATAATTGTTGAGGGCAATTTTGGAATCTATGATTAATTGTGGGTCGCTAAGAAGATTTTCGTTAAGTCGCCATTGCGTGGTTTTTTTGGGGATATCTATTACTTGTAGGGAGATAGCCACCGAGTCATGGTCAGACCATACACACGGTTTAATGTATGTTTCCTTTAGAGTAGGTGTTGCTAGTGAATTTATTAGGATAGTGTCTATCCTAGAGTATTGCTTGTGTGGAGCGGAATAATAGGTGTATTCTCACGTTTTGGGGTGTAGTTTCCTCCATGTGTCTATATAATGGTTTGTGTTGAGTATGTCTTGAGTTGCCCTTGCTGCTCTAATATCTTTTGCTAGATGTGTTGAGTTGGATTTGTCCATCACTGGGTTAAACGGAAAGTTAAAGTCACCACACCATATGTCAATGTTAACTGGGGTTTGGGTAAGTTTTTTGGCTGTGCGATTGAAAAAGGCTTTAGGGTTATCGTTTGGTGCATAAGTTGCTGTTATACGAATGGTTTTCTCGTATAATGTGCCCATAATAGAAATGAATTGCCCTTCCTTGTCTGACTCTGTGTTGGTTATTATTACGGGTAGGTTGTTGTGTAATAGTATAGCGACTCCTCTATGTTTTTTCTGGGGTGTAGATGCTAAGTAAAATCTAGTGTACTGTCTATGGAAAAATTGTGGGTGCGAGGTTTTTGTAAAGTGTGTTTCCTGAATACAGATTACATCCGGGTGCAGCCGCTCATACCACTGAAAGGCTTGTCTACGTTTTCTGGGGGAATTTAGGCCCCTAGCGTTATGGGTAATTATTTTCAGTGCCATCATTCTTTTTTAGTTCATGTGGGGATCGGCTGAAACCGGATGGACCCGTTATCCCTCGACCTTTCAGGTTAATTGATCCGTATCTGCATTTCCATAGATGGGAGTGCGGATAGGGAGATACATGCATACATTTCACAGTGATACACCATATAGTTATCTGCAACCTAGAGCGCTTTGTAAACATTTGAACTTTAACTAAATTAAACTTAGCAAAAAAGTTATTTAACTGGCAGTGAAAATTCTGCAACGTTACCATCTTGTTGTAGAGTCCCACTAAGGGGATATATGTCCTGACCGGGTGGCGACTAATATTAAGTTGTCGCCTCAGAGTTAGGTGGTGTGGGCAGCATTTGTTCCAGGCCCATGGATACCGTAATGGCGTCCAGTGTTAGATCCAGCAGTGGTGGTAGATGATTAGACATTCATCCGTTGTTGTCCTCCTGTGGGTTGTCGGGTTTTGGTCTCTGGGGTTTAGGTGAAGGAGTTTGTCGATCTGAAGTACTGGGAGACCGTGGGGACCTAGCTGTGTGCCATTCATTATGTGGTCTCGGGCTGTTAGTAGTCGGCATCGTTGGTGTTAGTGCGGTGAGGCCTTCCTTGCCCAGTACCAGGAGAGCTGCGTCTGCTGATTTGAAGGTGTAGTACCTGTTGTTGATAATGCAGTGGAGCGCAAAGGGGAAGCCCCATCTGTATTTGATCTTTGCTTTTTGCAGAATTTGGGTTGCCTCTCTCATTTGTCTCCTTTTTTGAAGCGTGGTGGGAGCAAGGTCAGCAAATATGTCTGCGGGTAATTGGCTGGCATCCTTTCTTGTAAGTAAGCGTGCTGCCTGTAAGACTGCGTCCCTGGTAGCTTCGTATTGGAATTTAAGTACAATGTCCCTTGGGGATTCTTTGTTGCGTGGTTTTGCAAGTGCCCTGTGTATCCGAACCATTTGTAGCTGTTCCTGGGGCATGTTTGGGATAATCTTTGAGAAAAGACTTAGCGCAAATTTTTCCAGGTCTGTTTCTGTTTCAGGTACTCCTTTCAGGCGGAGGTTTGCCCTTCTCGACCTATTTTCAAGGTCCTCTAGCTTTTCCTCCATTAGGTACATTTTTTCTTTGTACGTTTCCAGGGTTTCATGGTCCGCCTGCATTGCCGTTACTATTTCTTCGGTACGGAGCTCTAATATATTAGTTCGCGTACCTAGCTCCTGTATCTGCTTCGCAAATTCTGCTACCGCGGCAGCTAGCTCCATTCGGAATAGCTTCTGTATCGATTGTAGTAATTCTGGAGCATCTGATAGTGTGGTTTGCTCAGCCTGCAGGTATGTCTCATCAGGTTCCTGCGTAGTGGGCAAAGATGGCGGAGTGTCTGGGCCCCGTTGTTGAAAAAACTTATGTGCGCTCTGGGTTGTCGTTCTTTTTTTCGGACCCGGGGGTGCCATTGTATAGCAGCTGAGTTGCGGAGGTCAGATTGCTTTCTGCTGGATCTCTTATTGCTGTTTTTACTGCTGTTTTCCGGACCTGGGTGCGGAGCTCACATCAGGTGCGTCTGTTCCTGATGGCGCCGCGCATGCGCCCGTTTTCCTATTTTTTAAACTAAATACTATAGAAGGGATTATAATTATACCCCCATCTTAAATTTAGATTTGGCAAATTGCCTGTAGGAAGGCAGTTTTATTAACAATGCTAAAGATTAAATATCATAGCTATATCAAAGCTAGAGAGTAATAGCCTTCAATAAAGGCATAATGCATTTCCATTTGATAAATGGTAAGATCACAATATAAGGATATCAGCTTCCTTTTCACCCTCCTCTAGGCCTTCAAAATGCAAAGTCAAAGCCCTGTAGAGAAGCAGATTTACTGGTGACCTGTTATAAAGCAGATCTTATTCGTTTGCTATGTATGACTTAACCTGGGCAAATCTAGCGTATTTTACTTATTAGTGCATTCACATGGTGAATAATGTAAAAATCAGTGCAAAATACAAAAAAGGAAGTCACTCACGATTCAGTAGGTGCAAAATACTGCCTCCATGCAGTTTTATTGGAGTAATCAGTAAAAAAGGAATACGGAAGTTTCGGGAACCTCTCATTCCCTTTTTCAATGTAGCATTGCCTAAATGTAAAAATCAGATATTATTTACACCAGTCCCTGCCTCATGTTGTTAGCCTGTTAGCTCATACATTTAGAGCTCCGATTGTCCAATTATTGTATAGAATGCTACCCCTTATCCAGAAACCAATTATCCAGAAAGCTCCAAATTACAGGAAGCCCGTCTCCCATAGAATTCATTTACAAAAAATAACTCTTTTTTCTCTGTTACAATAAAACAGTTCACTGTACTTGTCACTAACAAGTTTATTACATCCATATTGGGTTTATTTAATGTTTAAATATTTGTTAAATATTTTGATACTGACATGAAAATACTACTTTTCCAAATATGAATATAGATAGTTACCTATAGGCCATGTTGATGGTTTTTCGTTAACAGGTTTGCTTTTTAAGTAATTGTTACTTGAAGTTTCTAAACCTGACTGTCCCTTCTCAGCCTGACAGTTTGGCCAAATTTGACCATACTGCCCAACCATCTGGGCATGTATGACAAGTCGGTGAAGGGGATTTAAAAAGATAATACACCTCCTGCTGTTCTGATCACCTGGGTGGCTGGCCCAAAGAATGGAACAATACAAGGTGATACTGTACAACCCTGTTTCCAAAAATGTTGGGACAGTGTGTAAAATGTAAATAAAAAGATAACGGGATGATTTGCCATCATTTAAACCAGGGGTAGGGAACCTATAGCTCGCGAGCCAGATGTGTCTCTTTTGATGGCTGCATCTGGCTCGCTGCCAAATCTTTCATAAAAAAAAATAACAGGGGGCGTTGCCTGCACTCGGTGGATAGAAGACGTGTTCTAAGCCTTATTTCAAAAAAGTTGGGACAGAGTGGAAAAGTTGTGTATTGCTAAAGAACAGGGCCGGAACTAGGGGTAGGCAGAAGAGGCAGCTGCCTAGGGCGCAAACACTGGAGGGGCGCCAAGCAGGAGCCTCTCCTGCCTACCCCTAGCTCCTTTTTCATTGCCCCCACCGCTTGTCAATACGCGGTGGGGGCAATGAACTTTCACGTAGCCGCTGCCCCCCCTTCCCCCGGAACTGCGCATGCGCGCTGAAACGCGAGGTGGCCGACCGGGTTGCCTAGGGCGCCCGGTCGGCTTGGCCCACCCCTGCTAAAGAAGACAAAATCCCAAAGAGGTTGGGTCTCTCAGAAATAAAGATGGGGAGGGGGTACCCAATGTGTGAAACACTGCACGGGCAAATATTGCAACAATTTAACAATACTGTTCCTCAACATCATTTTTTAAGAATTTGGGGAGTCCATCATCTACAGTAAATCAATTCATTAAAATGTTCAGTGAATCCAAATAAATCTCCGTATGCATAAAACAAAGCGAAAGAAGTTGATACTGGATAGCAGTGATCTTTGGGCCCTCAGTTGGCACTGCTTTAAAAATGTAATCACTGTATTGTGTGGGAACATAGTTTGTCTCTGCATCCACAAATACAAAACTGTCCTGAGCTCTGACCAATCAAAATCTGAATTTCTTTTTGGAAATCATGTACACCAGGTCCTCCTGGTTAAAGAGGAGAAGGAGTATCAATGCACAGTTCGAAAGCCTCCATCCATAAAGGTATTTGGCTGCATTAGTGACATGGCAAGCTGGGGAGGAACTATTAATGCTAAAAGATATTTACTGGGTTTAAAGCAACATATGTGTGCCCCTGTCCCAGCTTTTTTTAAACAAGTTGCTGCATCAAATTCAAACCAGTCATATCTTGTCTTTGTACTGTTTGCAATTAGATATAGGGTTTATATGATTTACATATATATTTATATTTTACAGTTACCCATTTTTTAAAAAAACGGGGTTGTATATATGCAGCACCTTGTACAGCATCTGTCTATTTGAGCCAGGGGTTTATTGGTCAGGCCTTCAGAGTGCTGCACCTAAATCAGTGTCAGACTGGGGCACCAAGGGCCCACTAGAGAGCCGGGTATCAAGGGCCCACCAGCCAACTCCCTAAAACATTTTCATCTGAGAAAACACTGATATCCCCATGTTTGAGAGATTCCTTAATCAATTATAGTTAAGAAGGCACTTTTTAAAAGAAAAACAAACAAAAAACAGTTTGCACACTAGATGCCTGAGGTCTGTGGGAAATATTTTATATATATATATAGAGATATAGTAGCAACCAGTGTGAGGCACATTCATGCCCACATAATTCCTTGTGGCCAGCTGTGCTCTCCTGTGCAAGCTGTGTAAAAGCACAGAGCAATACAGTGGGACAGACAGACTGCAGGGAATAGCTCAGACAGACAGGGGGCAGGCAGAATCTCTCTATCCCTGTGCTGTTTACGGTGCAGCTTTGGCAAGTAAACCTATACAAATTCCTCACAAATAACCCCTTTCTGCTGGTTTTATATAATTCTAATAATTAACAGCCTCCCTGGATTTTCCTGCAAACAGTAGGTTTGCCCACTGTTAATAAATGAGCTTTAATGAAATGTTCAGTGGCCGTATAAATGTAAAAGGCTGCAGGCCAAGTCATACAGGGCAGGAAGCTCTAAACATCAGGCATGTATTATAATATTAAAGGTATCCCACATACTGCAAATTATAAAGAGGAGTTCTGGGCTGTGATTTTGGGGAAAGCACTTATTTTCTGTGCAAAGGGGAATCCAGTGTAAAATGATTGGCAAGTACAAGAGGAGCCATTCAAACCCCTGCCTGAAGGAACACTGAAGGGGACATGTTACCTTTTGTCACCCTCACCATGTAGGCAATAACGAATAAGATTTGGTGCCTGTTTTCAGTGTGAGCTACAGAGGGCTGGTAACTATAAAAATTACACTTTTACTTTCTACATTTGAGTATTGGGCACATCCTAACGATGCCAGCCAATCACAGCTCTAGTTGCGGTTAGCCAATTACAGTTCTGCTGCCTTCACACAGGGAAAAATATACTGCAGTCCCCTCTCAGGTCCACCTAACTGCTGATCGCTGTGCTGAGTGCCTCAGGCTCTGCTATGCAGCCAGGGAAAGCAGCCAGCAGAAGGGTGAGATGCTGGTTAGCTGGCCCAAGTGAGGGTTGGTGTAAATCTTTATTAAAGCAGTACAAAATGCAACTTTGGATCTTTAATAACCCACACCAATAGCCCACACTCCAGTTGGGGGAAATAATGATACTTTGGCCAGAAAATGCCGATAGCAAGTGCTATGCCACCTACAGTTTCCAGGGTCCCAGTTTGGGCAGCCGTGTTGGGACTATTAAGCACATGCATGTGAATATAACTGGCAGGCTCTTGGGCCATTCACTCTGAAGTTATGTGAGCAAGCCGCTGATTTCTGGTTGCTCTGCAAATGGTAGAGAAAAATTTGACTTCAGCTATAAAGGACGCCGATCCTCTCTCCCTTAGTGTGCTGTAGCACTTGCTTCCCTCATTCCCCGGGGCCTTATCCCCAACTTCCACTGATGTGTATTGCTGGCTGTGATTGAGCCATTAGGAACAGTGTGGGAAATTATCTGATTTCTTTACAGGACCTCACTATAGACTGTAAGCTCTTTAGGCAGGGTCCTCTTCACCCCTTGTATCGGTTATTGATTGCTTTATATGTTACTCTGTATGTCCAATGTATGAAAACCACTTATTGTACAGCGCTGCAGAATATGTTGGCACTTTATAAATAAATGATTTTTCTTGAACTTTTGGCCACTTTTTTACAAGAGAGACAAGCAGCATGGGAGCACATGGGTTTAATAGGGTGTTTATTTGCAATTTTTACAGTAATCTTACAGGCATATCTCTGAAATATGCTATTTATCTATTTTCTTTATTGATTATAGTGGCACGTGTGGAATTAATATGCTAGTTTTGCATTTTCTGGTGAAAATAAACTGGCACATCTAGGGTTAATATACTCTTCCATTTTATGTAGGGATTATGCAGGCATATCTGGGGTTAATATGGTGGCACACCAGTCCAACACTAGGTGAAACAGAGGGAATTACATGGGTTGATATGATGTGATATCAGAATACAAGTGCTCAGTGATGTAAATATAGAGGGAGCCGACCCCGCAGCCATGTGGGAAGGGGGGCAGGGGCTACTGCAAGTGCACATACCCAAATGGCTGTAATTTAAGGCAGAGCCTGTGAGGTATCAGCACGGCAAGGGCTCAATGATGTACTTTTATATGTGCCAGTAATAGAAGCCTTTATTGGAAGAGCTGCTTTGGCCTAAAGCTCTGTTCTGTGGAATGCACTTTCCCAAGTATATGTCACACTGTGATGCTTGTGCATTTGGGACAGGTACTAGAGCCATAAATAGGCAAAGGGCACTTGCCTAGAGCTCACCGGGACAGCAAAGTAAGGGAGTTTTAGTGCGGAATATAAGCTGCTCCATTCATACAGTTTATTGTGGCTGCAGCACATTTTCTCCCTCACTGTTTCCTGTTGGATCGGCACCTGTATGAAACCCAACCCTCCTGATCCTCTCCGACTGGATACACAGTAACAGCGCAGCTATCCACATAAAAGGAAGCAGGAGGTTGGACTAAGCAAGTGCACCCTATACAGCTATAAAGAGTGAGCTCTGGCGACCCCCTGTGGCACTGGGCTGAGCGATCCTCACATTGCGGGGAACTGTAGGGTCGGAACCATTGAGCGTCTGAATAGTTTTCGGAGGGCTTCTGTGGCACAGAGAAACTTCCGGTCCTGGGAACGCAGGAGGAGTCGCTGCTTCCGGTTTATATTCACAGCGCCGAATTTTGCGTTATGTTATTGGGCAGAGGGCATTATTGCACAAACAATATATGTCTCTGAAGGGGTAGGGACATGTAAGGAAAAGCCGTAACGATAAGAAGGAGAGAAGAATCCAAGAGCCAGGGCTGGTTTTAAGTTGTCTCTGGCCCCCTGGCATTGCAGGGGCTTCTGGTTTAGGGCATTAAGTGTTAATTTCTGTACATATGTCAGGGGGTCAGTCCTGAAGCCCCCCCAGCTGTTGTAATGTGAAAGTGTGTTAAGGTGGGTGGGAGTTGTTGCACTGCACAATATTATGAGGCTTGGTTGGACTGGTTTATATTATTATATATTGAGCCTGGAGAGTAATGGGTACTTATAGGGATACAGAACTAAGGTTACTGAAATACAGGATAATGAACACAGGTAGATGGTAATCAGCAGGTATAAGACAACATTCAGTGCTAATGGATAAGGGAAATGAACAGTGGCAAATAATGCAATTAGCATTATAACAGGTGTCGTGGGTATAGTTGCCCTTGTCGTGGGTGACTAATCTCCCTGAAATGGCATCCCACCGGCTAGAATGTAAATCACTGGTGGGATGGCATACGTGGCGCAGCGATTTGCCAAAATCACCTTGAGAGGCAACTTCAGCGATCACTGTGCCGCATATGCCAATCCCACTGGCAATTTACATTCTCGCCGGTGGGATGCCATTTCGTGGAGATTAGTCGCCCGCGACAAGGGAGATTTGTCATGCGGCGAATAGTCTCCCCGTCTGCCACAGTCCTAAGTTACCAATATTTGTGTTCAGTAGGCAGTATATGCAATATACAAAAGATGTATGTGGGCCAACCTGATATTCTATCGCACTGATTTACGCGTGTGTGAGAGTAAGAGAACAGCAATACAGTGCACTGCCACCTTTTTATTGTTGTGATCATTTGGGAGGACACCCCAGACAATCAGAGCAGCAGTAGGCTGAGCTTCAGCTCCCATTCACGCCCTCATCTGCTCATGTACTACACACTGACCGATATGGTGCATTAATAGATATTTTCTAACCCAACTGATCCCATAACCAACCAGTATTTATAATACACGTGATAATCATAATTTGTGGGCCGCCAATCGCGTATTGAAATTTTTATGAAAGAAATGTATGTGAATGGCCAGCAGGAACAACTTTTTTCAGTGTTAGTGTTATGATGCAAGGTTATGTCAATTATATATAAGATTAAAATGCATTGCACATACAAATCATGTTTTTTTTTCCTTCCTAGGCCAGCATGGTGCATTCATTAATAGAGGCATATGGGCTGCTCAAAGAGATTAGGTGAGGTCAGATACTGCCATTGTATCAGTCACTCTCAGAAAGAATTATGCCCAGGTACTATTTGTTGTGCAGCTATCAGTAATTAGTTGCTGACACTATTGCTATTGCACTATTGCTGACTATTTTGATCATGATTTTTAGTTTTTAAAAACTATTTTATAGTTTTTAACCTAGATTACTTTTATCTCATGGAAAATACTGTGGCCATGGCACTTTAAGGGCATGCAAACCCTCAGATCAAATGAATGTAAGACTGATTAGGGTGCACTTTTAATTGTCATTAATTATCAGTTATAATGAATGCCAGGATAGCCTGCCATGCCCATGCATTAGCTTCATTCTTTTCTGTCATTTTATTTATTTAGGGTAGTGAAGCCAAAGGTTGCATCTATGGAAGAAATGGCTGCATGATCGAAAAGGCACATGCATAGTTTATCTATTGCATATAATAGAGACATTTATTTTTTTAAACTATTATATTGGTGGGAAACCTTGTTTTTGTAAAGTCAAACCATTTTACTAAACCATAGTAGATGCATAGCTTCTTTTTATATGCACCAGGGAGAGAGTAGTAAATCTGTGTGCAGGGTGGTAGCTAATACTACAGCATTTAATGCTGGTTTGAGGCCTACTATCTAAAGCTCTAAAACTCCTGGTGCCTTACACATTGGGTATGACATTCATTTATGCAGTAATTTATTATTAATGTAAATATTAATGTAATAATATGGTTTGGAACAGTTACCTAAGATTTGGCCCCTGTTCTCCATCACAATGCAATGCATTCTGGATTATGTAGTTCCTGCATGCCATCTAAGCTGCGGAGAAGTTGTTACAGTTTGCAACATCAATGTTTTAGTCCCTTCTCCCTGCCAGGATTTCAAATGATGCAGAAAGAGAAGAACTGTTTTGCCGCTGGATTTTATCTTATATAGAGGTTATTTATTTATACTTTTTAAAGAAACAGATTACATTGATAGGTATATTAGAGGTTTCTGTTTTGTGTGGGGCTATTTAACAAATTTTGGTTTGGAAGCTGGAGTTCCATTTAAAGAAGTGCTAAGTATGAAGCATATTCTTAAGCTTTAAAATAGCTTATGGTACTTTTAAAAACCGCTGTCCCATCTTGCTTTTTGGCACAGGTTATAGGTACAGAGCAAGTGTCTCACACATTACATGGCAGGATAATTTATCCTTTTAAAAATCTACTTTACTTTGAATGCAATGCTGCCTGAGCTTATCTGCTCTGTTTAAATGTAAGAGTTAAGGGCCGTGTCAAATGGGGAGATTAGTCGCTACGTGACAAATCTCCCTTATCGCGGGCGACTAATCTCCCTGAAATGCCAATGTAAATCGCCGGTGGGATGGCATACGCAGCACCGAAATCGCCTAAGTTTCCTCTCAAGGCAACTTTGCTGATTTTGGGAAATCGCCGCGCTGCATATGTCATCCCACCGGCGATTTACATTCTAGCCGGTGGGATTGCATTCCGGGGAGATTAGGTGCCCGCAACAAGGGAGATTTATTGCGGGCGACTAATCTCCCCGTCTGTCACGGCCCTAAGGAAGTTTAGCTGATGCAAAGCAAACAAACATGTCCGTATGAAATCTGACCTCTAATGTGTCAGATAATAAATGGTAACGTATGAAGGCGCTAAATGTAAAGGATGACAGACTTTTGCAAATACCCGCTTCCCTTTTCTCTGCCATTTTTTCATGCCCATATTTCCTAACCCTTACTTGAAACAGCAATAATGGACTATGAAATAATGGAAATTGGGGTAAATATGTTATGGCCATATCCTGTTGAGGTACAGCTAACATGGTTTTCTCTTTCATCTCTATCATTCACAGAAGGTGCTTGGTGCGGATGACACCATGTTGAATGTTGATCCAACGACTGGTATTTGCCATTTGCTCTATGACAGTGCCCCCAGTGGACGTTTTGGGACAATGACTTATCTCTCTAAATCAGTAGCCATCACCCTGCAGGAGTCCTTACCCCACAGCGGATGTTCCATGCAGTGACATATACAGTCTGTTTACACTAAAGCTGCTGGTATCCTGAGAGCCACTGTGAAGGAGTAACCAAAAGTAATGGGTAAGATGTGCAATTATCAGCACTAGTCTTCAAGTGCAGGCACTAGCAGTGTTTTCTAACATGATTTTTACATAAGGATTTTGGACCTGCTATATGATCCTGATACTTCTGCATATCCTAGTGAAAGAATATATTTAAAGAAGCAGACACGCAAAACAAATCAAATTGTTCAAGGAAAGTATACTTCAAAGTAAAAATCGAACATAAAAGGAATATACGTATACCCTATACAACTGAAAAAGTTATACAACACAATCAGTTTAGATATGAAAATGTAAAAGGAGATCAATTTTTCTTTGACATAGCAAAAAGAAAAATGTCTTATAACCTGCATAGCTGGCAGAGGGACTTGGTACTGTTAATCCCAGTGTAGTTACCAAATTGCAGTAAAAATGAAATTGTTCTATAGCAATTGAACTCCTAAAGCAACTGTACATATCTTGATGGAAGGAAGACCAGATCAGTTATACCATTGTACACTTGAAGTTAGCACTTAAAATTCTGTTCCTGTGTGACATTTATGGATGCACCAGATCCAGGATTTAGTTAGGCATTTAAACAAATCCTAACTATGTTCACAGTAGCTAATTTTTTAGTTTCTGCAAATCTGAATAAAATGCTGAAAGGAGAAAGGTGGGAGGTGCCAAGTTGCCACCCTGTCTTTGATTCTATTTGGTAACCTTAGACCACAGGCTGCCACTCTTTTTTTTTCCCATAAAAGCACTGTCCCTGGGTACTTTACTTCTCTCCCTGCTTCTATGGTGCCCCTGCATCCCCTGCATTACCCTAGGCTTAGGTGATCACATGTGCAGGAGTTAAATCTTTGCTGATTTCAGTGATCTACAAGTGTACAGCGTGCTGGGACATTGGAAGAGTATAGCAAATGAATAGTACCTGGGGCTGTGAATTTCTGGAAAACAATGAGGGGTGCTGCTGGGGTCTGAAATAAGTGGCTACTAAAATCACTGGAGGAGGGTGGGCAGATAACTTGCCACACCTCAGTGACTCTCCCTTTCCTTGTCCTTTATTATCATGTTACAATTGGCAGAGACACAGTTTTCCATATACAATATTAATGGAGGATCCTCTGATTTACATGTTAAAATTAGGTTTAGGGTTTGGTATCCATCTAAAGCTTTTGCAAAGGATTCAGTATTTAGCTGAATGCAAAAATTATGGATTCAGCGTATCCCTTGTACAAAATAGTAAGATTTACTGAAGGTGGGCAAATTTGCTCTGGTATAGTAACCCATAACAGCCAGTTACAATTTTGATGTGCATGTACAAGATGTGCATGTACCGCCAGTGTAGAGATTTCAGATTGTCTGGGATCAGTTATACCATCTATTGCAGTAAATGCACTGAGATCTATTCTTGTAAAGACTGCTGTACAATTGCTGCTTCCAGCACCCTTCCAGTACTTCTAGCATTGTATCTGTTACTCGCCTCCTTCAACCAACAAGTATACAGGTACAGTGGGTTAAAGGGGTGGTACAACTTTAAGTTAACTTTTAGTATGTTATAGATTGGCCATTTCTCAACTTTTCCTCATTTTTTATTTTTTTTATAGTTTTTTAATTATTTTCCTTCCTCTTCTTCCTCTTTGATTCTTTCAGCTGGGGGTTATTGACCCCAATCGGCCAAAAAACTATTACTTTCTGAGGCTACAATTTTATTGTTGTTTTTTATTACTTTCTGTTCAGGCCTCTCCTGTTCATATTCCAGTTTCTCATTCAGTCTACTGCCTGGTTGCTAGGGTAATTTAGATCCTAGCAACCAGATAGTTGCTAAAATTCCAAACTAGAGATATGCTGAACAAATAGCTAAATATTTACAAAACTAAAGATAATTAAAAATGAAGACCAAGTGCAAATTGTTTTGGAATAGCCCGTTACAACATACTAAAACCCTCTACCCATACTAACCCTCTAGAACATACTAAAAGTTCATTTAAAGGTGAACAACCCCTTTAGATGAGTAAAAGCCATATGTTTAATGTTTTTCTGGTATGGCTAAGTCACCAGACAAGTGGATCTTTATCCAGTTTAATCACACACACAGTGTGGGTGAATTGGGCAGATCTAAATGTTTGTCCCTTAAGCCAGCAATCAAATCACATGCAGTCATCATTGTAGGCCTTGGCCAATAGGATTCTAATGCAAGATAGCTTCATATTGTTCAAATGTGTCCATTATCTTCCATGTATGTGTACAAACATACCATTTTAGGGAAATAATGGAAAACCTGCCGCCCTACAGATGTGGTTGATGGAGGCTGAAAAATTATGGTTCAGCAAGTTCTAGCGGGCTGCACATAGGATTTGCCCGTTTTAGGGCTTTCTCTGAATTCTTTCTGATGCTGGTTTCATTTTAATTATTTCTCCCCATTTTCATTTGGAAGATTTTTTTGTTGTGTCTCTTTTTATTTTACCACTCCATCCATTTTATTTATGAACTTGTGTTTTGCAAGAACATATAATTGTTACTTCATATTGTGCGTTAGTGAATTCTATACTGTTTTTTGAGCTTGTAATAATTTATCCAAATAGACATAAAAGTTTTATGTTTAGGAATATATATATATATATATTTTTTTTTTTTATTGGCCTTATGCCTCTGCAGAATGAGACATGCACGGGCCTCTGGAAAGGATACATAATGCTTCATATTTAATATAAACATAAGCTGCAATCTGCTTAATATTTGTGCATTGTACCCAGATTGTCATGGAGGCATCTCCTATTACGCTGGGAATTCTGGGTAAAGAAACGGCAAAATTTGCAAATTGCACTGTTAGGAGATGAGCCATGTTGATAGTTCTCTTGCAATATTGTCAGCAATTTGTATGTATATTTTCCCTGAATAATACTGTTTTTATTGAAACACAAAAGTTCTTTAAAAGTTAGAAAATGCCAAGGGAGGCAATTTCCAACAATTAAGCCAGACCACCATGAGTAATAGGCTTTACTTGCAGTGATCTTAATGTTATACTTTAGTAAGTCATTTTTGGTAGATTTGTTGCGCACGATAGTGCAGATTTAACCATCGGCGATAAGTCTTACTGTGTGCCATCACTCTTAGGGCTGTGACACGGGGAGATTAGTCGCCCGTGACAAATCTCCCTTGTCTCGGGCGACTAATCCCCCCCGAAACACCGTCCCACTGGCGAAAATGTAAATCGCCGGAGGGATGGCATACACGGCTCCGCAAATTCCTGAAATTTCGGAAGTTTCCTCTTAAGGCAACTTCTGCGATTTTGGGATATCGCGGCGCAGCGTATGCCATCCCACCAGAGATTTACATTTTTCACCAGTGAGATGGCATTTCGGGGAGATTAGTCGCCGTTACAAAGGAGATTTGTCACGGGCGACTAATCTCCCCCGTGTGCCACAGCCCCTAGGGTGAAGATACACAGAGCTACTTAGTGGCAGCTACTTGTCATGGCTACTAAGATAGGCAATGCTGTTCATTCACTGATAGTTGTCTCTACGTGTGTTTTAGCAGAGGGAATTCTCAGTATTGTCTATGGCAGGTATTTTCTGGTGTTTAGTAGCTATGAAATAAAAGCTGATACTAGTAGCTCTGTGTATCTTGACCCTTACAGCCATGGTACAACCTACTGCTTAGGCAGATTTCCAGCCACAACTGAAAAGGGCAGTTCAGCATTCACATACCAACATTGCTGTGAGTATATCACAAAAGAATATTATTTTTGAAGAGGCCTATATATTGGCACATATGCAGCAAAATCAAAGCAAACACCTTAAAGAAAAGGTGAATATTGTCACAGATGCTTTTTTTTTTTTATTACATAGTTTTCCTTTCCCTAAACAGCTGCCATCCTCAATAATATTATTGCTAGTATTATTTTAATTTGGAGACCTAAAACTATATTTTATTTTGAAATGAATAATAACTAAAGTTCTATATTTTCTTGCTATTATTTTTTTTTGTGATGATTGTAAGATGTTTACATTTCTGTTTAATAAAACTGCCCAACACTGTAGTTCTGTGGGTTTTTTTGTTCATTTGTGTAGCCAACACTGTTCTGCTACTAAAAGGAAATCCTGCCTGATTTCCAATTTGTTTTGGTGCTACAGGAGTCCTGTGCCTCCGCTATATGGGAGAGCAGGTATACTGTAACATGGCTGTGCCCAGGGTCAGGACAGACTGGGCTGTAATACCCCTCCCTGGGGATGTCTCTAAACCACAGTCACTCACAGAGAAAAGGTTAATAGGTTTATTTTCAGAACACTGTAACTTTAAATAAGGTGCATAATATTGCAGACGTGTTTGGTCGCTGAGTTGCTGGGGGATCCTCACTTATGTGGCAGTTTCTTTAGAGCCCTGAGAAAGACTTCCTTTGGCTTTCCATGTCCTGAAAAGAGCAAGCTTTGTTGACAAGGACTCCCTTTGCTTCTGCACCCTAAACAGAGCATGTTTTCCTGCCACTGGGGTTTCCCCACTTACTTCCTACACACAATAATCTCTGTGCCTTCACCCTACTCTCTGCTTCTCCCCAGCACTGCCTCTGCAGGCCTTCCTTCCTGCCAGCTCATTGGGGAGGGGATTCCTCCCTGCACAGATGCACCCAGAGGGAAATACGGGCCTACCGAGCCTCCCTGCATTTGTATGGGCATATTTTGTTTAAAAAGGCAAAACATCCGTTTCTATTACATTGTGCCTATGCAAGTCCCAAAATGTGTTTTGGCTGCCATGTACATTACCTCTTACTGCAGACAAATCTCTCTCAGAACTGACCATAGAGTTTTATTGTAAACCCTCAGGCAGAAGTCATGTTCAGTGCATAGATGGGCGCAAAGCATAGATTGGTTAAGCTGGGACCCTAAAAAGCATTTGTACCAGCTCTTGTTTAAACTAGAAGGGCAATTTCAGTTTTTTCTATGGCGCATTGGCCCAGAATTTCTCCATGTGCAATTGCACAAAGGTCTATTTCACTGGTGGGTTTCAAAATGCTGGGTAAACAACCCCCCCCCCCCTCCCCCGCTAATATTTTCCTTAGGCAGATTGTAAAGGGAAACAATGATGTTAATTAGGCATTTAGATTTATTTTATTATTATAATCTAATAAAAGGGTAAGTCTGCCTCATAGAAGGAATGGCACTGCTCTGTTACTACATAAGACCATTTATTACCCAGCTAATATACCTAATACTAATATATCTAACTAATGCTAATATACCTACTAATTTGGTTCCCAGAACCCATAAATAATGATGCAGACAACAACTTTATGTTAAATATGTGAAGATCACAGCTTTATTAAAAATATAATTTATGAAATGTGATGCTCACTGTAGGGTTATCAGATCACTGGAAATCAGAGGGCACATATAGAAAGAGCTGCACGCTGCAATATAAATGCACCTTCTATATGTGTCCTCCCATCACCAGAGGGTCTGGTAACCCCACCACATAGGGCTGTTTGATCCCAAGGAAGGCGAAAAACCTAGAGAGAAGCTTGAGCCAATCTGCTTCACTAGAGGCAAAAATTCCTTCCTGACTCCTAAATGGCAATCGGAATTATTCCCAGGATCAATACGCCTTATGGAGCTTTGAAAGAGTTAATAAATGTACAGTAATGGATAAATACATGTTTGCCTCTGTTTGTCTGTAGGGAAATGTGTTCATAGGTAATTAAGAGTGTATGGAAAGTGACAGCTCTGCTTGATGATGGTACTGGGTGCCCTGGCAATGTCACCCACCCATGGTCCAGAAATAGTGATCCCCAATACTGTCACTTGTATTAAATGGTAAGTAGTATGGACATGTAGGCCTCAGTGTGTGCGTGTGTCTATCAGTAAGGAAATATGTATCCGTATGGGTGAAGGTACAGCAGTGTATGCATGTATGGGTGCCAGTAGGAAACTGGGGGCATGTATGGGTGCCAGTATGGAGGTGTTGGCATGTAGGGGTGCATGTATACTTGCCCGTATGGATCAGTGGGCCAGTATGTGTTGTGTAGCACATAACCGGCCCCTTCCATGTCCTGAGAATGGCTGGATCTTTCTGCCATCTCTAAGTGCTGGGAACCTGCTGTGTCCCTGGATGTTGATGCCACCTCTGGTGTTCTCTCTCTGCCTTCAGGTAGATGTTGGTTGGTAGGTGTTGCTGCAGGCCTTGTGGTGGGAGGATTAAAAGCTGGAAAGATTGCTGGATAAACTCCTGGCAGAAGCGGATGTAAAAAATAGTGGCCTATAGAGACTAGATGGCAGATCTTTTCCATGCACTCCTCAATTTGGTGTTCTGGGTAGTCAGTGGGGGCCACTTTGACAGGGTTGTTATAAGAATAGATTTTATCTGCCACATTGAGGCAGCACAGTGCCATGAGAGATGGTTTGTGCATGTAGAAGTCTTGATGTTGGTTCAGGCACAGTGCTGCGATGCCTCGGGCAGCTGTTAGGCTTTTGGCTGCTCTTGTGAGCTGGGCAGGGGAACACTCCTCCTGGTTGGTCAGTCTCAACAGGGAGAAGTGCTCCAAAAAGAAATCGATGGTTGGTACCCCCAGGCGAAACAGCAACTTCCTTAGGATGGTTCTCTCCAGGTGACGCATTTCAGCTGGTGTCATTCTGTAGTCAAACAGAGGTAGGAAGAGCTTGGGGGGGAGGGGGTACCGTAATTCAGCCACTTTGTAAGCCATGTAGAGGCAAGTGGCTCCCACTCTTGTTAGGGTGTCGGGGTTAGTAGGAGTGCAGGACACATACCGCTCCAGGAAGTTTATACCCAGGCACAGGGTCTGAAAGTCCAATCTCAGGTACCTGTGCACATTAATCATTAGGGTGGTGATGTGGTTCCAGGATGTTGGATTTATATCCTTCTGATTTTCTAGGAAATTTTCCAGCTGATAACCTCCCTCCAGGCCTTTTTTATAGAGGTAACACTCCTCTCCATACTCCCTGAAGGTCTGCAGGGCATCAGCCAGGTTGGTCAGGGTGTTCCATGGCTCCCCCTCTGGCACCGGTTCCTCAGCTGTAGGGGTGCTGGTCCCACGCAGATCACCCTGGGGCTTGGCCCTTTTGAATTCAGGGCTGCACCCAGGGGAAATGATCTCCTCTTCTTGCTCTTCTTCTTCTTCTCTTCTTCTTTTTCGCATGCCAACGCTCAGAATCTCCATCATTTAGCTCCTCTCTCACCAACTGTCACAAAAGACTGTTGGGACCAAGTATCCGTTATCCACAAGTCACCTCTGCTCTTCACTGATTGGCTGGACATGTAAACAACTGATAGGCTGAATCTGAAGTACAAATGCTTGAGTTGCTCTGTCATTTAACTTCTCCTTTATTTCTAGTGCCTTGCCTTGTACTTCAGCCTCTTTTCTTATATGTGAATAAAGCTCTGTAGCTTTCAGAAAATCTGATATCTAAGCTTATCTAATGCAAAAATGATCCATATATAGATTTTAAATATACACATAGTTTACCATAAAGTGACAGCAGATATATCTCAGGGTACAAATGCTTGCTCTCAGAATCACAGCTTTTCATTCTCATAATTCAAGAAATCTGTGCAAATTTTTTTTTTTTTAGTTTGCTAGATTCAGGCGCAAGTGCAGCTCCTCGTATGGAGCCACTGCCAGACATCACGTCCCACCATTATCTGCCTATACAGCTGTACAGACACAAATTCCAGGCCAGGGGTGTGTGAATGTACATCTTAGAAGGACTGGGTAAAGTTACCAGTCCATTTGTTCTTTTAAATGCAAGTTGTTGGTCTGCCCTGATATGCCCGCCAGTTTAATTTGATTGTTTGGTCCAAGGTGGGCATATCCGGAAACAATCCACTCATTTGGCGACTTCGCCACGGCAGATCACACCGTGTATGTTTTTAAATATTTATAATAATGTATTATGACTGCAGCAAGGCAAGTGTTTGCTGTTAATCATGGGACTGTGTGGAAAATATTAAGAGTCCAGTGCCACTAAAATTGAAAATGATGGTTCCTTTACTACCCTACACAGAGAGAAAATGATAAATTCTGGATAGGCAGCTTGATAGTGACTTGACTTGACTTGAGCTAATAAGGGCATGTGTAGATTTGGTTGATAAAACCCAATAAATAAATGTGACGTTATCAGGATGTATTCTGACTATTCTTTTAATAGAAATAAGCATGTATTTTTTAAACTGATAATAGCATGTTTTTAATAGGAAAAAATATGCTATTTTTTAAACTAAGCACTATAGAAGGGATTATAATTATACTGCATCTTAAATTTAGATTTGGCAAATTAACTGTAGGAAGGCAGTTTTATTAACAGTGCTTAATATTAAATATCATAGCTATATCAAAGCTAGAGAGTAATAGCCTTCAGTAAAGGCATAATGCATTTCCATGTGGACTGGACCTGAGAAATGGTAAGATCACAATATAAGGATATCAGCCTCCCTTTTCACCCTCCTCTAGGCCTTCAAAATGCAAAGTCAAAGCCCTGTAGAGAAGCAGATTTACTGGTGACCTGTTAAAAAGCAGATCTTATTGGTTTGCTATGTATGACTTAATGTGGGCAAATTTAGTGCATTTTATTTATTAGTGCATTCACATGGCGAATAATGTAAAAATCAGAATACTCTACAAATATATTATTTACACCAGTCCCTGCCTCATGTTGTTAGCCTGTTAGCTCATACATTTAGAGCCCCGATTGTCCAATTATTGTATAGTATGCTACCCCTTATTCAGAAAGCTCCAAATTACTGGAAGCCCATCTCCCATAGAATCCATTTACAAAAAATAATTCTAATTTCTAATCATTTCTAATTTTTAATGACTTCATTTTCTCTGTCATAATAGTTACATAGAGTCCATCAAGTTCAACCCATCCAAGTAAACCCAGCACACACAAACCTATACTGATCTATCTATACACTCACATACATAAACTATAAATACAACTACTAGTACTAACTGTAGATATTAGTATCACAATAGCCTTGGATATTCAACTTCAAGAACTCATCCAGGCCCCTCTTATAGGCATTAACAGAATCTGCCATTACCACATCTCTAGGAAGGGCATTCCCCAACCTCACTGCCCTCACCGTGAAAAACCCCCTACGCTGCTTCAAATGGAAGCTCCGTTCCTCTAATCTAAAGGGGTGGCCTCTGGTGCGTTGATTGTTTTTATGGGAAAAAAGAACACCCCCTATCTGCCTATAATCCCCTCTAATGTACTTGTACAGAGTAATCATGTCCCCTTGCAAGCGCCTCTTTTCCAGAGAAAACAACTCCAACCTCGACAGTCTAACCTCATAGTTTAAATCTTCCATCCCCATTACCAGTTTAGTTGCAGTCTCTGCACTCTCTCCAGCTCATTAATATCCTTCTTAAGGACTGGAGCCCAAAACTGCACTGCATACTCAAGGTGAGGCCTTACCAGGGACCTATGAAGAGGCAAAATTTTCATCCCTTGAGTCAATGCCTTTTTTATACAAGACAGCACTTTATTTGCTTTAGTAGCCACAGAATGACACTGCCTGGAATTAGACAACTTGTTATCTACAAAAACCCCTAGATCCTTTTCCATTAAGGAAACCCCCCAACAAACTACCATTCAAGAGATAGTTCGCGTTGATATTATTTCTACCAAAATGCATAACTTTGCACTTGTCAACATTGAACTGTTTTACTAAATAAAACAGTTCACTATACTTGTTCCTAACTAAGCTGCTTACATCCATATTGGGTTTATTTAATGTTTAAATATTTGTTAAATATTTCAATACTGACACAAAAAAACTACCTTTCAAAATATGAATATACATGTTGATGGTTTTTTGCTATCAGGTTTGGTTTTTAAGTAATTTTTACTTGAAGTTCCTGAATCTGACTGTTTTGCCAACCTGACTGTCCCTTTTCAGCCTGACAGTTATAGCTTCTGATGCTAATGGCCTACTGCTGCACCAACATGGCAGCCCCCTCATAGAGGAACATGGGGGATCAGATCAGGTATTGTTAAAGCATCAGACTTTTATGGCAAAATTATAAAGTTCTTGCAGAAAACAATGTTAATTGCATCACAGACTCAAAGTCATTAGACAGTGTAGGACTCACGTACAATGAGGGGCCTTGATGTGGCACGTGAGCTTACATATTTTGGCCAAAGTGTGGTACTAACACCTCATTTTTTGTAAAAATTATTTTTAAAGGCAAACTAAGCGCTGGCAAACTTTCTTTCTCTTTGTAGAAAACAATGTTATGATATATGTAAAAAAAAGATTTCTGGTGTCAGTATCTCTTTAAGGTATAGTCATCTAAATTAGAGAAAGTTGATGCCCCAGGTCTCTGCTGTCTGAAATGGGGCATAGGGACCTGCAGTAATACAAGAAAGCCAATATGCTGTGTGCAAAATGCAAAAATATGGGCAGAGGAAATTAACTCCTGCCTCAAATTTTATTCTCCATCATCATCCTTTCTTCTGCCCAGAACCGGAGGTGGACAAAATGCAGCCGATAAATGTGCAACCAGCCTTCTGATTCCCATGAGGCTTTGACCCTCTGTTTCTGCTCGACTATAACTCTGCACCCAGCCAACATATTTGACAGCTCCTGCCTCTCCTCCCTGTTAAACTGCCTGCTTTACAGTGCTGTGCTAATGCTTTCCACAGAGCGACATCCACAGTACTGATATACAGCTCAGTGTAGGGGGATACACTGTGCCAATGCCACATAATGCAGAATTATACAGTTTACCACTGAATGCCCTGAGATTGCTACTTAATATTTGTACAGACCTAATGCTGGGGGATACATTGTGCTATTTAATGCTCCTGGATTCACTGTGCCCTGTAATACTGGGAAACAGGATGCCACCTAACGCTGGACTAAATATTGTCCTATTATTGGCAGAGGAGAACATGTAGAAATATATATACGATGTGGTCTCAAAAAAGGGTGTACTCTGTAGATTTGCAGCAGGGAGAGAATCTCACCAAGCCATTTAAGCTGTCAGTGCATGATTTGGCTAGGCAGTTTGGCCAAATTTGACCATAATGCACAACCATCTGGGCATGTATGACAAGTCGGTGAAGGGGATTTAAAAAGTTAATACACCTCCTGCTGTTCTGGACATCTGGGTGGCTGGCCCAAAGAATGGAATAATACAAGGTGATGCTGTACAGCCCTGTTTCCAAAAATGTTGGGACACTGTGTAAAATGGAAATAAAAAGATAACGGGATGATTTGCAATCACTTAAACCCTTTATTTTATTAAAAACAGTACAGTATAGTATATTAAAACAAGACAGTATATTAAATGTTGAAACTGAGAAACTTTATGTTGTATTTAATTTATGATGTCAGCGACACATTTCAAAAAAGTTGGGACAGAGTGGAAAAGTTGTGTATTGCTAAAGAAGACAAAATCCCAAAGAGGTTGGGTCTCTCAGAAATAAAGATGGGGAGGGGGTACTCAATCTGTGAAACACTGCACGGGCAAATATTGCAACAATTTAACAATACTGTTCCTCAACATAACATTTTTAAGAATTTGGGGAGTCCATCATCTATAGTAATTAATTTCATTAAAATGTTCAGTGAATCCAAATAATCTGTATGCATAAAACAAAGCCAAAGAAGCCGATACTGGATAGCAGTGATATTTGGGCCCTCAGTTGGCACTGCTTTAAAAACTTAATCACTGCATTGTGATTGTCTATTTGAGCCAGGGGTTGATTGGTAAGGCCTTCAGAGTGCTGCATCTAAATCAGTGTTAGACTGGGGCACTGTAGAATATCATCTATTTATTATAAAATTTTGTGTAAGTATTATGGTCAAAGTACCACTCACCAAGGTGATAGCAAAATATCTTTATTGTGTGGAGTTACAAATTATATGCCAAGTACAAACAGCCAGTCAAACATACCCTTGACAGCTCACAGGAGTAATCTGTACAATTAATGCATATAAAAAATAATGTTAAGTATATGTAGTATGTGTGTATGTTTCATATATGTGTGTGTGTGTCTGGATGTGTGCCCATCTCTCAGGAAGAGAGACCTGTCTGTCCCTCCAGGGCAGAGAGCGAGATGTGTGTGTCCCTCCTGGGAAGAGAGAGAGAGAGCAAGAGACTTGTGTTCAAGAGTATATGCCTGGTGTCAGTATGTCCCTACCCCCCAAGTATCTATAAAAGGCAAGAACATATGTTAAAAGGCGTGCTCAGTCCTTTCCCAAATTAACTTACAAGTATGTGTGAATGATAGGTATACATTTCATGTGCTGTGGAATTATAATTCTGTGTAAATATCTTACAGGCACCAAGGGCCCACTATAGAGCCAGGTTTCAAGGGCCCACCAGCCAACACCCTACAACAGTTTCAGTTTTTTTCTAAAAAAAAAACAAAAAAAAAAAACAATATGCACACTAGATCCCTGAGGTCTGTGGGAAATATTATATATATATATATATATAGAGATATAGTAGCAACCAGTGTGAGGCACATTCATGCCCACATAATTCCATGTGGGCAGCTGTGCTCTCCTGTGCAGGCTGTGTAAGAGCACAGAGCAATACAGTGGGACAGACAGACTGCAGGGGGTACCTCAGACAGACAGGGGGCAGGCAGAGTCTTTCTATCCCTGTGCTGTTTACGGTGCAGCTTTGGGAAGTAAACCTATACAAATTCCTCACAAAGGACCCCTTTCTGATGGTTCTATATAATTCTAATAATTAACAGCCTCCCTGGATTTTCCTGCAAACAGTAGGTTTGCCCACTGTTAATAAATGAGCCTTAATGAAATGTTCAGTGGCCGTATAAATGTAAAAGGCTGCAGGCCAAGTCATACAGGGCAGGAAGCTCTAAACATCAGGCATGTATTATAATATTAAAGGTGTCCCACATACTGCAAATTATAAAGAGGAGTTCTGGGCTGTGATTTTGGGGAAAGCACTTATTTTCTGTGCAAAGGGGAATCCTGTGTAAAATGATTGGCAAGTACAAGAGGAGCCATTCAAACCCCTGCCTGGAGGAACACTGAAGGGGACATGTTACCTTTTGTCACCCTCACCATGTAGGCAATAACGAATAAGATTTGGTGCCTGTTTTCAGTGTGAGCTACAGAGGGCTGGTAACTATAAAAATTACACTTTTACTTTTTACATTTGAGTGATGGGCACATCCTAACGATGCCAGCCAATCACAGCTCTAGATACGGTTAGCCAATTACAGTTCTGCTGCCTTCACACAGGGAAAAATATACTGCAGTCCCCTCTCAGGTCCACCTAACTGCTGATCGCTGTGCTGAGTGCCTCAGGCTCTGCTATGCAGCCAGGGAAAGCAGCCAGCAGAAGGGTGAGATGCTGGTTAGCTGGCCCAAGTGAGGGTTGGGGTAAATCTTTATTAAAGCAGTACAAAATGCAACTTTGGATCTTTAATAACCCACACTAATAGCCCACACTCCAGTTGGGGGAAATAATGATACTTTGGCCAGAAAATGCCGATAGCAAGTGCTATGCCACCTACAGTTTCCAGGGTCCCAGTTTGGGCAGCCGTGTTGGGACTATTAAGCACATGCATGTGAATATAACTGGCAGGCTCTTGGGCCATTCACTCTGAAGTTATGTGAGCAAGCCGCTGATTTCTGGTAAGCACGTTGCTCTGCAAATGGCAGAGAAAAATTTGGCTTAAAGGAGAAGGAAAGGCTAAGTCACTTGGGGGTGCCAAAATGTTAGGCACCCCCAAGTGACTTACATGACCTACCTTGTACCCCGGGCTGGTGCCCCCGTTAGGAGAAAACAGCACCAGCCCGGGGCACCTGTAGACACCGCTTCCTCCTTCCTTTGCGCGCTGCTGCCGAAATCCGTGGGCCGGCGCATGCGCAGTAGAGTGAAAAGCCGACTTTAATGTTTAAGTTCGGCTTTTCACTCTACTGCGCATGCGCGCGCAAGCGAGGAGGAAGCAGGTAGCGCCGGCAGCTGCCCCGGGCTGGTGCTGTTCTCTCCGTACGGGGGCACCAGCCCGGGGTACAAGGTAGGCGTTCTAAGTCACTTGGGGGTGCCTAACATTTTGGCACCCCCAAGTGACTTAACCTTTCCTTCTCCTTTAAGCTCTAAAGGAAGCCAAGTGGCGCCTTACCGGCTCTTACTAGCTATCCCTGAGTGTGCTATGGCACTTGCTTCCCTAGCACTCAAGCCCTCATTCCTGGGGGCCTTATCCCCAACTTCCACTGATGTGTATTGCTGGCTGTAACAAAATGTTCTGAACCACCCCATCAGGCTATTTACTGAAAGCACCCATCACACCAGTGGCGTAACTACTATGGATGCAGGCACAATTTTTATTATACTCTTCCATTTTATGTAGGGATTATGCAGGCATATCTGGGGTTAATATGGTGGCACACAGTCCAACACTAGGGGGCCCATTTACTTACTCACGAACTGGCCGAATGCGTCCGATTGCGTTTTTTTCGTAATGATCGGTATTTGGCGATTTTTTCAGAAAATTATCGCGACTTTTTCGTTGCCATCTGAATGTTGCGTAAAATCTTGCGATTTTTTCGTAGCGTGAAAACTTGCGCGAAAAGTTGCGCCTTTTTCGTAGCCATTCCGAAAGTTGCGCAAAATGTTGCGATTTTTTCGTAGCGTTCGGATTCATTCAAGCTTCAGTATGGTGACTTTTCTTGGGCCAGGTTGGAGCTGCAGGGTGCCATTGAGCCCTATGGGAGAGGTTCCTTGGGCCGGGTTGGAGCTGCAGGGTGCCATTGAGTCCTATGGGAGACTTTCCTTGGGCCAGGTTGGAGCTGCAGGGTGCCATTGAGCCCTATGGGAGACTTTCCTTGGGCCGGGTTGGAGCTGCAGAGTGCCATTGAGCCCTATGGGAGACTTTCCTTGGGCCGGGTTGGAGCTGCAGGGTGCCATTGAGTCCTATGGGAGGCTTCCAAAATCATGCTAAGTCTGAAAGTTTCGCCCGCCGCTTCCGAGCGCTCAATACGAAAAAGTCGCGACAAGATACGAGCGAATCGTAATGGCTACAAAAACTCGCGTTTTTTCGCGAAAATCGTATTGGTAACGAAAAAGTCGCGACAATTTCCGAAAAGTCGGAAAGGCGCCGAAAAAAATCGCAAAAATACGAAAAAGACGCAAAATGTTCGTTTTCCAATCGGAATTTTTCCAATTCGGATTCGAATTCGTGTCTTAGTAAATCAGCCCCTAGGTGAAACAGAGGGAATTACATGGGTTGATATGATGTGATATCAGAATACAAGTGCTCAGTGATGTAAATATAGAGGGAGCCGACCCCGCAGCCATGTGGGAAGGGGGGCAGGGGCTACTGCAAGTGCACATACCCAAATGGCTGTAATTTAAGGCAGAGCCTGTGAGGTATCAGCACGGCAAGGGCTCAATGATGTACTTTTATATGTGCCAGTAATAGAAGCCTTTATTGGAAGAGCTGCTTTGGCCTAAAGCTCTGTTCTGTGGAATGCACTTTCCCAAGTATATGTCACACTGTGATGCTTGTGCATTTGGGACAGGTACTAGAGCCATAAATAGGCAAAGGGCACTTGCCTAGAGCTCACCGGGACAGCAAAGTAAGGGAGTTTTAGTGCGGAATATAAGCTGCTCCATTCATACAGTTTATTGTGGCTGCAGCACATTTTCTCCCTCACTGTTTCCTGTTGGATCGGCACCTGTATGAAACCCAACCCTCCTGATCCTCTCCGACTGGATACACAGTAACAGCGCAGCTATCCACATAAAAGGAAGCAGGAGGTTGGACTAAGCAAGTGCACCCTATACAGCTATAAAGAGTGAGCTCTGGCGCCCCCCTGTGGCGCTGGGCTGAGCGATCCTCACATTGCGGGGAACTATAGGGTCGGAACCTTTGAGCGTCTGAATAGTTTTCGGAGGGCTTCTGTGGCACAGAGAAACTTCCGGTCCTGGGAATACAGAGGAGTCGCTGCTTCCGGTTTATATTCACAGCGCCGAATTTTGCGTTATATTATTGGGCAGAGGGCATTATTGCACAAACAATATATGTCTCTGAGGGGGTAGGGACATGTAAGGAAAAGCCGTAACGATAAGAAGGAGAGAAGAATCCCAGAGCCAGGGCTGGTTTTAAGTTGTCTCTGGCCCCCTGGCATTGCAGGGACTTCTGGTTTAGGGCATTAAGTGTTAATTTCTGTACATATGTCAGGGGGTCAGTCCTGAAGCCCCCCCAGCTGTTGTAATGTGAAAGTGTGTTAAGGTGGGTGGGAGTTGTTGCACTACAATATTATGAGGCTTGGTTGGACTGGTTTATATTATTATACCCTCCAGATGGGAATCCTGGCCTTCCTGCATTCCCAGGGACCCTCTTATTTCCACCCTTGGCCCAGCAATTGAGCCTGGGGAGTAATGGATACTTATAGGGATACAGAACTAAGGTTACTAAGGGCGACTAATCTCCCTGAAATGCCAATGTAAATCGCCGGTGGGATGGCATACGCAGCGCAGAAATCGCCTAAGTTTCCTTTCAAGGCAACTTTGCTGATTTTGGGAAATCGCCGCGCTGCATATGCCATCCCACCGGCGATTTACATTCTAGCCGGTGGGTTTGCATTCCGGGGAGATTAGGCGCCCGCAACAAGGGAGATTTATCGCGGGCGACTAATCTCCCCGTCTGTCACGGCCCTAAGGAAGTTTAGCTGATGCAAAGCAAACAAACATGTCCGTAAGAAATCTGACCTCTAATGTGTCAGATAATAAATGGTAATGTATGAAGGCACTAATTGTAAAGGATGACAGACTTTTGCAAATACCCGCTTCCCTTTTCTCTGCCATTTTTTCATGCCCATATTTCCCAACCCTTACTTGAAACAGCAATAATGTACTATGAAATAATGGAAATTGGGGTAAATATGTTATGGCCATATCCTGTTGAGGTACAGCTAACATGGTTTTCTCTTTCATCTCTATCATTCACAGAAGGTGCTTGGTGCGGATGACACCATGTTGAATGTTGATCCAACGACTGGTATTTGCCATTTGCTCTATGACAGTGCCCCCAGTGGACGTTTTGGGACAATGACTTATCTCTCTAAATCAGTAGCCATCACCCTGCAGGAGTCCTTACCCCACAGCGGATGTTCCATGCAGTGACATATACAGTCTGTTTACACTAAAGCTGCTGGTATCCTGAGAGCCACTGTGAAGGAGTAACCAAAAGTAATGGGTAAGATGTGCAATTATCAGCACTAGTCTTCAAGTGCAGGCACTAGCAGTGCTTTCTAACATGATTTTTACATAAGGATTTTGGACCTGCTATATGATCCTGATACTTCTGCATATCCTAGTGAAAGAATATATTTAAAGAATCAGACACGCAAAACAAATCAAATTGTTCAAGGAAAGTATACTTCAAAGTAAAAATCTAACATAAAAGGAATATACGTATACCCTATACAACTGAAAAAGTTATACAACACAATCAGTTTAAATATGAAAATGTAAAAGGAGATCAATTTTTCTTTGACATAGCAAAAAGAAAAATGTCTTATAACCTGCATAGCTGGCAGAGGGACTTGGTACTGTTAATCCCAGTGTAGTTACCAAATTGCAGTAAAAATGAAATTGTTCTATAGCAATTGAACTCTTAAAGCAACTGTACATATCTTGATGGAAGGAAGACCAGATCAGTTATACCATTGTACACTTGAAGTTAGCACTTAAAATTCTGTTCCTGTTTGACATTTATGGATGCACCAGATCCAGGATTTATTTAGGCATTTAAACAAATCCTAACTATGTTCACAGTAGCTAATTTTTTAGTTTCTGAAAATCTGAATAAAATGCTGAAAGGAGAAAGGTGGGAGGTGCCAAGTTGCCACCCTGTCTTTGATTCTATTTGGTAACCTCAGACCACAGGCTGCCACTCTTTTTTTTTTCCATAAAAGCACTGCACTTTTGCAAAGGATTCAGTATCTAGCTGAATGCAAAAATTATGGATTCAGTGTATCCCTTTTACAAAATTACTAAAGGTGGGCAAATTTGCTCTGGTATAGTAACCCATAACAGCCAGTTACAATTTTGATGTGTATGTACAAGATGTGCATGTACCTCCAGTGTAGAGATTTCTGTTTGTCTGGGATCAGTTATACCATCTATTGCAGTAAATGCATTGAGATCTATTCTTGTAAAGACTGCTGTACAATTGCTGCTCCCAGCACCCGTCCAGTACTTCTAGCATTGTATCTGTTACTCGCCTCCTTCAACCAACAAGTATACAGCTACAGTGGGTTAAAGGGGTGGTACAACTTTAAGTTAACTTTTAGTATGTTATAGATTGGCCATTTCTCAACTTTTCCTCATTTTTTATTTTTTTATAGTTTTTTAATTATTTTCCTTCCTCTTCTTCCTCTTTGATTCTTTCATCTGGGGGTTATTGACCCCAATCGGCCAAAAAACTATTACTTTCTGAGGCTACAATTTTATTGTTGTTCTTTTTTATTACTTTCTGTTCAGGCCTCTCCTGTTCATATTCCAGTTTCTCATTCAGTCTACTGCCTGGTTGCTAGGGTAATTTAGATCCTAGCAACCAGATAGTTGCTAAAATTTCAAACTAGAGATATGCTGAACAAATAGCTAAATATTTACAAAACTATAGATAATTAAAAATGAAGACCAATTGCAAATTGTTTTGGAATAGCCCGTTACAACATACTAAAACCCTCTACCCATACTAACCCTCTAGAACATACTAAAAGTTCATTTAAAGGTGAACAACCCCTTTAGATGAGTAAAAGCCATATGTTTAATGTTTTTCTGGTATGGCCAAGTCACCAGACAAGTGGATCTTTATCCAGTTTAATCACACACACACTGTGGGTGAATTGGGCAGATCTAAATGTTTGTCCCTTAAGCCAGCAATCAAATAACATGCAGCCATCATTGTAGGCCTTGGCCAATAGGATTCTAATGCAAGATAGCTTCATATTGTTCAAATGTGTCCATTATCTTCCATGTATGTGTACAAACATACCATTTTAGGGAAATAATGGAAAACCTGCCGCCCTACAGATGTGGTTGATGGAGGCTGAAAATTATGGTTCAGCAAGTTCTAGCGGGCTGCACATAGGATTTGCCCATTTTAGGGCTTTCTCTGAATTCTTTTTGATGCTGGTTTCATTTTAATTATTTCTCCCCATTTTCATTTGGAAGATTTTTTTGTTGTGTCTCTTTTTATTTTACCACTCCATCCATTTTATTTATGAACTTGTGTTTTGCAAGAACATATAATTGTTACTTCATATTGTGCTTTAGTGAATTCTATACTGTTTTTTGAGCTTGTGATAATTTATCCAAATAGACATAAAAGTTTTATGTTTAGGAATATATATATATATTTTTTTTATTGGCATTATGCCTCTGCAGAATGAGACATGCACGGGCCTCTGGAAAGGATACATAATGCTTCATATTTAATATAAACATAAGCTGCAATCTGCTTAATATTTGTGCGTTGTGCCCAGATTGTCATGGAAGCATCTCCTATTACGCTGGGAATTCTGGGTAAAGAAACGGCAAAATTTGCAAATTGCACTGTTAGGAGATGAGCCATGTTGATAGTTCTCTTGCAATATTGTCAGCAATTTGTATGTATATTTTCCCTGAATAATACTGTTTTTATTGAAACACAAAAGTTCTTTAAATGTTAGAAAATGCCAAGGGAGGCAATTTCCAACAATTAAGCCAGACCACCATGAGTAATAGGCTTTACTTGCAGTGATCTTAATGTTATACTTTAGTAAGTCATTTTTGGGAGATTTGTTGCGCACGATAGTGCAGATTTAACCATCGGCGATAAGTCTTACTGTGTGCCATCACTCTTAGGGCTGTGACAAATCTCCTTTGTCACGGCGACTAATCTCCCCGAAATGCCATCCCACTAGTGAAAAATGTAAATCTCTGGTGGGATGGCATACGCTGCGCCGCGATATCCCAAAATCGCAGAAGTTACCTTAAGAGGAAACTTCCGAAATTTCAGGAATTTGCGGAGCCGTGTATGCCATCCCTCCGGCGATTTACATTTTCGCCAGTGGGACGGTGTTTCGGGGAGATTAGTCGCCCGAGACAAGGGAGATTTGTCACGGGCGACTAATCTCCCCTGTGTGCCACAGCCCCTAGGGTGAAGATACACAGAGCTACTTAGTGGCAGCTACTTGTCATGGCTACTAAGATAGGCAATGCTGTTCATTCACTGATAGTTGTCTCTACGTGTGTTTTAGCAGAGGGAATTCTCAGTATTGTCTATGGCAGGTATTTTCTGGTGTTTAGTAGCCATGAAAAAAAAGCTGATACTAGTAGCTCTGTGTATCTTGACCCTTACAGCCATGGTACAACCTACTGCTTAGGCAGATTTCCAGCCACAAGTGAAAAGGGCAGTTCAGCATTCACATACCAACATTGTTGGCTCCCTGCATTTACATTCAACAAGAAAAAGCTACCTATGCTGCTGTGAGTATATCACAAAAGAATATTATTTTTGAAGAGGCCTATATATTGGCACATATGCAGCAAAATCAAAGCAAACACCTTAAAGAAAAGGTGAATATTGTCAGAGATGCTTTTTTTTTATTACATAGTTTTCCTTTCCCTAAACAGCTGCCATCCTCAATAATATTATTGCTAGTATTATTTTAATTTGGAGACCTAAAACTATATTTTATTTTGAAATGAATAATAACTAAAGATCTATATTTTCTTGCTATTATGTTTTTTTGTGATGATTGCAAGATGTTTACATTTCTGTTTAATAAAACTGCCCAACACTGTAGTTCTGTGGGTTTTTTTGTTCATTTGTGTAGCCAACACTGTTCTGCTACTAAAAGGCAATCCTGCCTGATTTCCAATTTGTTTTGGCGCTACAGGAGTCCTGTGCCTCCGCTATATGGGAGAGCAGGTACACTGTAACATGGCTGTGCCCAGGGTCAGGACAGGCTGGGCTGTAATACCCCTCCCTGGGGATGTCTCTAAACCACAGTCACTCACAGAGAAAAGGTTAATAGGTTAATTTTCAGAACACTGTAACTTTAAATAAGGTGCATAATATTGCAGACGTGTTTGGTCGCTGAGTTGCTGGGGGATCCTCACTTATGTGGCAGTTTCTTTAGAGCCCTGAGAAAGACTTCCTTTGGCTTTCCATGTCCTGAAAAGAGCAAGCTTTGTTGACAAGGACTCCCTTTGCTTCTGCACCCTAAACAGAGCATGTTTTTCTGCCACTGGGGTTTCCCCACTAACTTCCCACACACAATAATCTCCCCCTACTCTCTGCTTCTCCCCAGCACTGTCTCTGCAGGCCTTCCTTCCTGCCAGCTCACTGGGGAGGGGATTCCTCCCTGCACAGACGCACCCAGAGGGAAATACGGGCCTACCGAGCCTCCCTGCATTTGTATGGGCATATTTTGTTTAAAAAGGCAAAACATCCATTTCTATTACATTGTGCCTATGCAAGTCCCAAAATGTGTTGAGGCTGCCATGTACATTACCTCTTACTGCAGACAAATCTCTCTCAGAACTGACCATAGAGTTTTATTGTGAACCCTCAGGCAGAAGTCATGTTCAGCGCATAGATGGGCGCAAAGCATAGATTGGTTAAGCTGGGACCCTAAAAAGCATTTGTACCAGCTCTTGTTTAAACTAGAAGGGCAATTTCAGTTTTTTCTATGGCGCATTGGCCCAGAATTTCTCCATGTGCAATTGCACAAAGGTCTATTTCACTGGTGGGTGTCAAAATGCTGGGTACCCAACCCCCCCCCCCCGCCCCCGCTAATATTTTCTTTAGGCAGATTGTAAAGGGAAACAATGATGTTAATTAGGCATTTAGATTTATTTTATTATTATAATCTAATAAAAGGGTAAGTCTGCCTCATAGAAGGAATGGTACTGCTCTGTTACTACATAAGACCATTTATTACCCAGCTAATATACCTAATACTAATATACCTACTAATTTGGTTCCCAGAACCCATAAATAATGATGCAGACAACAACTTTATGTTTAATATGTGAAGATCACAGCTTTATTAAAAATATCATTTATGAAATGTGATGCTCACTGTAGGGTTATCAGATCACTGGAAATCAGAGGGCACATATAGAAAGAACTGCACGCTGCAATATAAATGCACCTTCTATATGTGTCCTCCCATCACCAGAGGGTCTGGTAACCCCACCACATAGGGCTGTTTGATCCCAAGGAAGGCAAAAAACCTAGAGAGAAGCTTGAGCCAATCTGCTTCACTAGAGGCAAAAATTCCTTCCTGACTCCTAAATGGCAATCGGAATTATTCCCAGGATCAATACGCCTTATGGAGCTTTGAAAGAGTTAATAAATGTACAGTAATGGATAAATACATGTTTGCCTCTGTTTGTCTGTAGGGAAATGTGTTCATAGGTAATTAAGAGTGTATGGAAAGTGACAGCTCTGCTTGATGATGGTACTGGGTGCCCTGGCAATGTCACCCCCCCATGGTCCAGAAATAGTGATCCCCAATACTGTCACTTGTATTAAATGGTAAGTAGTATGGACATGTAGGCCTCAGTGTGTGTGTGTGTCTATCAGTAAGGAAATATGTATCCGTATGGGTGAAGGTATGGCAGTGTATGCATGTATGGGTGCCAGTAGGAATCTGGGGGCATGTATGGGTGCCAGTATGGAGGTGTTGGCATGTAGGGTTGCATGTATACTTGCCCGTATGGATCAGTGGGCCAGTATGTGTTGTGTAGCACATAACCGGCCCCTTCCATGTCCTGAGAATGGCTGGATCTTTCTGCCATCTCTACGTGCTGGGAACCTGCTGTGTCCCTGGATGTTGATGCCACCTCTGGTGTTCTCTCTCTGCCTTCAGGTAGATGTTGGTTGGTAGGTGTTGCTGCAGGCCTCGTGGTGGGAGGATTAAAAGATGGAAATATTTCTGGATAAACTCCTGGCAGCAGCGGATGTAAAAAATAGTGGCCTATAGAGACTAGATGGCAGATCTTTTCCATGCACTCCTCAATTTGGTGTTCTGGGAAGTCAGTGGCCACTTTGACAGGGTTGTTGTAATAAAACAATTTGTCTGCCACATTGAGGCAGCACAGTGCCATGAGAGATGGTTGGTGCATGTAGAAGTCTTGATGTTGGTTCAGGCACAGTGCAGCGATGCCTCGGGCAGCTGTTAGGCTTTTGGCTGCTCTTGTGAGCTGGGCAGGGGAACACTCCTCCTTGGTCAGTCTCAACAGGGAGAAGTGCTCCAAAAAGAAATCGATGGTTGGTACCCCCAGGCGAAACAGCAACTTCCTTAGGATGGTTCTCTCCAGGTGACGCATTTCAGCTGGTGTCATTCTGTAGTCAAACAGAGGTAGGAAGAGCTTGGGGGGGAGGGGGTACCGTAATTCAGCCACTTTGTAAGCCATGTAGAGGCAAGTGGCTCCCACTCTTGTTAGGGTGTCGGGGTCAGTAGGAGTGCAGGACACATACCGCTCCAGGAAGTTGATACCCAGGCACAGGGTCTGAAAGTCCAATCTCAGGTACCTGTGCACATTAATCATTAGGGTGGTGATGTGGTTCCAGGATGCAGCATTTATTTCCTTTTGATTTTCTAGGAAAATTTCCATCTGATAATCTCCCTCCAGGCCTTTTTTATAGAGGTAACACTCCTCTCCGTACTCCCTGAAGGTCTGCAGGGCATCAGCCAGGTTGGTCAGGGTGTTCCATGGCTCCCCCTCTGGCACCGGTTCCTCAGCTGTAGGGGTGCTGGTCCCACGCAGATCACCCTGGGGCTTGGCCCTTTTGAATTCAGGGCTGCACCCAGGGGAAATGATCTCCTCTTCTTGCTCTTCTTCTTCTTCTCTTCTTCTTTTTCGCTTTCCAACGCTCTCCATCATTTCACTTTTCCAACGAGTCTCCATCATTTAGCTCCTCTCTCACCAACTGTCACAAAAGACTGTTGGGACCAAGTATCCGTTATCCACAAGTCACCTCTGCTCTTCACTGATTGGCTGGACATGTAAACAACTGATAGGCTGAATCTGAAGTACAAATGCTTGAGTTGCTTTGTCAGTTAACTTCTCCTTTATTTCTAGTGCTTTGCCTTGTACTTCAGCCTCTTCTCTTATATGTGAATAAACCTCTGTAGCTTTGAGAAAATCTGATATCTAAGCTTATCTAATGCAAAACTGATCCACATATAGATTTTAAATATACACATAGTTTACCATAAAGTGACAGCAGATATATCTCAGGGTACAAATGCTTGCTCTCAGAATCACAGCTTTTCATTCTCATAATTCAAGAAATCTGTGCTAATTTCTTTTTTTTAGTTTGCTAGATTCAGGCGCAAGTGCAGCTCCTCATATGGAGCCACTGCCAGACATAACGCCCCGCCATTATCTGCCTATACAGCTGTACAGACACAAATGCCAGGCCAGCGTGTGTGTATGTACATTTTAGAAGAACTGGGTAAAGTTACCAGTCCATTTGTTCTTTTAAATGCAAGTTGTTGGTCTGCCCTGATTGCAAGTGGTTGATAGTGATGAGCAAAATTTTTCGAGCATCATTTTTTTTATGCGTTTCACAAATTTTTTCCACGATTTGCAAATATTTTGGCAAAGTGAAACTTGACATATTCACATCACCAGTGGCTGGCATTTAAATGAAATGCAATAAATACAACCCTTTTGCTAAGCTAGTAGTACAAAGGCAGCCTGTTATGCCCAACAGATGCCAGTTTTGCTTCTGATCTATATAAATATATATATATGAGTGCCCAATGTGCCAGTATTTATTTGCATATGAATTAACTGTTTTTCAATAATGGGAATAATTATTTAAATTGTACAGTAAGCAATAAATGAACTGTGTTAGGTAACTTAAATGGATTCTGTCCTGATTTTCATGGTATAGTTTGTATTCCTATATTACTCTGTAATGGCAATATATTAGGCACCCTCCAGTGCAAAAACTGTACCAGCCTAAAATAAATCATCCCTAGAGCTATAGGACAAGAAGGTGGTGCTCTGTTCTGTTAGAGATATCAGTGTAAAGAAGAGCAAAGGTGACAACAATAGATTTATAGCAGGGATTTATATTCAGTGTCAGCTCAGAATATGACATAATGCAGCTTTGATAATTATACATTGATAATAATTATACATTGATATGATAAATATAGAGATTAGACTGCATTCCACATATATATGTTATGTGTTACCTCCATAGGCCAGTATGGTGAGGCAGCCCCAACGATCAGAACAGCAGGAGGTGAAGCTTCAGTTCCTTTTCACACCATCATCTGCCAATGACCCACACACTGACCAATATGGTGCATCAATAGATACAATTTTCAAAGCCAACTGATCCCTGAACCAACCAATATTCTAAGTACATGGATAGTGATTGTGATTTGTGGGCCCCCATGCTATGCTTATCACTCACACACCATGTATAATGTCCTTATTGTAATTTGCCATTAGGATCAAGCGTGTTATAATTATGCTGGTGACGGTGCCATGCAGTGGTTGCTCTGATATTTGCAGGCTGTGTATGCACACACAAAATAGTGTGCTCAGTATTTATCAAGTGTAAAAAAAAAATTATAATAAAAGCTCAAATCCAAAACGTTGCCATTTTAAAGCTGGAGGGGTCATGTAGCAGTCAGTGGGACTTGTCCTTATCAAATTGTAAAATCTTTATTCAGTTCATGGAATTAGAGGTTTTCATGTTCAAGTTCATGAAAATTCTTACAAAAACAGGGATTTCTAGGTTCTGTATTTTTATTCGTTCATGCTATTTTGGATTTTTTAATAAATGAGTCAACATTTGTTCTTTTTTAATTTGTTTAGATTTAACTTTGGCTGTTCAGAAGTTCACAAATGGGTTAGATGTCTATATTTCATTCAACAATATGGTTTAAAACTCCAGCTGTTTGTGTAAAGCACAAGTCACAGTAGTGGTTGCTGTAATCAAAAGGTGGGTATATGCAGGCCAACCAGGCACAGTATCTGGGGGACGGATCATACTCTTTATTCAGATTGAAACAGCAGGAATTGGAACAGCAGTAAGTGTTGAGTTGCCTTATTCAGACAAATATTCTTTAGTACAGCTAGAGTTATTATATACTGTATTATAGAGTTATATATACTGTTTATATTGTATTCAGTGTTAAGCCCATCTTCTGTATATTAGCTCTTGATTTCAGTTGCCATACAATGTAGGATTATATTTGTTAAGGAGGCCAAACACGTGCAGATTTTAACTGCAATTCAAGTCTTTTAGACCAATTTGGCAGCTTATCTGTCCGTGTGTGGGCACCCCAGACAGGCCTAGCAGACCGAGATCTGGCCTAAAACTGGCCAGATCTCAATCGGGCAGGTTTGATTTTCTGTCAGATTGGGGGCCGCATCAAATCGTTGATGCGGTCCTCATTCCAACGGCGCCTATGCCCGCCAGTTTAATTTCATTGTTTGGTCCTAGATGGGCATATCGGGATTATTTGGCCACTATAGGGCATATCCGGAAACAATGCACTCATTTGGCGACCTCACCAAAGCAGATCGCACCGTGTATGTCTTTAAGTATTTATAAAAATGTCTGCAGCAACGCATATGTTTGCTGTTAATCATGGGACTGTGTGAAAAATATTAAGAGACCGGTGGCACTTAAATTGAAAATGATGATCCCTTTACTACCCTACACAGTACACAGCAATTCAGCCTCAAGTCCCTGAATCATTGAACATACTTAACCTTGAGTTTGATTGGCCTGGCCCCGTTACTTCCAACTGCAACAGACAACCAGAAGTGACAGTGAAGCAAACACTCTGGCCTGTCCTGTTTGAATCAATATCTGAAACGTGCCTTTCTGTTTTTAGTAAAGTAATAAAAAATCAAGTCCATTCAGCACGTTAGTTATATTTCATAGGGCTGCCATGCCATTTTCCATGGCTAGTGTCCCTATCACACTAATGACTGAGCCCCACCTTCGTCCTTAACTTGCCTTTCAGACTCCAATGCCACAGCATTTCACCTCTGTTTGTTCTTGGATGTATCTGATGGTCAGCAAGGAGGCAGCATACTGCATGTGCTCTATTTCCTGTGCTTGGAGTCTCATCAGCCCTATGCCATAAGCATCATTATAGGGCTTTAGTTTGAGTTTGTGGGTCTAGTTACACAGAGAGAAAATTATAAACTCTGGATAGGCAGCTTGATAGTGACTTGACTTGATTTGAGCCAATAAGGGCATGTGTAGATTTGGTTGATAAACCCCAATAAATAAATGTGAAGTTATCAGGATGTATTCTAACTATTCTTTTAATAATAATAAGCATGTATTTTTAAAACTGATAATAGCATGTTTTTAATAGGAATAAATATGTTTTCCTATTTTTTAAACTAAATACTATAGAAGGGATTATAATTATACCCCCATCTTAAATTTAGATTTGGCAAATTGACTGTAGGAAGGCAGTTTTATTAACAATGCTAAAGATTAAATATCATAGCTATATCAAAGCTAGAGAGTAATAGCCTTCAATAAAGGCATAATGCATTTCCATTTGATAAATGGTAAGATCACAATATAAGGATCAGCTTCCTTTTCACCCTCCTCTAGGCCTTCAAAATGCAAAGTCAAAGCCCTGTAGAGAAGCAGATTTACTGGTGACCTGTTATAAAGCAGATCTTATTCGTTTGCTATGCACAACTTAACCTGGGCAAATCTAGCGCATTTTACTTATTAGTGCATTCACATGGTGAATAATGTAAAAATCAGTGCAAAATACAAAAAAGGAAGTCACTCACGATTCAGTAGGTGCAAAATACTGCCTCCATGCAGGTTTATTGGAGTAATCAGTAAAAAAGGAATACGGAAGTTTCGGGAACCTCTCATTCCCTTTTTCAATGTAGCATTGCCTTAATGTAAAAATCAGATATTATTTACACCAGTCCCTGCCTCATGTTGTTAGCCTGTTAGCTCATACATTTAGAGCTCCGATTGTCCAATTATTGTATAGAGTGCTACCCCTTATCCAGAAACCAATTATCCAGAAAGCTCCAAATTACAGGAAGCCCATCTCCCATAGAATCAATAAACAATAAAACAGTTCACTGTACTTGTCACTAACAAGTTTATTACATCCATATTGGGTTTATTTAATGTTTAAATATTTGTTAAATATTTTGATACTGACATGGAAATACTACTTTTCCAAATATGAATATAGATAGTTACCTATAGGCCATGTTGATGGTTTTTCGTTAACAGGTTTGCTTTTTAAGTAATTGTTACTTGAAGTTTCTAAACCTGACTGTCCCTTCTCAGCCTGACAGTTTGGCCAAATTTGACCATAACATATTGTATGGCTCTCACTGAATTACATTTTAAAATATGTGGTGTTTATGGCTCCCTCAGCCAGAAAGGTTCCCGACCCCTGATTTAAACCCTATATTTTATGAAAAACAGTACAAAGACAGCATATTGAATGTTGAATCTGAGAAACGTTGTGTTGTATTCTATTTATGATGTCAGCGACACATTTCAAAAAAGTTGGGACAGAGTGGAAAAGTTGTGTATTGCTAAAGAACAGGGCCGGAACTAGGGGTAGGCAGAAGAGGCAGCTGCCTAGGGCGCAAACACTGGGGGGGGGCGCCAAGCAGGAGCCTCTCCTGCCTACCCCTAGCTTCTTTTTCATTGCCCCCGCTGCTTGTCAATAAGCGGTGGGGGCAATGAACTTTCGCGTAGCCGCTGACCCCCCCCTCCCCCGGAACTGCGCATGCGCGCTGAAACGCGAGGGGGGGGAGGTGCAGGGGCGAGGTGGCCGACCGGGTTGCCTAGGGCGCCCGGTCAGCTTGGCCCGCCCCTGCTAAAGAAGACAAAATCCCAAAGAGGTTGGGTCTCTCAGAAATAAAGATGGGGAGGGGGGTACCCAATGTGTGAAACACTGCACGGGCAAATATTGCAACAATTTAACAATACTGTTTCTCAACATCATTTTTTAAGAATTTGGGGAGTCCATCATCTACAGTAAATCAATTCATTAAAATGTTCAGTGAATCCAAATAAATCTCCGTATGCATAAAACAAAGCGAAAGAAGTTGATACTGGATAGCAGTGATCTTTGGGCCCTCAGTTGGCACTGCTTTAAATATGTTATCACTGTATTGTGTGGGAACATAGTTTGTCTCTGCATCCACAAATACAAAACTGTCCTGTGCTCTGACCAATCAAAATCTGAATTTCTTTTTGGAAATCATGTACACCAGGTCCTCCTGAGAAAACACTGATATCCCCATGTTTGAGAGATTCCTTAATCAATTATAGTTAAGAAGGCACTTTTTAAAAGAAAAACAAACGAAAAACAGTTTGCACACTAGATGCCCTGAGGTCTGTGGGAAATATTTTATATATATATAGAGATATAGTAGCAACCAGTGTGAGGCACATTCATGCCCACATAATTCCTTGTGGGCAGCTGTGCTCTCCTGTGCAAGCTGTATAAAAGCACAGAGCAATACAGTGGGACAGACAGACTGCAGGGAATAGCTCAGACAGACAGGGGGCAGGCAGAATCTCTCTATCCCTGTGCTGTTTACGGTGCAGCTTTTAACCCCTTTCTGCTGGTTTTATATAATTCTAATAATTAACAGCCTCCCTGGATTTTCCTGCAAACAGTAGGTTTGCCCACTGTTAATAAATGAGCCTTAATGAAATGTTCAGTGGCCGTATAAATGTAAAAGGCTGCAGGCCAAGTCATACAGGGCAGGAAGCTCTAAACATCAGGCATGTATTATAATATTAAAGGTGTCCCACATACTGCAAATTATAAAGAGGAGTTCTGGGCTGTGATTTTGGGGAAAGCACTTATTTTCTGTGCAAAGGGGAATCCTGTGTAAAATGATTGGCAAGTACAAGAGGAGCCATTCAAACCCCTGCCTGGAGGAACACTGAAGGGGACATGTTACCTTTTGTCACCCTCACCATGTAGGCAATAACGAATAAGATTTGGTGCCTGTTTTCAGTGTGAGCTACAGAGGGCTGGTAACTATAAAAATTACACTTTTACTTTCTACATTTGAGTATTGGGCACATCCTAACGATGCCAGCCAATCACAGCTCTAGATGCGGTTAGCCAATTACAGTTCTGCTGCCTTCACACAGGGAAAAATATACTGCAGTCCCCTCTCAGGTCCACCTAACTGCTGATCGCTGTGCTGAGTACCTCAGGCTCTGCTATGCAGCCAGGGAAAGCAGCCAGCAGAAGGGTGAGATGCTGGTTAGCTGGCCCAAGTGAGGGTTGGTGTAAATCTTTATTAAAGCAGTACAAAATGCAACTTTGGATCTTTAATAACCCACACTAATAGCCCACACTCCAGTTGGGGGAAAAAATGATACTTTGGCCAGAAAATGCCGATAGCAAGTGCTATGCCACCTACAGTTTCCAGGGTCCCAGTTTGGGCAGCCGTGTTGGGACTATTAAGCACATGCATGTGAATATAACTGGCAGGCTCTTGGGCCATTCACTCTGAAGTTATGTGAGCAAGCCGCTGATTTCTGGTAAGCACGTTGCTCTGCAAATGGTAGAGAAAAATTTGACTTCAGCTATAAAGGATGCCGATCCTCTCTCCCTTAGTGTGCTGTAGCACTTGCTTCCCTCATTCCCCGGGGCCTTATCCCCAACTTCCACTGATGTGTATTGCTGGCTGTGATTGAGCCATTAGGAACAATGTGGGAAATTATCTGATTTCTTTACAGGACCTCACTATAGATTGTAAGCTCTTTAGGCAGGGTCCTCTTCACCCCTTGTATCGGTTATTAGTTGCTTTATATGTTACTCTGTATGTCCAATGTATGAAACCCACTTATTGTACAGCGCTGCAGAATATGTTGGCACTTTATAAATAAATGATTTTTCTTGAACTTTTGGCCACTTTTTTACAAGAGACAAGCAGCATGGGAGCACATGGGTTTAATAGGGTGTTTATTTGCAATTTTTACAGTAATCTTACAGGCATATCTCTGAAATATGCTATTTATCCATTTTCTTTATTGATTATAGTGGCACGTGTGGAATTAATATGCTAGTTTTGCATTTTCTGGTGAAAATAAACTGGCACATCTAGGGTTAATATACTCTTCCATTTTATGTAGGGATTATGCAGGCATATCTGGGGTTAATATGGTGGCACACCAGTCCAACACTAGGTGAAACAGAGGGAATTACATGGGTTGATATGATGTGATATCAGAATACAAGTGCTCAGTGATGTAAATATAGAGGGAGCCGACCCCGCAGCCATGTGGGAAGGGGGGCAGGGGCTACTGCAAGTGCACATACCCAAATGGCTGTAATTTAAGGCAGAGCCTGTGAGGTATCAGCAGGGCAAGGGCTCAATGATGTACTTTTATATGTGCCAGTAATAGAAGCCTTTATTGGAAGAGCTGCTTTGGCCTAAAGCTCTGTTCTGTGGAATGCACTTTCCCAAGTATATGTCACACTGTGATGCTTGTGCATTTGGGACAGGTACTAGAGCCATAAATAGGCAAAGGGCACTTGCCTAGAGCTCACCGGGACAGCAAAGTAAGGGAGTTTTAGTGCGGAATATAAGCTGCTCCATTCATACAGTTTATTGTGGCTGCAGCACATTTTCTCCCTCACTGTTTCCTGTTGGATCGGCACCTGTATGAAACCCAACCCTCCTGATCCTCTCCGACTGGATACACAGTAACAGCGCAGCTATCCACATAAAAGGAAGCAGGAGGTTGGACTAAGCAAGTGCACCCTATACAGCTATAAAGAGTGAGCTCTGGCGCCCCCCTGTGGCGCTGGGCTGAGCGATCCTCACATTGCGGGGAACTGTAGGGTCGGAACCATGGTTTTCGGAGGGCATCTGTGGCACAGAGAAACTTCCGGTCCTGGGCAAAATGGAGGAGTCGCTGCTTCTGGTTTATATTTACAGCGCCGAATATGTAGAATTGTGTGATAATGTGCAGAGCAAAGTGCCCCGGCGGGTGAGGGTTAATTTGAAGTGCTGGGGGTTGCGTTATATAACTGGGCAGGGGGGGCATTATTACACAAACAATATATGTCTCTGAGGGGACATGTAAGGAAAAGCCGTAACGCTGCAATAAGGAGAGAAGAATCCAAGAGCCAGGGCTGGTTTTAAGTTGTCTCTGGCCCCCTGGCATTGCAGGGGCTTCTGGTTTAGGGCATTAAGTGTTAATTTCTGTACATATGTCAGGGGGTCAGTCCTGAAGCCCCCCCAGCTGTTGTAATGTGAAAGTGTGTTAAGGTGGGTGGGAGTTGTTGCACTACAATATTATGAGGCTTGGTTGGACTGGTTTATATTATTATACCCTCCAGATGGGAATCCTGGCCTTCCTGCATTCCCAGAGACCCTCTTATTTCCACCCTTGGCCCAGCAATTGAGCCTGGGGAGTAATGGATATTTATAGGGATACAGAACTAGGGTTACTGAAATACAGGATAATGAACACAGGTAGATGGTAATCAGCAGATATAAGACAACATTCAGTGCTAATGGATAAAGCAAATGAACAGTGGCCAATAATGCAATTAGCATTATAACAGGTGTCGTGGGTATAGTTGCCCTTGTCGTGGGTGACTAATCTCCCTGAAATGGCATCCCACTGGCTAGAATGTAAATCGCTGGTGGGATGGCATACGTGGCGCAGCGATTTGCCAGAATCACCTTGAGAGGCAACTTCAGCGATCACTGTGCCACATATGCCAATCCCACTGGCAATTTACATTCTCGCCGGTGGGATGCCATTTCGTGGAGATTAGTCGCCCGCGACAAGGGAGATTTGTCATGCGGCGACTTATCTCCCCGTCTGCCACAGTCCTAAGTTACCAATATTTGTGTTCAGTAGGCAGTATATGCAATATACAAAAGATGCATGTGGGCCAACCTGATATTCTATCGCACTGATTTACGCGCGTGTGAGAGTAAGAGAACAGCAATACAGTGCACTGCCACCTTTTTATTGTTGTGATCATTTGGGAGGACACCCCAGACAATCAGAGCAGCAGTAGGCTGAGCTTCAGCTCCCCTTCACGCCCTCATCTGCTCATGTACTACACACTGACCGATATGGTGCATTAATAGATATTTTCTAACCCAACTGATCCCATAACCAACCAGTATCTATAATACACGTGATAATCATAATTTGTGGGCCGCCAATCACCTATTGAAATTTTTATGAAAGAAATTTATGTGAATGGCCAGCAGGAACAACTTTTTTCAGTGTTAGTATTATGATGCAAGGTTATGTCAATTATAAATAAGATATAAGATTAAAATGCATTGCACATACAAATCATGTTTTTTTTTCCTTCCTAGGCCAGCATGGTGCATTCATTAATAGAGGCATATGGGCTGCTCAAAGAGATGGGGTGGGGTCAGATACTGCCATTGTGTCAGTCACTCTCAGAAAGAATTATACCCAGGTACTATTTGTTGTGCAGCTATCAGTAATTAGTTGCTAACACTATTGCTATTGCACTATTGCTGACTATTTTGATCATGATTTTTAGTTTTTAAAAACTATTTTATAGTTTTTAACCTAGATTACTTTTATCTCATGGAAAATACTGTGGCCATGGCACTTTAAGGGCATGCAAACCCTCAGATCAAATTAATGTAAGACTGATTAGGGTGCACTTTTAATTGTCATTAATTATCAGTTATAATGAATGCCAGGATAGCCTGCCATGCCCATGTATTAGCTTCATTCTTTTCTGTCATTTTATTTATTTAGGGTAGTGAAGCCAAAGGTTGCATCTATGGAAGAAATGGCTGCACGATCGAAACGGCACATGCATAGTTTATCTATTGCATATAATAGAGACATTTATTTTTTTAAACTATTATATTGGTGGGAAACCTTGTTTTTGTAAAGTCAAACCACTTTGAAAGGACCTCAGAGAACGGTGGACACATATGGCTTTGTATCCAAAGAACTAAACCATAGTAGATGCATAGCTTCTTTTTATATGCACCAGGGAGAGAGTAGTAAATCTATGTGCAGGATGGTAGCTAATACTACAGCATTTAATGCTGGTTTGAGGCCTACTATCTAAAGCTCTAAAACTCCTGGTGCCTTACACATTGGGTATGACATTCATTTATATAGTAATTTATTATTAATGTAATAATATGGTTTGGAACAGTTACCTAAGATTTGGCCCCTGTTCTCCATCACAATGCAATGCATTCTGGATTATGTAGTTCCTGCATGCCATCTAAGCTGCGGAGAAGTTGTTACAGTTTGCAACATCAATGTTTTAGTCCCTTCTCCCCTGCCAGGATTTCAAATGATGCAGAAAGAGAAGAACTGTTTTGCCGCTGGATTTTATCTTATATAGAGGTTATTTATATATACTTTTTAAAGAAACAGATTACATTTATAGGTATATTAGAGGTTTCTTATGCTTGAAAATAGCTTATGGTACTTTTAAAAACTGCTGTCCCATCTTGCTTTTTGGCACAGGTTATAGGTACAGAGCAAGTGTCTCACAGATTACTTGGCAGGATAATTTACCCTTTTAAAAATCTACATTACTTTGAATGCAATGCTGCCTGAGCTTATCTGCTCTGTTTAAATGTAAGAGTTAAGGGCCGTGTCAGATGGGGAGATTAGTTGCTGCGTGACAAATCTCCCTTATCGCGGGCGACTAATCTCCCTGAAATGCCAATGTATATCGCCGGTGGGATGGCATACGCAGCGCAGAAATCGCCTAAGTTTCCTTTCAAGGCAACTTTGCTGATTTTGGGAAATTGCCGCGCTGCATATGCCATCCCACCGGCGATTTACATTCTAGCAGGTGGGATTGCATTCCGGGGAGATTAGGCGCCCGCAACAAGGGAGATTTATCGCGGGCGACTAATCTCCCCGTCTGTCACGGCCCTATGGAAGTTTAGCTGATGCAAAGCAAACAAACATGTCCATATGAAATCTGACCTCTAATGTGTCAGATAATAAATGGTAACATATGAAGGCACTAAATGTAAAGGATGACAGACTTTTGCAAATACCCGCTTCCCTTTTCTCTGCCATTTTTTCATGCCCATATTTCCTAACCCTTACTTGAAACAGCAATAATGTACTATGAAATAATGGAAATTGGGGTAAATATGTTATGGCCATATCCTGTTGAGGTACAGCTAACATGGTTTTCTCTTTCATCTCTATCATTCACAGAAGGTGCTTGGTGCGGATGACACCATGTTGAATGTTGATCCAACGGCTGGTATTTGCCATTTGCTCTATGACAGTGCCCCCAGTGGACGTTTTGGGACAATGACTTATCTCTCTAAATCAGTAGCCATCACCCTGCAGGAGTCCTTACCCCACAGCGGATGTTCCATGCAGTGACATATACAGTCTGTTTACACTAAAGTTGCTGGTATCCTGAGAGCCACTGTGAAGGAGTAACCAAAAGTAATGGGTAAGATGTGCAAATATCAGCACTAGTCTTCAAGTGCAGGCACTAGCAGTGCTTTCTAACATGATTTTTACATAAGGATTTTGGACCTGCTATATGATCCTGATACTTCTGCATATCCTAGTGAAAGAATATATTTAAAGAAGCAGACACGCAAAACAAATCAAATTGTTCAAGGAAAGTATACTTCAAAGTAAAAATCTAACATAAAAGGAATATACGTATACCCTATACAACTGAAAAAGTTATACAACACAATCAGTTTAGATATGAAAATGTAAAAGGAGATCAATTTTTCTTTGACATAGCAAAAAGAAAAATGTCTTATAACCTGCATAGCTGGCAGAGGGACTTGGTACTGTTAATCCCAGTGTAGTTACCAAATTGCAGTAAAAATGAAATTTTTCTATAGCAATTGAACTCCTAAAGCAACTGTACATATCTTGATGGAAGGAAGACCAGATCAGTTATACCATTGTACACTTGAAGTTAGCACTTAAAATTCTGTTCCTGTGTGACATTTATGGATGCACCAGATCCAGGATTTAGTTAGGCATTTAAACAAATCCTAACTATGTTCACAGTAGCTAATTTTTTAGTTTCTGCAAATCTGAATAAAATGCTGAAAGGAGAAAGGTGGGAGGTGCCAAGTTGCCACCCTGTCTTTAATTCTATTTGGTAACCTCAGACCACAGGCTGCCACTCTTTTTTTTTCCCATAAAAGCACTGTCCCTGGGTACTTTACTTCTCTCCCTGCTTCTATGGTGCCCCTGCATTTCCTGCATTACCCTAGGCCTAGGTGATCACATGTGCAGGAGTGAAATCTTTGCTGATTTCAGTGATCTACAAGTGTACAGCGTGCTGGGACATTGGAAGAGTATAGCAAATGAATAGTACCTGGGGCTGTGAATTTCTGGAAAACAATGAGGGGTGCTGCTGGGGTCTGAAATAAGTGGCTACTAAAATCACTGGAGGAGGGAGGGCAGATAACTTGCCACACCTCAGTGACTCTCCCTTTCCTTGTCCTTTATTATCATGTTACAATTGGCAGAGACACAGTTTTCAATATACAATATTAATGGAGGATCCTCTGATTTACATGTTAAAATTAGGTTTAGGGTTTGGTATCCATCTAAAGCTTTTGCAAAGGATTCAGTATCTAGCTGAATGCAAAAATTATGGATTCAGTGTATCCCTTTTACAAAATTACTGAAGGTGGGCAAATTTGCTCTGGTATAGTAACCCATAACAGCCAGTTACAATTTTGATGTGCATGTACAAGATGTGTATGTACCTCCAGTGTAGAGATTTCTGTTTGTCTGGGATCAGTTATACCATCTATTGCAGTAAATGCACTGAGATCTATTCTTGTAAAGACTGCTGTACAATTGCTGCTTCCAGCACCCTTCCAGTACTTCTAGCATTGTATCTGTTACTCGCCTCCTTCAACCAACAAGTATACAGCTACAGTGGGTTAAAGGGGTGGTACAACTTTAAGTTAACTTTTAGTATGTTATAGATTGGCCATTTCTCAACTTTTCCTCATTTTTTATTTTTTTTATAGTTTTTTAATTATTTTCCTTCCTCTTCTTCCTCTTTGATTCTTTCAGCTGGGGGTTATTGACCCCAATCGGCCAAAAAACTATTACTTTCTGAGGCTACAATTTTATTGTTGTTGTTTTTTATTACTTTCTGTTCAGGCCTCTCCTGTTCATATTCCAGTTTCTCATTCAGTCTACTGCCTGGTTGCTAGGGTAATTTAGATCCTAGCAACCAGATAGTTGCTAAAATTCCAAACTAGAGATATGCTGAACAAATAGCTAAATATTTACAAAACTAAAGATAATTAAAAATGAAGATTGCAAATTGTTTTGGAATAGCCCGTTACAACATACTAACCCTCTAGAACATACTAAAAGTTCATTTAAAGGTGAACAACCCCTTTAGATGAGTAAAAGCCATATGTTTAATGTTTTTCTGGTATGGCCAAGTCACCAGACAAGTGGATCTTTATCCAGTTTAATCACACACACAGTGTGGGTGAATTGGGCAGATCTAAATGTTTGTCCCTTAAGCCAGCAATCAAATCACATGCAGCCATCATTGTAGGCCTTGGCCAATAGGATTCTAATGCAAGATAGCTTCATATTGTTCAAATGTGTCCATTATCTTCCATATATGTGTACAAACATACCATTTTAGGGAAATAATGGAAAACCTGCCGCCCTACAGATGTGGTTGATGGAGGCTGAAAATTATGGTTCAGCAAGTTCTAGTGGGCTGCACATAGGATTTGCCCGTTTTAGGGCTTTCTCTGAATTCTTTCTGATGCTGGTTTCATTTTAATTATTTCTCCCCATTTTCATTTGGAAGATTTTTTGTTGTGTCTCTTTTTATTTTACCACTCCATCCATTTTATTTATGAACTTGTGTTTTGCAAGAACATATAATTGTTACTTCATATTGTGCTTTAGTGAATTCTATACTGTTTTTTGACCTTGTGATAATTTATCCAAATAGACATAAAAGTTTTATGTTTAGGAATATATATATATTTTTTTTTTATTGGCCTTATGCCTCTGCAGAATGAGACATGCACGGGCCTCTGGAAAGGATACATAATGCTTCATATTTAATATAAACATAAGCTGCAATCTGCTGTCATGGAGGCATCTCCTATTACGCTGGGAATTCTGGGTAAAGAAACGGCAAAATTTGCAAACTGCACTGTTAGGAGATGAGCCATGTTGATAGTTCTCTTGCAATATTGTCAGCAATTTGTATGTATATTTTCCCTGAATAATACTGTTTTTATTGAAACACAAAAGTTCTTTAAAAGTTAGAAAATGCCAAGGGAGGCAATTTCCAACAATTAAGCCAGACCACCATGAGTAATAGGCTTTACTTGCAGTGATCTTAATGTTATACTTTAGTAAGTCATTTTTGGGAGATTTGTTGCGCACGATAGTGCAGATTTAACCATCGGCGATAAGTCTTACTGTGTGCCATCACTCTTAGGGCTGTGACACGGGGAGATTAGTCGCCCGTGACAAATCTCCCTTGTCTCGGGCGACTAATCTCCCCCGTGTGCCACAGCCCCTAGGGTGAAGATACACAGAGCTACTTAGTGGCAGCTACTTGTCATGGCTACTAAGATAGGCAATGCTGTTCATTCACTGATAGTTGTCTCTACGTGTGTTTTAGCAGAGGGAATTCTCAGTATTGTCTATGGCAGGTATTTTCTGGTGTTTAGTAGCCATGAAAAAAAAGCTGATACTAGTAGCTCTGTGTATCTTGACCCTTACAGCCATGGTACAACCTACTGCTTAGGCAGATTTCCAGCCACAAGTGAAAAGGGCAGTTCAGCATTCACATACCAACATTGCTGTGAGTATATCACAAAAGAATATTATTTTTGAAGAGGCCTATATATTGGCACATATGCAGCAAAATCAAAGCAAACACCTTAAAGAAAAGGTGAATATTGTCACAGATGCTTTTTTTTTTATTACATAGTTTCCTTTCCCTAAACAGCTGCCATCCTCAATAATATTATTGCTAGTATTATTTTAATTTGGAGACCTAAAACTATATTTTATTTCGAAAAGAATAACTAAAGTTCTATATTTTCTTGCTATTATGTTTTTTTTGTGATGATTGTAAGATGTTTACATTTCTGTTTAATAAAACTGCCCAACACTGTAGTTCTGTGGGTTTTTTTGTTCATTTGTGTAGCCAACACTGTTCTGCTACTAAAAGGAAATCCTGCCTGATTTCCAATTTTTCTTGGCGCTACAGGAGTCCTGTGCCTCCGCTATATGGGAGAGCAGGTACACTGTAACATGGCTGTGCCCAGGGTCAGGACAGGCTGGGCTGTAATACCCCTCCCTGGGGATGTCTCTAAACCACAGTCACTCACAGAGAAAAGGTTAATAGGTTTATTTTCAGAACACTGTAACTTTAAATAAGGTGCATAATATTGCAGATGTGTTTGGTCGCTGAGTTGCTGGGGGATCCTCACTTATGTGGCAGTTTCTTTAGAGCCCTGAGAAAGACTTCCTTTGGCTTTCCATGTCCTGAAAAGAGCAAGCTTTGTTGACAAGGACTCCTTTTGCTTCTGCACCCTAAACAGAGCATGTTTTCCTGCCACTGGGGTTTCCCCACTAACTTCCCACACACAATAATCTCTGTGCCTTCACCCTACTCTCTGCTTCTCCCCAGCACTGCCTCTGCAGGCCTTCCTTCCTGCCAGCTCACTGGGGAGGGGATTCCTCCCTGCACAGACACACCCAGAGGGAAATACGGGCCTACCGAGCCTCCCTGCATTTGTATGGGCATATTTTGTTTAAAAAGGCAAAACATCCGTTTCTATTACATTGTGCCTATGCAAGTCCCAAAATGTGTTGTGGCTGCCATGTACTTTACCTCTTACTGCAGACAAATCTCTCTCAGAACTGACCATAGAGTTTTATTGTAAACCCTCAGGCAGAAGTCATGTTCAGCGCATAGATGGGCGCAAAGCATAGATTGGTTAAGCTGGGACCCTAAAAAGCATTTGTACCAGCTCTTGTTTAAACTAGAAGGGCAATTTCAGTTTTTTCTATGGCGCATTGGCCCAGAATTTCTCCATGTGCAATTGCACAAAGGTCTATTTCACTGGCGGGTTTCAAAATGCTGGGTACCCAACCCCCCCCCCCCCCGCTAATATTTTCCTTAGGCAGATTGTAAAGGGAAACAATGATGTTAATTAGGCATTTAGATTTATTTTATTATTATAATCTAATAAAAGGGTAAGTCTGCCTCATAGAAGGAATGGCACTGCTCTGTTACTACATAAGACCATTTATTACCCAGCTAATATACCTAATACTAATATATCTAACTAATACTAATATACCTACTAATTTGGTTCCCAGAACCCATAAATAATGATGCAGACAACAACTTTATGTTAAATATGTGAAGATCACAGCTTTATTAAAAATATAATTTATGAAATGTGATGCTCACTGTAGGGTTATCAGATCACTGGAAATCAGAGGGCACATATAGAAAGAGCTGCACGCTGCAATATAAATGCACCTTCTATACGTGTCCTCCCATCACCAGAGGGTCTGGTAACCCCACCACATAGAGCTGTTTGATCCCAAGGAAGGCAAAAAACCTAGAGAGAAGCTTGGGCCAATCTGCTTCACTAGAGGCAAAAATTCCTTCCTGACTCCTAAATGGCAATCGGAATTATTCCCAGGATCAATACGCCTTATGGAGCTTTGAAAGAGTTAATAAATGTACAGTAATGGATAAATACATGTTTGCCTCGGTTTGTCTGTAGGGAAATGTGTTCATAGGTGATTAAGAGTGTATGGAAAGTGACAGCACTGCTTGATGATGGTACTGGGTGCCCTGGCAATGTCACCCCCCCATGGTCCAGAAATAGTGATCCCCAATACTGTCACTTGTATTAAATGGTAAGTAGTATGGACATTTAAGCCTCAGTGTGTGTGTGTGTGTGTGTCTATCAGTAAGGAAATATATATCCGTATGGGTGAAGGTATGGCAGTGTATGCATGTATGGGTGCCAGTAGCAATCTGGGGGCATGTATGGGTGCCAGTATGGAGGTGTTGGCATGTAGGGGTGCATGTATACTTGCCCGTATGGATCAGTGGGCCAGTATGTGTTGTGTAGCACATAACCGGCCCCTTCCATGTCCTGAGAATGGCTGGATCTTTCTGCCATCTCTAAGTGCTGGGAACCTGCTGTGTCCCTGGATGTTGATGCCACCTCTGGTGTTCTCTCTCTGCCTTCAGGTAGATGTTGGTTGGTAGGTGTTGCTGCAGGCCTCGTGGTGGGAGGATTAAAAGATGGAAATATTTCTGGATAAACTCCTGGCAGCAGCGGATGTAAAAAATAGTGGCCTATAGAGACTAGATGGCAGATCTTTTCCATGCACTCCTCAATTTGGTGTTCTGGGAAGTCAGTGGGGGCCACTTTGACAGGGTTGTTATAATCAAACAATTTGTCTGCCACATTGAGGCAGCACAGTGCCATGAGAGATGGTTGGTGCATGTAGAAGTCTTGATGTTGGTTCAGGCACAGTGCTGCGATGCCTCGGGCAGCGGTTAGGCTTTTGGCTGCTCTTGTGAGCTGGGCAGGGGAACACTCCTTCTTGGTCAGTCTCAACAGGGAGAAGTGCTCCAAAAAGAAATCGATGGTTGGTACCCCCAGGCGAAACAGCAACTTCCTTAGGATGGTTCTCTCCAGGTGACGCATTTCAGCTGGTGTCATTCTGTAGTCAAACAGAGGTAGGAAGAGCTTGGGGGGGAGGGGGTACCGTAATTCAGCCACTTTGTAAGCCATGTAGAGGCAAGTGGCTCCCACTCTTGTTAGGGTGTCGGGGTCAGTAGGAGTGCAGGACACATACCGCTCCAGGAAGTTGATACCCAGGCACAGGGTCTGAAAGTCCAATCTCAGGTACCTGTGCACATTAATCATTAGGGTGGTGATGTGGTTCCAGGATGCAGCATTTATTTCCTTTTGATTTTCTAGGAAAATTTCCATCTGATAACCTCCCTCCAGGCCTTTTTTATAGAGGTAACACTCCTCTCCATACTCCCTGAAGGTCTGCAGGGCATCAGCCAGGTTGGTCAGGGTGTTCCATGGCTCCCCCTCTGGCACCGGTTCCTCAGCTGTAGGGGTGCTGGTCCCACGCAGATCACCCTGGGGCTTGGCCCTTTTGAATTCAGGGCTGCACCCAGGGGAAATGATCTCCTCTTCTTGCTCTTCTTCTTCTTCTCTTCTTCTTTTTCGCTTTTCAACGCTCTCCATCATTTCACTTTTCCAACGAGTCTCCATCATTTAGCTCCTCTCTCACCAACTGTCACAAAAGACTGTTGGGACCAAGTATCCGTTATCCACAAGTCACCTCTGCTCTTCACTGATTGGCTGGACATGTAAACAACTGATAGGCTGAATCTGAAGTACAAATGCTTGAGTTGCTTTGTCAGTTAACTTCTCCTTTATTTCTAGTGCTTTGCCTTGTACTTCAGCCTCTTCTCTTATATGTGAATAAACCTCTGTAGCTTTGAGAAAATCTGATATCTAAGCTTATTTAATGCAAAACTGATCCACATATAGATTTTAAATATACACATAGTTTACCATAAAGTGACAGCAGATATATCTCAGGGTACAAATGCTTGCTCTCAGAATCACAGCTTTTCATTCTCATAATTCAAGAAATCTGTGCTAATTTCTTGTTTTTAGTTTGCTAGATTCAGGCGCAAGTGCAGCTCCTCGTATGGAGCCACTGCCAGACATAACGCCCCGCCATTATCTGCCTATACAGCTGTACAGACACAAATTCCAGGCCAGCGTGTGTATGTACATTTTAGAAGAACTGGGTAAAGTTACCAGTCCATTTGTTCTTTTAAATGCAAGTTGTTGGTCTGCCCTGATTGCAAGTGGTTGATAGTGATGAGCAAAATTTTTCGAGCATAATTTTTTTTATGCGTTTCACAAATTTTTTCCACGATTTGCAAATATTTTGGCAAAGTGAAACTTGACATATTCACATTACCAGTGGCTGGCATTTAAATGAAATGCAATAAATACAACCCTTTTGCTAAGCTAGTAGTACAAAGGCAGCCTGTTATGCCCAACAGATGCCAGTTTTGCTTCTGATCTATATAAATATATATATATATGAGTGCCCAATGTGCCAGTATTTATTTGCATATGAATTAACTGTTTTTCAATAATGGGAATAATTATTTAAATTGTACAGTAAGCAATAAATGAACTGCGTTAGGTAACTTAAATGGATTCTGTCCTGATTTTCATGGTATAGTTTGTATTCCTATATTACTCTGTAATGGCAATATATTTGGCACCCTCCAGTGCAAAAACTGTACCAGCCTAAAATAAATCATCCCTAGAGCTATAGGACAAGATGGTGGTGCTCTGTTCTGTTAGAGATATCAGTGTAAAGAAGAGCAAAGGTGACAACAATAGATTTATAGCAGGGATTTATATTCAGTGTCAGCTCAGAATATGACTTAATGCAGCTTTGATAATTATACATTGATAATAATTATACATTGATATGATAAATATAGAGATTAGACTGCATTCCACATATATATGTTATGTGTTACCTCCATAGGCCAGTATGGTGAGGCAGCCCCAACGATCAGAACAGCAGGAGGTGAAGCTTCAGTTCCTTTTCACACCATCATCTGCCAATGACCCACACACTGACCAATATGGTGCATCAATAGATACAATTTTCAAAGCCAACTGATCCCTGAACCAACCAATATTCTAAGTACATGGATAGTGATTGTGATTTGTGGGCCCCCATGCTATGCTTATCACTCACACACCATGTATAATGTCCTTACTGTAATTTGCCATTAGGATCAAGCGTGAGTGTTATAATTAAGCTGGTGACGGTGCCATGCAGTGGTTGCTCTGATATTTGCAGGCTGTGTATGCACACACAAAATAGTGTGCTCAGTATTTATCAAGTGTAAAAAAAAAAAATTATAATAAAAGCACAAATCCAAAACGTTGCCATTTTAAAGCTGGAGGGGTCATGTAGCAGTCAGTGGGACTTGTCCTTATCAAATTGTAAAATCTTTATTCAGTTCATGGAATTATAGGTTTTCATGTTCAAGTTCATGAAAATTCTTACAAAAACAGGGATTTCTAGGTTATGTATTTTTATTCGTTCATGCTATTTTGGATTTTTTAATAAATGAGTCAACATTTGTTCTTTTTTAATTTGTTTAGATTTTACTTTGGCTGTTCAGAAGTTCACAAATGGGTTAGATGTCTATATTTCATTCAACAATATGGTTTAAAACTCCAGCTGTTTGTGTAAAGCACAAGTCACAGTAGTGGTTGCTGTAATCAAAAGGTGGGTATATGCAGGCCAACCAGGCACAGTATCTGGGGGACGGATCATACTCTTCATTCAGATTGAAACAGCAGGAATTGGAACAGCAGGAAGTGTTGAGTTGCCTTATTCAGACAAATATTCTTTAGTACAGCTAGAGTTATTATATACTGTATTATAGAGTTATATATACTGTTTATATTGTATTCAGTGTTAAGCCCATCTTCTGTATATTAGCTCTTGATTTCAGTTGCCATACAATGTAGGATTATATTTGTTAAGGAGGCCAAACACATGCAGATTTTAACTGCAATTCAAGTCTTTTAGACCAATTTGGCAGCTTATCTGTCCGTGTATGGGCACCCCAGACAGGCCTAAAACTGGCCAGATCTCAATCGGGCAGGTTTGATTTGCTGTCAGATTGGGGGCCGCATCAAATCGTTGATGCGGTCCTCAGTCCAACGGCGCCTATGCCCGCCAGTTTAATTTCATTGTTTGGTCCTAGATGGGCATATCGGGATTATTTGGCCACTATAGGGCATATCCGGAAACAATCCACTCATTTGGCGACCTCACCAAAGCAGATCGCACCGTGTATGTCTTTAAGTATTTATAAAAATGTCTGCAGCAACGCATATGTTTGCTGTTAATCATGGGACTGTGTGAAAAATATTAAGAGACCGGTGCCACTAAAATTGAAAATGATTATCCCTTTACTACCCTACACAGTACACAGCAATTCAGCCTCAAGTCCCTGAATCATTGAACATACTTAACCTTGAGTTTGATTGACCTGGCCCCGTTACTTCCAACTGCAACAGACAACCAGAAGTGACAGTGAAGCAAACACTCTGGCCTGTCCTGTTTGAATCAATATCTGAAACATGCCTTTCTGTTTTTAGTAAAATAATAAAAAATCAAGTCCATTCAGCACGTTAATGCCATGCCATTTTCCATGGCTAGTGTCCCTATCACACTAATGACTGAGCCCCACCTTCGTCCTTAACTTGCCTTTCAGACCCCAATGCCACAGCCTTTCACCTCTGTTTGTTCTTGGATGTATCTGATGGTCAGCAAGGAGGCAGCATACTGCATGTGCTCTATTTCCTGTGCTTGGAGTCTCATCAGCCCTATGCCATAAGCATCATTATAGGGCTTTAGTTTGAGTTTGTGGGTCTAGTTACACAGAGAGAAAATTATAAACTCTGGATAGGCAGCTTGATAGTGACTTGACTTGATTTGAGCCAATAAAGGCATGTGTAGATTTGGTTGATAAACCCCAATAAATAAATGTGAAGTTATCAGGATGTATTCTAACTATTCTTTTAATAATAATAAGCATGTATTTTTTAAACTGATAATAGCATGTTTTTAATAGGAATAAATATGTTTTCCTATTTTTTAAACTAAATACTATAGAAGGGATTATAATTATACCCCCATCTTAAATTTAGATTTGGCAAATTGACTGTAGGAAGGCAGTTTTATTAACAATGCTAAAGATTAAATATCATAGCTATATCAAAGCTAGAGAGTAATAGCCTTCAATAAAGGCATAATGCATTTCCATTTGATAAATGGTAAGATCACAATATAAGGATATCAGCTTCCTTTTCACCCTCCTCTAGGCCTTCAAAATGCAAAGTCAAAGCCCTGTAGAGAAGCAGATTTGCTGGTGACCTGTTATAAAGCAGATCTTATTTGTTTGCTATGCATGACTTAACCTGGGGAAATCTAGCGCATTTTACTTATTAGTGCATTCACATGGTGAATAATGTAAAAATCAGTGCAAAATACAAAAAAGGAAGTCACTCACGATTCAGTAGGTGCAAAATACTGCCTCCATGCAGGTTTATTGGAGTAATCAGTAAAAAAGGAATACGGAAGTTTCGGGAACCTCTCATTCCCTTTTTCAATGTAGCATTGCCTAAATGTAAAAATCAGATATTATTTACACCAGTCCCTGCCTCATGTTGTTAGCCTGTTAGCTCATACATTTAGAGCTCCGATTGTCCAATTATTGTATAGAGTGCTACCCCTTATCCAGAAACCAATTATCCAGAAAGCTCCAAATTACAGGAAGCCCATCTCCCATAGAATCCATTTACAAAAAATAACTCTTTTTTCTCTGTTACAATAAAACAGTTCACTGTACTTGTCACTAACAAGTTTATTACATCCATATTGGGTTTATTTAATGTTTAAATATTTGTTAAATATTTTGATACTGACATGAAAATACTACTTTTCCAAATATGAATATAGATAGTTCCCTATAGGCCATGTTGATGGTTTTTCGTTAACAGGTTTGCTTTTTAAGTAATTGTTACTTGAAGTTTCTAAACCTGACTGTCCCTTCTCAGCCTGACAGTTTGGCCAAATTTGACCATACTGCCCAACCATCTGGGCATGTATGACAAGTCGGTGAAGGGGATTTAAAAAGATAATACACCTCCTGCTGTTCTGATCACCTGGGTGGCTGGCCCAAAGAATGGAACAATACAAGGTGATGCTGTACAACCCTGTTTCCAAAAATGTTGGGACACTGTGTAAAATGTAAATAAAAAGATAACGGGATGATTTGCAATCATTTAAACCAGGGGTAGGGAACCTATAGCTCGCGAGCCAGATGTGTCTCTTTTGATGGCTGCATCTGGCTCGCTGCCAAATCTTTCATAAAAAAAAAATAACGGGGCGTTGCCTGTACTCGGTGGATAGAAGACGTGTTCTAAGCCTTAGAACACGTCTTCTATCCACCGAGCGCAGGCCACGCCCTCCTCCGCATCGCACCCTGCATCCTTGGGACCCACCCTACCTTGCCCCGCAGCATCCGCGGCCAAACATATTGTATGGCTCTCACTGAATTACATTTTAAAATATGTGGTGTTTATGGCTCCCTCAGCCAAAAAGGTTCCCGACCCCTGATTTAAACCCTATATTTTATTAAAAACAGTACAAAGACAGCATATTGAATGTTGAATCTGAGAAACGTTGTGTTGTATTTTATTTATGATGTCAGCGACACATTTCAAAAAAGTTGGGACAGAGTGGAAAAGTTGTGTATTGCTAAAGAACAGGGCCGGAACCAGGGGTAGGCAGAAGAGGCAGCTGCCTAGGGCGCAAACACTGGGGGGGCGCCAAGCAGGAGCCTCTCCTGCCTACCCCTAGCTCCTTTTTCATTGCCCCCGCTGCTTGTCAATAAGCGGTGGGGGCAATGAACTTTCGCGTAGCCGCTGCCCCCCCCCTCCCCCGGAACTGCGCATGCGCGCTGAAACGCGAGGGGGGGAAGGTGCAGGGGCGAGGTGGCCGACCGGGTTGCCTAGGGCGCCCGGTCGGCTTGGCCCGCCCCTGCTAAAGAAGACAAAATCCCAAAGAGGTTGGGTCTCTCAGAAATAAAGATGGGGAGGGGGTACCCAATGTGTGAAACACTGCACGGGCAAATATTGCAACAATTTAACAATACTGTTTCTCAACATCATTTTTTAAGAATTTGGGGAGTCCATCATCTACAGTAAATCAATTCATTAAAATGTTCAGTGAATCCAAATAAATCTCCGTATGCATAAAACAAAGCGGAAGAAGTTGATACTGGATAGCAGTGATCTTTGGGCCCTCAGTTGGCACTGCTTTAAAAATGTAATCACTGTATTGTGTGGGAACTTAGTTTGTCTCTGCATCCACAAATACAAAACTGTCCTGAGCTCTGACCAATCAAAATCTGAATTTCTTTTTGGAAATCATGTACACCAGGTCCTCCTGGTTAAAGAGGAGAAGGAGTATCAATGCACAGTTCTAAAGCCTCCATCCATAAAGGTATTTGGCTGCATTAGTGACATGGCAAGCTGGGGAGGAACTATTAATGCTAAAAGATATTTACTCGGTTTAAAGCAACATATGTGTGCCCCTGTCCCAGCTTCAAAGGCTGCATCAAATTCAAACCAATCATATCTTGTCTTTGTACTGTTTGCAATTAGATATAGGGTTTATATGATTTACATATATATTTATATTTTACAGTTACCCATTTTTTAAAAAAACGGGGGTTGTATATATGCAGCACCTTGTACAGCATCTGTCTATTTGAGCCAGGGGTTGATTGGTCAGGCCTTCAGAGTGCTGCACCTAAATCAGTGTCAGACTGGGGCACCAAGGGCCCACTAGAGAGCCGGGTATCAAGGGCCGACCAGCCAACTCCCTAATACATTTTCATCTTGCTGAGAAAACACTGATATCCCCATGTTTGAGAGATTCCTTAATCAATTATAGTTAAGAAGGCACTTTTTAAAAGAAAAACAAACAAAAAACAGTTTGCACACTAGATGCCTGAGGTCTGTGGGAAATATTTTATATATATAGAGATATAGTAGCAACCAGTGTGAGGCACATTCATGCCCACATAATTCCTTGTGGGCAGCTGTGCTCTCCTGTGCAAGCTGTGTAAAAGCACAGAGCAATACAGTGGGACAGACTGCAGGGAATAGCTCAGACAGACAGGGGGCAGGCAGAATCTCTCTATCCCTGTGCTGTTTACAGTGCAGCTTTGGCAAGTAAACCTATACAAATTCCTCACAAATAACCCCTTTCTGCTGGTTTTATATAATTCTAATAATTAACAGCCTCCCTGGATTTTCCTGCAAACAGTAGGTTTGCCCACTGTAAATAAATGAGCCTTAATGAAATGTTCAGTGGCCATATAAATGTAAAAGGCTGCAGGCCAAGTCATACAGGGCAGGAAGCTCTAAACATCAGGCATGTATTATAATATTAAAGGTGTCCCACATACTGCAAATTATGAAGAGGAGTTCTGGGCTGTGATTTTGGGGAAAGCACTTATTTTCTGTGCAAAGGGGAATCCTGTGTAAAATGATTGGCAAGTACAAGAGGAGCCATTCAAACCCCTGCCTGGAGGAACACTGAAGGGGACATGTTACCTTTTGTCACCCTCACCATGTAGGCAATAACGAATAAGATTTGGTGCCTGTTTTCAGTGTGAGCTACAGAGGGCTGGTAACTATAAAAATTACACTTTTACTTTCTACATTTGAGTATTGGGCACATCCTAACGATGCCAGCCAATCACAGCTCTAGATGCGGTTAGCCAATTACAGTTCTGCTGCCTTCACACAAGGAAAAATATACTGCAGTCCCCTCTCAGGTCCACCTAACTGCTGATCGCTGTGCTGAGTGCCTCAGGCTCTGCTATGCAGCCAGGGAAAGCAGCCAGCAGAAGGGTGAGATGCTGGTTAGCTGGCCCAAGTGAGGGTTGGTGTAAATCTTTATTAAAGCAGTACAAAATGCAACTTTGGATCTTTAATAACCCACACTAATAGCCCACACTCCAGTTGGGGGAAATAATGATACTTTGGCCAGAAAATGCCGATAGCATGTGCTATGCCACCTACAGTTTCCAGGGTCCCAGTTTGGGCAGCCGTGTTGGGACTATTAAGCACATGCATGTGAAGATAACTGGCAGGCTCTTGGGCCATTCACTCTGAAGTTATGTGAGCAAGCCGCTGATTTCTGGTAAGCACGTTGCTCTGCAAATGGTAGAGAAAAATTTGACTTCAGCTATAAAGGACGCCGATCCTCTCTCCCTTAGTGTGCTGTAGCACTTGCTTCCCTCATTCCCCGGGGCCTTATCCCCAACTTCTACTGATGTGTATTGCTGGCTGTGATTGAGCCATTAGGAACAATGTGGGAAATTATCTGATTTCTTTACAGGACCTCACTATTGTAAGCTCTTTAGGCAGGGTCCTCTTCACCCCTTGTATTGGTTATTGGTTGCTTTATATGTTACTCTGTATGTCCAATGTATGAAACCCACTTATTGTACAGCGCTGCGGAATATGTTGGCACTTTATAAATAAATGATTTTTCTTGAACTTTTGGCCACTTTTTTACAAGAGAGACAAGCAGCATGGGAGCACATGGGTTTAATAGGGTGTTTATTTGCAATTTTTACAGTAATCTTACAGGCATATCTCTGAAATATGCTATTTATCTATTTTCTTTATTGATTATAGTGGCACATGTGGAATTAATATGCTAGTTTTGCATTTTCTGGTGAAAATAAACTGTAAGATTACGAATATAATCTATTGTTTGGAGTGTCCCTGCAATAAAAAATATGTGGGGATGACAACACAGCCTCTAAACAAGAGGATACAAAAACATGTCAGTACCATAAAAAATGCAGAATCGGATTGGATAAATAATAAAATTCTGAGTACAGTGGCTAGCCATTTCCGGAAGTATCATAAAGCTAATTCCAGTCAACTTAAATTTTGGGCTATTGAACACGCATCGTTAGGAATACGTGGAGGCAATATTACTGAACACTTGCTTAAAAAAGAAAGTAAATGGATTTACCTTTTGGACTCTCTTTCTCCAAAAGGTTTGAATGAGAACATTGACTTTACTACGTTTTTACGAACGTAATAACTATCTGAGTAATTTCTGACACACTCACAATGAATATACAAAATGGAGTTTATTCCCTCACTTATATTCACACACACATTGTCACTCACTTTGTTGTGAACATTATTATGCAACATGATTTTGTCTATATAATTATAGACCATATTGCAGCACTTATTATTTTCACATTTTATTTTTAGTTCTTTAGTAGTTTTTTATGGTATCAATATACTCGTATTTTCACCAGTATATTCAAGGATTATCTATCCGAAATCCCCTAATATATTTGGGAGTTCCTACTCCTGTTGCAAATCGGCACCTTCTAACACTGTCACATAGCACTTTCTTTTTCTTTTTCTTTCTCACATTCATTTCACTCTCTCTGCACCTGTCATTTTAGATTTCACCAATGAAAATAGATGGACCAAGAATCTTCACTAATTTGGCACAATCATCTTTAAGTAGACGCTTTGCGTAAAATATATATAGTTTGGAATAGAAAGATCAACAACTGCGCACTTCCACTATCATATAATGTCAGATAAATAAATGCTCTAAATAAACTATACACGACTACTCAAACCCGTGACCACTAGTGAGAGACCGGAAAACGAAGCAAACAACAACAAACATGGCAAAGCAAATAAAAAAGAAAAATAAGGTTTTCAATTAACTGTCCCTGAGTCTCTTAAAATGTTAATAAGAAATAAAAAATAAAAAAATAAAAAATCAAGAAATAATAATAAAACAAAAAGTAGCGGTGAAGGGGCTGAATCGATAAGAAAATGATTGGCTGAAACAGTACTAGTAATTTGATTGGCCAAAATGGGTTTAAATTCACCCCCACGGAAATGACCAAAAATTCGTCTTGAGAAAGCTCTATGCGAAACGCGCGTCGGCGTTTCACACCCTTGATCTAGCAAATCCTGTGCCGAGGTAACAACTAGGGTTGTAGGCACAGGAATATTTTCTGACCTCCTGTTTTCTGTGCAGCCAGTAATGTAGGCTGACTACTTACATTTTAGTTTAAATGCGAATTGGGAACATTGGCAACTATCGGTCATTTCAAATCCTGCCTGCCGAGGTAATAAGCGGATGTGTGGGCGTCAGGATTTAGGCTTAAGAATTGGTGTCTCACAGATTTGATTTAGTAACTTTTGCGCCGAGTGATTAACTAGGACTGCAGGCATAGGAACACCATCTGACTTTCAGGTGATGTTCAGCCAGTAATGTAGACTGGCTATTGATCTAACTGAGTCTAATGCGAAGCGGTAATATTTGCAACCGTCGATTTTGTCTCATAATCCTGTCTGCCGAGGTAATAATAGAATGGTAGGCACCAGGATTTGGGTGTAACACGGAACAGTGTTAAAGGAATTTCGCCGTATTTTGCTTGGTGGCTTGGTAAATTCTGGTTGCCGAGGTAACGAATAGAATTGTAGGCACCAGGATCTCAGGTCAGAAATGGAACTGAGCTACAAATACTTAATGGTTTAGTTGCTGTGTAAAATCCCGGGTGCCGAGGTAATAAATAGAGGTGTAGGCACCAGGGCTTTGTCCCTTCGGGAAGGAAATGTTGGTTTGATCTGTACTGACCAAAAGTACTCACAGCGTTGAATATTGTCAGCTATTATATTTAACCATTTAGGCGCCGAAACAATAGGGGTAACATAAGCTGGGATTCCAATGCAGTTCCTCTTTTAGGCACTAATGGGCAACATGGCGAATTATCAAAGCCGAAAGTAATTCATATGCCGCATAAGGAAATCACCAGTATCAGCGCATCGTATACCGATTATATAACTAAGCAAAGTCGATACATGCTTAGGGTCATATTGAGCGGTTATGTAAAATTGAGGCAGCAATTGCGAACGTGACTCCCATAAGTAGTATATCGCACACTTGCAAGTAAGTCTCAACGTTCCCGTGTAAAAAAACGTGAGCATCAATAAGCCAATAGTGACTATAAGTATACTGAGGTAGTAAACATGAATGTGGCCCCTATATGTATTATCATGAGTATCTGTGATAAAACAAGTAACTGTTAATGAAAGGGTTAACAGTGCTATTGTAATCAGTGACTCTGCCCTTTTGCAAGAAAGCTGCAATAAGCGGATGAGTCAGTTCACTTCGGACAGAGATATAAATCATTGGGAAACAAATAGAGTAAGTCTATAACTAGGAGATCTATCTCGTGCAGAGCACCAGAATGACACTTACCTGAGTATAATAAGCAACACTTACCTGATAAGTTGTACAGTAATCCAGCAAATAAGGATTAAATAAACATAGTGCAATACTCACCTGATCCCTTGTAAAATAGAGGTTAATCAACTAATAAATCAAACGACACACGAAGGATTATTTAAAGTTTATTGAATGGATGGTGTGTTTACTTCTAACCTTTCTATATAAAGACCGTCAATACGTACCTGAATGAAAGGACTGTGACTTCTTTTGGAAATTGTAACACGCAGACCAACCACAGTGTTGATACAAATGAAACCATTTACAACAGATAAAGATACTTTGTAAAGTAACAATATCCAGGAGGATAAGAGCTAGAATTGAAACGGTTTCAAGGTGTGATTCTGAACATTTTAACACTTTTCCTTACTTTCTTATCTATCTATTTTAACTTACTAATTTTAACTAGTAATAAGTAAAAGTTATATTTTAATGACAAGAGGTGTGCCAGTCCTGTCTTTTTCGTGTCTATAACACGATACACTACATGTGAAAATAAACTGGCACAGGGTTAATATACTCTTCCATTTTATGTAGGGATTATGCAGGCATATCTGGGGTTAATATGGTGGCACACCAGTCCAACACTAGGTGAAACAGAGGGAATTACATGGGTTGATATGATGTGATATCAGAATACAAGTGCTCAGTGATGTAAATATAGAGGGAGCCGACCCCGCAGCCATGTGGGAAGGGGGGCAGGGGCTACTGCAAGTGCACATACCCAAATGGCTGTAATTTAAGGCAGAGCCTGTGAGGTATCAGCACGGCAAGGGCTCAATGATGTACTTTTATATGTGCCAGTAATAGAAGCCTTTATTGGAAGAGCTGCTTTGGCCTAAAGCTCTGTTCTGTGGAATGCACTTTCCCAAGTATATGTCACACTGTGATGCTTGTGCATTTGGGACAGGTACTAGAGCCATAAATAGGCAAAGGGCACTTGCCTAGAGCTCACCGGGACAGCAAAGTAAGGGAGTTTTAGTGCGGAATATAAGCTGCTCCATTCATACAGTTTATTGTGGCTGCAGCACATTTTCTCCCTCACTGTTTCCTGTTGGATCGGCACCTGTATGAAACCCAACCCTCCTGATCCTCTCCGACTGGATACACAGTAACAGCGCAGCTATCCACATAAAAGGAAGCAGGAGGTTGGACTAAGCAAGTGCACCCTATACAGCTATAAAGAGTGAGCTCTGGCGCCCCCCTGTGGCGCTGGGCTGAGCGATCCTCACATTGCGGGGAACTGTAGGGTCGGAACCATGGTTTTCGGAGGGCTTCTGTGGCACAGAGAAACTTCCGGTCCTGGGCAAAATGGAGGAGTCGCTGCTTCCGGTTTACATTCACAGCGCCGAATATGTAGAATTGTGTGCTAATGTGCAGAGCAAAGTGCCCCGGCGGGTGAGGGTTAATTTGAAGTGCTGGGGGTTGTGTTATATAACTGGGCAGGGTGGGGGGGGGGGGCGGCATTATTACACAAACAATATATGTCTCTAAAAGGGACATGTCAGGAAAAGCCGTAACGCTGTAATAAGAAGGAGAGAAGAATCCAAGAGCCAGGGCTGGTTTTAAGTTGTCTCTGGCCCCCTGGCATTGCAGGGACTTCTGGTTTAGGGCATTAAGTGTTAATTTCTGTACATATGTCAGGGGGTCAGTCCTGAAGCCCCCCCAGCTGTTGTAATGTGAAAGTGTGTTAAGGTGGGTGGGAGTTGTTGCACTACAATATTATGAGGCTTGGTTGGACTGGTTTATATTATTATACCCTGAAATACAGGATAATGAACACAGGTAGATGGTAATCAGCAGATATAAGACAACATTCAGTGCTAATGGATAAAGCAAATGAACAGTGGCAAATAATGCAATTAGCATTATAACAGGTGTGGTATAGTTGCCCTTGTCGTGGGTGCAATCTCCCCGAAATGGCATCCCACTGGCTAGAATGTAAATTGCTGGAGGGATGGCATACGCGGCCCACCAATTTGCCAAAATCACCTTGAGAGGAAACTTCAGCGATCACTGTGCCGCATATGCCAATCCCACTGGCAATTTACATTCTCGCCGGTGGGATGCCATTTCCTGGAGATTAGTCGCCCTTGACAAGGAAGATTTGTCATGCAGCGACTAGTCTCCCCGTCTGCCACAGTCCTAAGTTACCAATATTTGTGTTCATAGGCAGTATATGCAGTATACAAAACATGCATTTGGGCCAACCTGATATTCTATAGCACTGATCAACGTACATGCAATGGGATAGTAAGAGAACAGCCATACAGTGCACTGTCACCTTTTTATTGTTGTGATCATTTGGGAGGACACCCCAGACAATCAGAGCAGCAGTAGGTTGAGCTTCAGCTCCCCTTCACGCCCTCATCTGCTCATGTACTACACACTGACCGATATGGTGCATTAACAGATATTTTCTAACCCAAATGATCCCTGAACTAACCAATATCTATAATACACGTGATAATCATAATTCGTGGGCCGCCAATCATGTATTGAAAATTGTATGAAAGAAATGTATGTGAATGGCCAGCAGGAACAACTTTTTTCAGTGTTAGTGTTATGATGCAAGGTTATGTCAATTATATATAAGATGTAAGATTAAAATGCACTGCACATACAAATCATGTTTTTTTTTCCTTCCTAGGCCAGCATGGTGCATTCATTAATAGAGGCATATGGGCTGCTCAAAGAGATGAGGTGAGGTCAGATACTGCCATTCAGAAAGCATTATGCCCAGGTACTATTTGTTGTGCAGCTATCAGTAATTAGTTGCTGACACACTATTTTGATCATGATTTTTAGTTTTTAAAAACTATTTTATAGTTTTTAACCTAGATTACTTTTATCTCATGGAAAATACTATGGCCATGGCACTTTAAGGACATGCAAACCCTCAACTCAAATTAACGTAAGACTGATTAGGGTACACTTTTAATTTTTATTAATTATCAGTTATAATGAATGCCAGGATGGCCTGCCATGCCTATGCATTAGCTTCATTCTTTTCTGTCATTTTATTTATTTAGGGTAGTGAAGCCAAAGGTTGCATCTATGGAAGAAATGGCTGCACGATCAAAAAGGCACATGCGTAGTTTATCTATTGCATATAATAGAGACATTTATTTTTTAAACTATTATATTGGTGGAAAACCTTGTTTTGTAACCACTTTGAAAGCACCTCAGAGAACGGTGGACACATATGGTTTTTTATCCAAAGAACTAAACCATAGTAGATGCATAGCTTCTTTTTATATGCACCAGGGAGAGAGTAGTAAATCTATGTGCAGGGTGGTAGCTAATACTACAGCATTTAATGCAGGTTTGAGGCCTACTATCTAAAGCTCTCAAACTCTAGGTGCCTTACACATTGGGTATGACATTAATTTATGTAGTAATTTATTATTAATGTAAATATTAATGTAATAATATGGTTTGGAACAGTTACCTAAGATTTGGCCCCTGTTCTCCATCAAAATGCAATGCATTCTGGATAATGTAGTTCCTGCATTCTGTCTAAGCTGTGGAGAAGTTGTTACAGTTTGCAACATCAATGTTTTAGTCCCTTCTCCCTTGCCAGGATTTCAAATGATGCAGAAAGAGAAGAACTGTTTTGCCGCTGGATTTATCTTATATAGAGGTTATTTATTTATACTTTTTAAAGAAACAGATTACATTGATAGGTATATTAGAGGTTTCTGTTTTGTGTGGGGCTATTTTACAAATTTTCGTTTGGAACCTAGAGTTCCATTTAAAGAAGTGCTTTAGAAGCATATTCTTATTCTTGAAAATAGCTTGTGCTACTTATTTCATGGTACTTTTAAAAACAGCTGTCCCATCTTGCTTTATGGCGCAGGTTGGGGGTATACAGGGCAAGTGTCTCACACATTACATGGCAGGATAATTTACCCTTTTAAAAATCTACTTTACTTTGAATGAAATGCTGCCTGAGCTTATCTGCTCTGTTGAAATGTAAGAGCTAAGGGCCGTGGCAGACAGGGAGATTAGTCACCGCGCGTCAAATCTCCCTTGTTGCGGGCGACTAATCTCCCCGAAATGCCAATGTAAATCGCCGGTGGGAAGTTTCCTCTCAAGGCAACATCTGCGATTTTGGGAAATTGCCACGTCGCATATGCCATCCCACCGGTGATTTACATTCTAGCCGGTGGGATTGCATTCCGGGGAGATTAGTCGCCTGCGACAAGGGAGATTTATCGCGGGCGACTAATCTCCCTGTCTGTCACGGCCCTAAGTAAGTTTAGCTGATGCAAAGCAAACAAACATGTCCATATGAAATCTGACCTCTAATGTGTCAGATAATAAATGGTAACATCTGAAGGCGCTAAATGTAAAGGATGACAGACTTTTGCAAATACCCGCTTCCCTTTTCTCTGCCATTTTTTCATGAACATATTTCCTAACCCTTACTTGAAACAGCAATAATGTACTATGAAATAATGGAAATTGGGGTAAATATGTTATGGCCGTACCCTGTTAAGGTGCAGCTAACATGGTTTTCTCTATCATTCATAGAAAGTGCTTGGTGCGGATGACACCATGTTGGATGTTGATCCAACAACTGGTATTTGCCATTTGCTCTATGACAGTGCCCCCATTGGACGTTTTGGGACAATGACTTATCTCTCTAAATCAGTAGTCATCACCCTGCAGGAGTCCTTACCCCACAGCGGATGTTCCATGCAGTGACATATACAGTCTGTTTACACTAAAGCTGCTGGTATCCTGAGAGCCACTGTGAAGGAGTAACCAAAAGTAATGGGTAAGATGTGCAAATATCAGCACTAGTCTTCAAGTGCAGGCACTAGCAGTGCTTTCAAACATGATTTTTACATTGGATCTGTTATATGATCCTGATACTTCTGCATATCCTAGTGATAGAATATATTTAAAGAAGCTGACAAGCAAAACAAATCACATTGTTCAAGGAAAGTATACTTCAAAGTAAAAATTTAACATAAAAGGAATATACGTATACCCTATACAACTGAAAAAGTTATACAACACAATCAGTTTAAATATGAAAATGTAAAAGGAGATCAATTTTTCTTTGACATAGCGTAAAAGAAAAATGCCTTATACCCTGCATAGCTGGCAGAGGGACTTGGTACTGTTAATCCCAGTGTAGTTACCAAAATGAAGTAAAAATGAAATTGTTCTATAGCAATTGAACTCCTAAAGCAACTGTACATATCTTGATGGAAGGAAGACCAGATCAGTTATACCATTGTACACTTGAAGTTAGCACTTAAAATTCTGTTCCTGTGTGACATTTATGGATGCACCAGATCCAGGATTTAGTTAGGCATTTAAACAAATCCCAGCAATGTTCACAGTAGCTAATTTTTTAGTTTCTGCAAATCTGAATAAAATGCTGAAAGGAGAAAGGTGGGTGGTGCCAAGCTGCCATCCTGTCTTTGATTCTGTTTGGTAACCTCAAACCACAGGCTGCCACTCTTTTCTTCTTCTTCTTTTTTTTCCATAAAAGCACTTTCCCTGGCTACTTTACTTCTCTCCCTGCTTCTATGGTGCCCCTGCATTTCCTGCATTACCCTAGGCCTAGGTGATCTCATGTGCAGGAGTGAAATCTACAAGTGTACAGCGTGCTGGGACATTGGAAGAGTACAGCAAATTAATAGTACCTGGGGCTGTGAATTTCTGGAAAAGATGAGGGGTGCTGCTGGGGTCTGAAATAAGTGGCTACTAAAATCACTGGAGGAGGGGGGCAGATAACTTGCCACACCTCAGTGACTCTCCCTTTCCTTGTCCTTTAATGTCATGTGACAAGTAGCAGAGACACAGTTTTCAATATACAATATTAATGGAGGATCCTCTGATTTACATGTTAAAATTAGGTTTAGGGTTTGGTATCCATCTAAAGCTTTTCCAAAGGATTCAGTATCTAGCTGAATGCAAAAATTATGGATTCAGCGTATCCCTTGTACAAAATAGTAAAATTTACTAAAGGTGGGCAAATTTGCCCGGGTATAGTAACCCATAACAGCCAGTTACAATTTTGATGTGCATGTACAAGATGTGTATGTACCTCCAGTGTAGAGATTTCTGTTTGTCTGGGATCAGTTATACCATCTATTGCAGTAAATGCACTGAGATCTATTCTTGTAAAGACTGCTGTACAATTGCTGCTCCCAGCACCCTTCCAGTACTTCTAGCATTGTATCTGTTACTCGCCTCCTTCAACCAACAAGTATACAGCTACAGTGGGTTAAAGGGGTGGTACAACTTTAAGTTAACTTTTAGTATGTTATAGATTGGCCATTTCTCAACTTTTCCTCATTTTTTATGTTTTTATAGTTTTTTAATTATTTTCCTTCCTCTTTGATTCTTTCAACTGGGGGTTATTGACCCCAATCGGCCAAAAAACTATTACTTTCTGAGGCTACAATATTATTGTTGTTCTTTTTTATTACTTTCTGTTCATATTCCAGTTTCTCATTCAGTCTACTGCCTGGTTGCTAGGGTAATTTAGATCCTAGCAACCAGATAGTTGCTAAAATTCCAAACTAGAGATATGCTGAACAAATAGCTAAATATTTACAAAACTAAAGATAATTAAAAATGAAGACCAATTGCAAATTGTTTTGGAATAGCCCGTTACAACATACTAAAACCCTCTACCCATACTAACCCTCTAGAACAGTGCTGTCCAACTGGCGGCCCGCGGGCCGCATGCGACCCCCCTCTGTGTGGCCCCCCACCTGTCTGGCTGCTTTGATGGCTTACCTTTGAGTAAGCATTAAATGGTATCAGTACTGAGATTAACTGGCCCCCTGCATGGTTCTCACCTCAGATTCAGGCTGTAATCCCTCTGTATTGTTTAAAAATGTAATCCCCTGTGTTTTTCACACCGTTTAATCTCTGCATTGTTCTACCCCTGCAGTGTTCACACCTCAGGCTCAGGCTGTAATCACCCCCATTGTTCACTTCTTCACACCTCAGACATAGGTACTGTAGGCAGAGTATGGCACATACAGCCAGCATAGGGCAGGCAGAGTATGGCACATACAGCCAGCATAGGGCAGGTAGAGTATGGCACACACAGGCAGGGTAGGGCAGGCAGAGTATGGCACACACAGGCAGGGTAGGGCAGGCAGAGTATGGCACACACAGACAGCATAGGACAGGCAGAGTGCTGCCTGTGTGTGCCATACTCTGCTTGCCCTATGCTGCTTGTGGGAGGTGAACCTGGCAGGGGTTTGTTGTGGGAGTTTGTTAGCAGTTGGAAATAGCCATTAAATGGTCCCAAAGGTGTGTAATTATGTACTGGGGGTTGCTCTGCTATCCACAGGGGAGGAGGAGGCATATGGAATTTAAGGGTATATCTTAATATGACATAATTCTTTCACATATGAATGATGGTTGATATCCCCACAGTAAGGACCAAGCATTTGGGATTTTGCTGTGCTACCACCATTGTGATAAAATAGGTGTGGTTTGAAGTGGGTGTGGTTTCAAAAAGGGGAGTGGTCAAAACTGGCTTCCATTAGCGGCCCTCCACCATGTATGCTAGAGAAATTCCGGCCCTCGGCACCGTAGAAGTTGGACAGCACTGCTCTAGAACATACTAAAAGTTCATTTAAAGGTGAACAACCCCTTTAGATGAGTAAAAGCCATATGTTTAATGTTTTTCTGGTATGGCCAAGTCACCAGACAAGTGGATCTTTATCCAGTTTAATCACACACACAGTGTGGGTGAATTGGGCAGATCTAAATGTTTGTCCCTTAAGCCAGCAATCAAATAACATGCAGCCATCATTGTAGGCCTTGGCCAATAGGATTCTAATGCAAGATAGCTTCATATTGTTCAAATGTGTCCATTATCTTCCGTGTATGTGTACAAACATACCATTTTAGGGAAATAATGGAAAACCTGCCGCCCTACAGATGTGGTTGATGGAGGCTGAAAATTATGGTTCAGCAAGTTCTAGCGGGCTGCACATAGGATTTGCCCGTTTTAGGGCTTTCTATGAATTCTTTCTGATGCTGGTTTCATTTTAATTATTTCTCCCCATTTTCATTTGGAAGATTTTTTTGTTGTGTCTCTTTTTATTTTACCACTCCATCCATTTTATTTATGAACTTGTGTTTTGCAAGAACATATAATTGTTACTTCATATTGTGCGTTAGTGAATTCTATACTGTTTTTTGAGCTTGTGATAATTTATCCAAATAGACATAAAAGTTTTATGTTTAGGAATATATAAATATATTTTTTTTTATTGGCCTTATGCCTCTGCAGAATGAGACATGCACGGGCCTCTGGAAAGGATACATAATGCTTCATATTTAATATAAACATAAGCTGCAATCTGCTTAATATTTGTGCATTGTGCCCAGATTGTCATGGAGGCATCTCCTATTACGCTGGGAATTCTGGGTAAAGAAACGGCAAAATTTGCAAATTGCACTGTTAGGAGATGAGCCACGTTGATAGTTCTCTTGCAATATTGTCAGCAATTTGTATGTATATTTTCCCTGAATAATACTGTTTTTATTGAAACACAAAAGTTCTTTAAATGTTAGAAAATGCCAAGGGAGGCAATTTCCAACAATTAAGCCAGACCACCATGAGTAATAGGCTTTACTTGCAGTGATCTTAATGTTATACTTTAGTAAGTCATTTTTGGGAGATTTGTTGCGCACGATAGTGCAGATTTAACCATCGGCAATAAGTCTTACTGTGTGCCATCACTCTTAGGGCTGTGACACACGGGGAGATTAGTCGCCCGTGACAAATCTCCCTTGTCTCGGGCGACTAATCTCCCCGAAACACCGTCCCACTGGCGAAAATGTAAATCGCCGGAGGGATGGCATACACGGCTCCGCAAATTCCTGAAATTTCGGAAGTTTCCTCTTAAGGCAACTTCTGTGATTTTGGGATATCGCGGCGCAGCGTATGCCATCCCACCAGAGATTTACATTTTTCACCAGTGGGATGGCATTTCGGGGAGATTAGTCGCCGTGACAAAAGAGATTTGTCACGGGCGACTAATCTCCCCCGTGTGCCACAGCCCCTAGGGTGAAGATACACAGAGCTACTTAGTGGCAGCTACTTGTCATGGCTACTAAGATAGGCAATGCTGTTCATTCACTGATAGTTGTCTCTACGTGTGTTTTAGCAGAGGGAATTCTCTAGTAGCTCTGTGTATCTTGACCCTTACAGCCATGGTACAACCTACTGCTTAGGCAGATTTCCAGCCACAAGTGAAAAGGGCAGTTCAGCATTCACATACCAACATTGTTGGCTCCCTGCATTTACATTCAACAAGAAAAAGCTACCTATGCTGCTGTGAGTATATCACAAAAGAATATTATTTTTGAAGAGGCCTATATATTGGCACATATGCAGCAAAATCAAAGCAAACACCTTAAAGAAAAGGTGAATATTGTCAGAGATGCTTTTTTTTTTTATTACATAGTTTTCCTTTCCCTAAACAGCTGCCATCCTCAATAATATTATTGCTAGTATTATTTTAATTTGGAGACCTAAAACTATATTTTATTTTGAAATGAATAATAACTAAAGATCTATATTTTCTTGCTATTATGTTTTTTTTGTGATGATTGGAAGATGTTTACATTTCTGTTTAATAAAACTGCCCAACACTGTAGTTCTGTGGGTTTTTTTGTTCATTTGTGTAGCCAACATTGTTCTGCTACTAAAAGGAAATCCTGCCTGATTTCCAATTTGTTTTGGCGCTACAGGAGTCCTGTGCCTCCGCTATATGGGAGAGCAGGTACACTGTAACATGGCTGTGCCCAGGGTCAGGACAGACTGGGCTGTAATACCCCTCCCTGGGGATGTCTCTAAACCACAGTCACTCACAGAGAAAAGGTTAATAGGTTTATTTTCAGAACACTGTAACTTTAAATAAGGTGCATAATATTGCAGACGTGTTTGGTCGCTGAGTTGCTGGGGGATCCTCACTTATTTGGCAGTTTCTTTAGAGCCCTGAGAAAGACCTCCTTTGGCTTTCCATGTCCTGAAAAGAGCAAGCTTTGTTGACAAGGACTCCCTTTGCTTCTGCACCCTAAACAGAGCATGTTTTCCTGCCACTGGGGTTTCCCCACTAACTTCCCACACACAATAATCTCTGTGCCTTCCCCCTACTCTCTGCTTCTCCCCAGCACTGCCTCTGCAGGCCTTCCTTCCTGCCAGCTCACTGGGGAGGGGATTCCTCCCTGCACAGACACACCCAGAGGGAAATACGGGCCTACCGAGCCTCCCTGCATTTGTATAGGCATATTTTGTTTAAAAAGGCAAAACATCCGTTTCTATTACACTGTGCCTATGCAAGTCCCAAAATGTGTTGTGGCTGCCATGTACATTACCTCTTACTGCAGACAAATCTCTCTCAGAACTGACCATAGAGTTTTATTGTGAACCCTCAGGCAGAAGTCATGTTCAGCGCATAGATGGGCACAAAGCATAGATTGGTTAAGCTGGGACCCTAAAAAGCATTTGTACCAGCTCTTGTTTAAACTAGAAGGGCAATTTCAGTTTTTTCTATGGCGCATTGGCCCAGAATCACTCCATGTGCAATTGCACAAAGGTCTATTTCACTGGTGGGTGTCAAAATGCCCCCCCCGCTAATATTTTCCTTAGGCAGATTGTAAAGGGAAACAATGATGTTAATTAGGCATTTAGATTTATTTTATTATTATAATCTAATAAAAGGGTAAGTCTGCCTCATAGAAGGAATGGCACTGCTCTGTTACTACATAAGACCATTTATTACCCTGCTAAAATACCTAATATTAATATACCTACTAATGCTAATATACCTACTAATTTGGTTCCCAGAACCCATAAATAATAACACAGACAACAACTTTATGTAAAATCTGTGAAGATCACAGCTTTATTAAAAATATAATTTATGAAATGTGATGCTCACTGTAGGGTTATCAGATCACTGGAAATCGGAGGGCACATATAGAAAGAGCTGCACGCTGCAATATAAATGCACCTTCTATATGTGTCCTCCCATCACCAGAGGGTTTGGTAACCCCACCACATAGGGCTGTTTGATCCCAAGGAAGGCAAAAAACCTAGAGAGAAGCTTGGGCCAATCTGCTTCACTAGAGGCAAAAATTCCTTCCTGACTCCTAAATGGCAATCGGAATTATTCCCAGGATCAATGCGCCCTATGGAGCTTTGAAAGAGTTAATAAATGTACAGTAATGGGTAAATACATGTTTGCCTCTGTTTGTCTGTAGGGAAATGTGTTCATAGGTAATTAAGAGTGTATGGAAAGTGACAGCTCTGCTTGATGATGGTACTGGGTGCCCTGGCAATGTCACCCACCCATGGTCCAGAAATAGTGATCCCCAATACTGTCACTTGTATTAAATGGTAAGTAGTATGGACATGTAGGCCTCAGTGTGTGCGTGTGTCTATCAGTAAGGAAATATGTATCCGTATGGGTGAAGGTACGGCAGTGTATGCATGTATGGGTGCCAGTAGGAAACTGGGGGCATGTATGGGTGCCAGTATGGAGGTGTTGGCATGTAGGGGTGCATGTATACTTGCCTGTATGGATCAGTGGGCCAGTATGTGTTGTGTAGCACATAACCGGCCCCTTCCATGTCCTGAGAATGGCTGGATCTTTCTGCCATCTCTAAGTGCTGGGAACCTGCTGTTTCCCTGGATGTTGATGCCACCTCTGGTGTTCTCTCTCTGCCTTCAGGTAGATGTTGGTTGGTAGGTGTTGCTGCAGGCCTTGTGGTGGGAGGATTAAAAGCTGGAAAGATTGCTGGATAAACTCCTGGCAGAAGCGGATGTAAAAAATAGTGGCCTATAGAGACTAGATGGCAGATCTTTTCCATGCACTCCTCAATTTGGTGTTCTGGGTAGTCAGTGGGGGCCACTTTGACAGGGTTGTTATAAGAATAGATTTTATCTGCCACATTGAGGCAGCACAGTGCCATGAGAGATGGTTTGTGCATGTAGAAGTCTTGATGTTGGTTCAGGCACAGTGCTGCGATGCCTCGGGCAGCTGTTAGGCTTTTGGCTGCTCTTGTGAGCTGGGCAGGGGAACACTCCTCCTGGTTGGTCAGTCTCAACAGGGAGAAGTGCTCCAAAAAGAAATCGATGGTTGGTACCCCCAGGCGAAACAGCAACTTCCTTAGGATGGTTCTCTCCAGGTGACGCATTTCAGCTGGTGTCATTCTGTAGTCAAACAGAGGTAGGAAGAGCTTGGGGGGGAGGGGGTACCGTAATTCAGCCACTTTGTAAGCCATGTAGAGGCAAGTGGCTCCCACTCTTGTTAGGGTGTCGGGGTCAGTAGGAGTGCAGGACACATACCGCTCCAGGAAGTTTATACCCAGGCACAGGGTCTGAAAGTCCAATCTCAGGTACCTGTGCACATTAATCATTAGGGTGGTGATGTGGTTCCAGGATGTTGGATTTATATCCTTCTGATTTTCTAGGAAATTTTCCAGCTGATAACCTCCCTCTAGGCCTTTTTTATAGAGGTAACACTCCTCTCCATACTCCCTGAAGGTCTGCAGGGCATCAGCCAGGTTGGCCAGGGTGTTCCATGGCTCCCCCTCTGGCACTGGTTCCTCAGCTGTAGGGGTGCTGGTCCCACGCAGATCACCCTGGGGCTTGGCCCTTTTGAATTCAGGGCTGCACCCAGGGGAAATGATCTCCTCTTCTTGCTCTTCTTCTTCTTCTCTTCTTCTTTTTCGCATGCCAACGCTCAGAATCTCCATCATTTAGCTCCTCTCTCACCAACTGTCACATAAGACTGTTGGGACCAAGTATCCGTTACCCACAAGTCACCTCTGCTCTTCACTGATTGGCTGGACATGTAAACAACTGATAGGCTGAATCTGAAGTACAAATGCTTGAGTTGCTCTGTCATTTAACTTCTCCTTTATTTCTAGTGCCTTGCCTTGTACTTCAGCCTCTTTTCTTATATGTGAATAAAGCTCTGTAGCTTTCAGAAAATCTGATATCTAAGCTTATCTAATGCAAAAATGATCCATATATAGATTTTAAATATACACATAGTTTACCATAAAGTGACAGCAGATATATCTCAGGGTACAAATGCTTGCTCTCAGAATCACAGCTTTTCATTCTCATAATTCAAGAAATCTGTGCAAATTTTTTTTTTTTTTTGCTAGATTCAGGTGCAAGTGCAGCTCCTCGTATGGAGCCACTGCCAGACATCACGCCCCACCATTATCTGCCTATACAGCTGTACAGACACAAATTCCAGGCCAGGGGTGTGTGAATGTACATTTTAGAAGAACTGGGTAAAGTTACCAGTCCATTTGTTCTTTTAAATGCAAGTTGTTGGTCTGCCCTGATATGCCTGCCAGTTTAATTTGATTGTTTGGTCCAAGGTGGGCATATCCGGAAACAATCCACTCATTTGGCGACTTCGCCACGGCAGATCACACCGTGTATGTTTTTAAATATTTATAATAATGTATTATGACTGCAGCAAGGCAAATGTTTGCTGTTAATTATGGGACTGTGTGGAAAATATTAAGAGTCCAGTGCCACTAAAATTGAAAATGATGGTTCCTTTACTACCCTACACAGAGAGAAAATGATAAACTCTGGATAGGCAGCTTGATAGTGACTTGACTTCAGCCAATAAGGGCATGTGTAGATTTGGTTGATAAAACCCAATAAATAAATGTGACGTTATCAGGATGTATTCTGACTATTCTTTTAATAGAAATAAGCATGTATTTTTTAAACTGATAATAGCATGTTTTTAATAGGAAAAAATATGCTATTTTTTAAACTAAGCACTATAGAAGGGATTATAATTATACCGCATCTTAAATTTAGATTTGGCAAATTAACTGTAGGAAGGCAGTTTTATTAACAGTGCTTAATATTAAATATCATAGCTATATCAAAGCTAGAGAGTAATAGCCTTCAGTAAAGGCATAATGCATTTCCATGTGGACTGGACCTGAGAAATGGTAAGATCACAATATAAGGATATCAGCCTCCCTTTTCACCCTCCTCTAGGCCTTCAAAATGCAAAGTCAAAGCCCTGTAGAGAAGCAGATTTACTGGTGACCTGTTAAAAAGCAGATCTTATTGGTTTGCTATGTATGACTTAATGTGGGCAAATTTAGTGCATTTTATTTATTAGTGCATTCACATGGCGAATAATGTAAAAATCAGAATACTCTACAAATATATTATTTACACCAGTCCCTGCCTCATGTTGTTAGCCTGTTAGCTCATACATTTAGAGCTCCGATTGTCCAATTATTGTATAGTATGCTACCCCTTATTTAGAAAGCTCCAAATTACTGGAAGCCCATCTCCCATAGAATCCATTTACAAAAAATAATTCTAATTTCTAATCATTTCTAATTTTTAATGACTTCATTTTCTCTGTCATAATAGTTACATAGAGTCCATCAAGTTCAACCCATCCAAGTAAACCCAGCACACACAAACCTATACTGATCTATCTATACACTCACATACATAAACTATAAATACAACTACTAGTACTAACTGTAGATATTAGTATCACAATAGCCTTGGATATTCAACTTGTTCAAGAGCTCATCCAGGCCCCTCTTATAGGCATTAACATCACTAGGAAGGGCATTCCCCAACCTCACTGCCCTCACCGTGAAAAACCCCCTACGCTGCTTCAAATGGAAGCTCCGTTCCTCTAATCTAAAGGGGTGGCCTCTGGTGCGTTGATTGTTTTTATGGGAAAAAAGAACACCCCCTATCTGCCTATAATCCCCTCTAATGTACTTGTACAGAGTAATCATGTCCCCTTGCAAGCGCCTCTTTTCCAGAGAAAACAACCCCAACCTCGACAGTCTCACCTCATAGTTTAAATCTTCCATCCCCTTTACCAGTTTAGTTGCACGTCTCTGCACTCTCTCCAGCTCATTAATATCCTTCTTAAGGACTGGAGCCCAAAACTGCACTGCATACTCAAGGTGAGGCCTTACCAGGGACCTATAAAGAGGCAAAATTATGTTCTCATCCCTTGAGTCAATGCCTTTTTTATACAAGACAGCACTTTATTTGCTTTAGTAGCCACAGAATGACATTGCCTGGAATTAGACAACTTGTTATCTACAAAAACCCCTAGATCCTTTTCCATTAAGGAAACCCCCCAACAAACTACCATTCAAGAGATAGTTCGCGTTGATATTATTTCTACCAAAATGCATAACTTTGCACTTGTCAACATTGAACTGTTTTACTAAATAAAACAGTTCACTATACTTGTTCCTAACTAAGCTGCTTACATCCATATTGGGTTTATTTAATGTTTAAATATTTGTTAAATATTTCAATACTGACACAAAAAAACTACCTTTCAAAATATGAATATACATGTTGATGGTTTTTTGCTATCAGGTTTGGTTTTTAAGTAATTTTTACTTGAAGTTCCTGAATCTGACTGTTTTGCCAACCTGACTGTCCCTTTTCAGCCTGACAGTTATAGCTTCTGATGCTAATGGCCTACTGCTGCACCAACATGGCAGCCCCCTCATAGAGGAACATGGGGGATCACATCAGGTATTGTTAAAGCATCAGACTTTTATGGCAAAATTATAAAGTTCTTGCAGAAAACAATGTTAATTGCATCACAGACTCAAAGTCATTAGACAGTGTAGGACTCACGTACAATGAGGGGCCTTGATGTGGCACGTGAGCTTACATATTTTGGCCAAAGTGTGGTACTAACACCTCATTTTTTGTAAAAATTATTTTTAAAGGCAAACTAAGCGCTGGCAAACTTTCTTTCTCTTTGTAGAAAACAATGTTATGATATATGTAAAAAAAAGATTTCTGGTGTCAGTATCTCTTTAAGGTATAGTCATCTAAATTAGAGAAAGTTGATGCCCCAGGTCTCTGCTGTCTGAAATGGGGCATAGGGACCTGCAGTAATACAAGAAAGCCAATATGCTGTGTGCAAAATGCAAAAATATGGGCAGAGGAAATTAACTCCTGCCTCAAATTTTATTCTCCATCATCATCCTTTCTTCTGCCCAGAACCGGAGGTGGACAAAATGCAGCCGATAAATGTGCAACCAGCCTTCTGATTCCCATGAGGCTTTGACCCTCTGTTTCTGCTCGACTATAACTCTGCACCCAGCCAACATATTTGACAGCTCCTGCCTCTCCTCCCTGTTAAACTGCCTGCTTTACAGTGCTGTGCTAATGCTTTCCACAGAGCGACATCCACAGTACTGATATACAGCTCAGTGTAGGGGGATACACTGTGCCAATGCCACATAATGCAGAATTATACAGTTTACCACTGAATGCCCTGAGATTGCTACTTAATATTTGTACAGACCTAATGCTGGGGGATACATTGTGCTATTTAATGCTCCTGGATTCACTGTGCCCTGTAATACTGGGAAACAGGATGCCACCTAACGCTGGACTAAATATTGTCCTATTATTGGCAGAGGAGAACATGTAGAAATATATATACGATGTGGTCTCAAAAAAGGGTGTACTCTGTAGATTTGCAGCAGGGAGAGAATCTCACCAAGCCATTTAAGCTGTCAGTGCATGATTTGGCTAGGCAGTTTGGCCAAATTTGACCATAATGCACAACCATCTGGGCATGTATGACAAGTCGGTGAAGGGTATTTAAAAAGTTAATACACCTCCTGCTGTTCTGGACATCTGGGTGGCTGGCCCAAAGAATGGAATAATACAAGGTGATACTGTACAGCCCTGTTTCCAAAAATGTTGGGACACTGTGTAAAATGGAAATAAAAAGATAACGGGATGATTTGCAATCACTTAAACCCTTTATTTTATTAAAAACAGTACAGTATAGTATATTAAAACAAGACAGTATATTAAATGTTGAAACTGAGAAACTTTATGTTGTATTTAATTTATGATGTCAGCGACACATTTCAAAAAAGTTGGGACAGAGTGGAAAAGTTGTGTATTGCTAAAGAAGACAAAATCCCAAAGAGGTTGGGTCTCTCAGAAATAAAGATGGGGAGGGGGTACTCAATCTGTGAAACACTGCACGGGCAAATATTGCAACAATTTAACAATACTGTTCCTCAACATAACATTTTTAAGAATTTGGGGAGTCCATCATCTATAGTAATTAATTTCATTAAAATGTTCAGTGAATCCAAATAATCTGTATGCATAAAACAAAGCCAAAGAAACCGATACTGGATAGCAGTGATATTTGGGCCCTCAGTTGGCACTGCTTTAAAAACTTAATCACTGCATTGTGATTGTCTATTTGAGCCAGGGGTTGATTGGTCAGGCCTTCAGAGTGCTGCATCTAAATCAGTGTTAGACTGGGGCACCAAGGGCCCACTATAGAGCCAGGTTTCAAGGGCCCACCAGCCAACACCCTACAACAGTTTCAGTTTTTTTCTAAAAAAAACAAACAAAAAAAAAAACAATATGCACACTAGATCCCTGAGGTCTGTGGGAAATATTTTATATATATATATATATACTGTATATATAGAGATATAGTAGCAACCAGTGTGAGGCACATTCATGCCCACATAATTCCATGTGGGCAGCTGTGCTCTCCTGTGCAGGCTGTGTAAGAGCACAGAGCAGTACAGTGGGACAGACAGACTGCAGGGGGTACCTCAGACAGACAGGGGGGAGGCAGAGTCTTTCTATCCCTGTGCTGTTTACGGTGCAGCTTTGGGAAGTAAACCTATACAAATTCCTCACAAAGGACCCCTTTCTGATGGTTCTATATAATTCTAATAATTAACAGCCTCCCTGGATTTTCCTGCAAACAGTAGGTTTGTCCACTGTTAATAAATGAGCCTTAATGAAATGTTCAGTGGCCACGGTCAGACTGGGGGTGAAGGGCCCACCGGGGGTCCTGCCCCAGGGGCCCTGAAGGTGCCTGCGCCCCCCCGGAGGGGCCCCTCTAATCCCCCTCGCAGGGCCCCCCACCTGACATCCTCCACCGAGCATGTAAATTTAACGCTCCAGGGGAGGAGCGGTCGGGTAAGGGGAGCGCCCCAAGGGTCGGGTCTGGGCCGCTGGGGCCCACCGGGATTTTTCCCGGTGTCCTGGGGGCCCAGTCCGACCCAGTCAGTGGCCGTATAAATGTGAAAGGCTGCAGGCCAAGTCATACAGGGCAGGAAGCTCTAAACATCAGGCATGTATTATAATATTAAAGGTATCCCACATACTGCAAATTATAAAGAGGAGTTCTGGGCTGTGATTTTGGGGAAAGCACTTATTTTCTGTGCAAAGGGGAATCCTGTGTAAAATGATTGGGAAGTACAAGAGGAGCCATTCAAACCCCTGCCTGGAGGAACACTGAAGGGGACATGTTACCTTTTGTCACCCTCACCATGTAGGCAATAACGAATAAGATTTGGTGCCTGTTTTCAGTGTGAGCTACAGAGGGCTGGTAACTATAAAAATTACACTTTTACTTTTTACATTTGAGTGATGGGCACATCCTAATGATGCCAGCCAATCACAGCTCTAGATACGGTTAGCCAATTACAGTTCTGCTGCCTTCACACAGGAAAAATATTCTGCAGTCCCCTCTCAGGTCCACCTAACTGCTGATCGCTGTGCTGAGTGCCTCAGGCTCTGCTATGCAGCCAGGGAAAGCAGCCAGCAGAAGGGTGAGATGCTGGTTAGCTGGCCCAAGTGAGGGTTGGTGTAAATCTTTATTAAAGCAGTACAAAATGCAACTTTGGATCTTTAATAACCCACACTAATAGCCCACACTCCAGTTGGGGGAAATAATAATACTTTGGCCAGAAAATGCCGATAGCAAGTGCTATGCCACCTACAGTTTCCAGGGTCCCAGTTTGGGCAGCCGTGTTGGGACTATTAAGCACATGCATGTGAATATAACTGGCAGGCTCTTGGGCCATTCACTCTGAAGTTATGTGAGCAAGCCGCTGATTTCTGGTAAGCACGTTGCTCTGCAAATGGCAGAGAAAAATTTGGCTTAAGCTCTAAAGGAAGCCAAGTGGCGCCTTACCGGCTCTTACTAGCTATCCCTGAGTGTGCTATGGCAGTTGCTTCCCTAGCACTCAAGCCCTCATTCCCGGGGGCCTTATCCCCAACTTCCACTGATGTGTATTGCTGGCTGTAACAAAATGTTCTGAACCACCCCATCAAGCTATTTACTGAAAGCACCCATCACACCAGTGGCGTAACTACTATGGATGCAGGCACAATTGTTAATATACTCTTCCATTTTATGTAGGGATTATGCAGGCATATCTGGGGTTAATATGGTGGCACACAGTCCAACACTAGGGGGCCCATTTACTTACTCACGAACTGGCCGAATGCGTCCGATTGCGTTTTTTTCGTAATGATCGGTATTTGGCGATTTTTTCGGAAAATTATCGCGACTTTTTCGTTGCCATCTGAATGTTGCGTAAAATCTTGCGATTTTTTCGTAGCGTTGAAACTTGCGCGAAAAGTCGCGCCTTTTTCGTAGCCATTCCGAAAGTTGCGCAAAATGTTGCGATTTTTTCGTAGCGTTCGGATTCATTCAAGCTTCAGTATGGTGACTTTTCTTGGGCCAGGTTGGAGCTGCAGGGTGCCATTGAGTCCTATGGGAGACTTTCCTTGGGCCGGGTTGGAGCTGCAGAGTGCCATTGAGCCCTATGGGAGACTTTTCTTGGGCCAGGTTGGAGCTGCAGAGTGCCATTGAGCCCTATGGGAGACTTTTCTTGGGCCAGGTTGGAGCTGCAGAGTGCCATTGAGCCCTATGGGAGACTTTCCTTGGGCCGGGTTGGAGCTGCAGAGTGCCATTGAGCCCTATGGGAGACTTTCCTTGGGCCGGGTTGGAGCTGCAGAGTGCAATTGAGCCCTATGGGAGACTTTCCTTGGGCCAGGTTGGAGCTGCAGAGTGCCATTGAGCCCTATGGGAGACTTTCCTTGGGCCGGGTTGGAGCTGCAGAGTGCAATTGAGCCCTATGGGAGACTTTCCTTGGGCCAGGTTGGAGCTGCAGGGTGCCATTGAGCCCTATGGGAGACTTTCCTTGGGCCGGGTTGGAGCTGCAGAGTGCCATTGAGCCCTATGGGAGACTTTCCTTGGGCCGGGTTGGAGCTGCAGGGTGCCATTGAGTCCTATGGGAGGCTTCCAAAATCATGCTAAGTCTGAAAGTTTCGCCCGCCGCTTACGAGCGCTCAATACGAAAAAGTCGCGACAAGATACGAGCGAATCGTAATGGCTACAAAAACTCGCGTTTTTTCGCGAAAATCGTATTGGTAACGAAAAAGTCGCGACAATTTCCGAAAAGTCGTAAAGGCGCCGAAAAAAATCGCAAAAATACGAAAAAGACGCAAAATGTTCGTTTTCCAATCGGAATTTTTCCAATTCGTATTCGAATTCGTGTCTTAGTAAATCAGCCCCTAGGTGAAACAGAGGGAATTACATGGGTTGATATGATGTGATATCAGAATACAAGTGCTCAGTGATGTAAATATAGAGGGAGCCGACCCCGCAGCCATGTGGGAAGGGGGGCAGGGGCTACTGCAAGTGCACATACCCAAATGGCTGTAATTTAAGGCAGAGCCTGTGAGGTATCAGCACGGCAAGGGCTCAATGATGTACTTTTATATGTGCCAGTAATAGAAGCCTTTATTGGAAGAGCTGCTTTGGCCTAAAGCTCTGTTCTGTGGAATGCACTTTCCCAAGTATATGTCACACTGTGATGCTTGTGCATTTGGGACAGGTACTAGAGCCATAAATAGGCAAAGGGCACTTGCCTAGAGCTCACCGGGACAGCAAAGTAAGGGAGTTTTAGTGCGGAATATAAGCTGCTCCATTCATACAGTTTATTGTGGCTGCAGCACATTTTCTCCCTCACTGTTTCCTGTTGGATCGGCACCTGTATGAAACCCAACCCTCCTGATCCTCTCCGACTGGATACACAGTAACAGCGCAGCTATCCACATAAAAGGAAGCAGGAGGTTGGACTAAGCAAGTGCTCCCTATACAGCTATAAAGAGTGAGCTCTGGCGCCCCCCTGTAGCGCTGGGCTGAGCGATCCTCACTTTGCGGGGAACTATAGGGTCGGAACCTTTGAGCGTCTGAATAGTTTTCGGAGGGCTTCTGTGGCACAGGGAAACTTCCGGTCCTGGGAATACAGAGGAGTCGCTGCTTCCGGTTTATATTCACAGCGCCGAATTTTGCGTTATATAATTGGGCAGAGGGCATTATTGCACAAACAATATATGTCTCTGAGGGGGTAGGGACATGTAAGGAAAAGCCGTAACGATAAGAAGGAGAGAAGAATCCCAGAGCCAGGGCTGGTTTTAAGTTGTCTCTGGCCCCCTGGCATTGCAGGGGCTTCTGGTTTAGGGCATTAAGTGTTAATTTCTGTACATATGTCAGGGGGTCAGTCCTGAAGCCCCCCCAGCTGTTGTAATGTGAAAGTGTGTTAAGGTGGGTGGGAGTTGTTGCACTACAATATTATGAGGCTTGGTTGGACTGGTTTATATTATTATACCCTCCAGATGGGAATCCTGGCCTTCCTGCATTCCCAGGGACCCTCATATTTCCACCCTTGGCCCAGCAATTGAGCCTGGGGAGTAATGGATACTTATAGGGATACAGAACTAAGGTTACTAAGGGCGACTAATCTCCCTGAAATGCCAATGTAAATCGCCGGTGGGATGGCATACGCAGCGCAGAAATCGCCTAAGTTTCCTTTCAAGGCAACTTTGCTGATTTTGGGAAATCGCCGCGCTGCAAATGCCATCCCACCGGCGATTTACATTCTAGCCGGTGGGTTTGCATTCAGGGGAGGTTAGGCGCCCGCAACAAGGGAGATTTATCGCGGGCGACTAATCTCCCCGTCTGTCACGGCCCTATGGAAGTTTAGCTGATGCAAAGCAAACAAACATGTCCGTAAGAAATCTGACCTCTAATGTGTCAGATAATAAATGGTAACGTATGAAGGCACTAATTGTAAAGGATGACAGACTTTTGCAAATACCCGCTTCCCTTTTCTCTGCCATTTTTTCATGCCCATATTTCCTAACCCTTACTTGAAACAGCAATAATGTACTATGAAATAATGGAAATTGGGGTAAATATGTTATGGCCATATCCTGTTGAGGTACAGCTAACATGGTTTTCTCTTTCATCTCTATCATTCACAGAAGGTGCTTGGTGCGGATGACACCATGTTGAATGTTGATCCAACGACTGGTATTTGCCATTTGCTCTATGACAGTGCCCCCAGTGGACGTTTTGGGACAATGACTTATCTCTCTAAATCAGTAGCCATCACCCTGCAGGAGTCCTTACCCCACAGCGGATGTTCCATGCAGTGACAAATACAGTCTGTTTACACTAAAGCTGCTGGTATCCTGAGAGCCACTGTGAAGGAGTAACCAAAAGTAATGGGTAAGATGTGCAAATATCAGCACTAGTCTTCAAGTGCAGGCACTAGCAGTGCTTTCTAACATGATTTTTACATAAGGATTTTGGACCTGCTATATGATCCTGATACTTCTGCATATCCTAGTGAAAGAATATATTTAAAGAATCAGACACGCAAAACAAATCAAATTGTTCAAGGAAAGTATACTTCAAAGTAAAAATCTAACATAAAAGGAATATACGTATACCCTATACAACTGAAAAAGTTATACAACACAATCAGTTTAGATATGAAAATGTAAAAGGAGATCAATTTTTCCTTGACATAGCAAAAAGAAAAATGTCTTATAACCTGCATAGCTGGCAGAGGGACTTGGTACTGTTAATCCCAGTGTAGTTACCAAATTGCAGTAAAAATGAAATTGTTCTATAGCAATTGAACTCTTAAAGCAACTGTACATATCTTGATGGAAGGAAGACCAGATCAGTTATACCATTGTACACTTGAAGTTAGCACTTAAAATTCTGTTCCTGTTTGACATTTATGGATGCACCAGATCCAGGATTTAGTTAGGCATTTAAACAAATCCTAACTATGTTCACAGTAGCTAATTTTTTAGTTTCTGAAAATCTGAATAAAATGCTGAAAGGAGAAAGGTGGGAGGTGCCAAGTTGCCACCCTGTCTTTGATTCTATTTGGTAACCTCAGACCACAGGCTTTCCATAAAAGCACTGCACTTTTGCAAAGGATTCAGTATCTAGCTGAATGCAAAAATTATGGATTCAGTGTATCCCTTTTACAAAATTACTAAAGGTGGGCAAATTTGCTCTGGTATAGTAACCCATAACAGCCAGTTACAATTTTGATGTGTATGTACAAGATGTGCATGTACCTCCAGTGTAGAGATTTCTGTTTGTCTGGGATCAGTTATACCATCTATTGCAGTAAATGCACTGGGATCTATTCTTGTAAAGACTGCTGTACAATTGCTGCTCCCAGCACCCTTCCAGTACTTCTAGCATTGTATCTGTTACTCGCCTCCTTCAACCAACAAGTATACAGCTACAGTGGGTTAAAGGGGTGGTACAACTTTAAGTTAACTTTTAGTATGTTATAGATTGGCCATTTCTCAACTTTTCCTCATTTTTTATTTTTTTATAGTTTTTTAATTATTTTCCTTCCTCTTCTTCCTCTTTGATTCTTTCATCTGGGGGTTATTGACCCCAATCGGCCAAAAAACTATTACTTTCTGAGGCTACAATTTTATTGTTTTCTTTTTTATTACTTTCTGTTCAGGCCTCTCCTGTTCATATTCCAGTTTCTCATTCAGTCTACTGCCTGGTTGCTAGGGTAATTTAGATCCTAGCAACCAGATAGTTGCTAAAATTTCAAACTAGAGATATGCTGAACAAATAGCTAAATATTTACAAAACTATAGATAATTAAAAATGAAGACCAATTGCAAATTGTTTTGGAATAGCCCGTTACAACATACTAAAACCCTCTACCCATACTAACCCTCTAGAACATACTAAAAGTTCATTTAAAGGTGAACAACCCCTTTAGATGAGTAAAAGCCATATGTTTAATGTTTTTCTGGTATGGCCAAGTCACCAGACAAGTGGATCTTTATCCAGTTTAATCACACACACAGTGTGGGTGAATTGGGCAGATCTAAATGTTTGTCCCTTAAGCCAGCAATCAAATCACATGCAGCCATCATTGTAGGCCTTGGCCAATAGGATTCTAATGCAAGATAGCTTCATATTGTTCAAATGTGTCCATTATCTTCCATGTATGTGTACAAACATACCATTTTAGGGAAATAATGGAAAACCTGCCGCCCTACAGATGTGGTTGATCGAGGCTGAAAATTATGGTTCAGCAAGTTCTAGCGGGCTGCACATAGGATTTGCCCGTTTTAGGGCTTTCTCTGAATTCTTTCTGATGCTGGTTTCATTTTAATTATTTCTCCCCATTTTCATTTGGAAGATTTTTTTGTTGTGTCTCTTTTTATTTTACCACTCCATCCATTTTATTTATGAACTTGTGTTTTGCAAGAACATATAATTGTTACTTCATATTGTGCTTTAGTGAATTCTATACTGTTTTTTTTGAGCTTGTGATAATTTATCCAAATAGACATAAAAGTTTTATGTTTAGGAATATATATATATATTTTTTTTATTGGCATTATGCCTCTGCAGAATGAGACATGCACGGGCCTCTGGAAAGGATACATAATGCTTCATATTTAATATAAACATAAGCTGCAATCTGCTTAATATTTGTGCGTTGTGCCCAGATTGTCATGGAGGCATCTCCTATTATGCTGGGAATTCTGGGTAAAGAAACGGCAAAATTTGCAAATTGCACTGTTAGGAGATGAGCCATGTTGATAGTTCTCTTGCAATATTGTCAGCAATTTGTATGTATATTTTCCCTGAATAATACTGTTTTTATTGAAACACAAAAGTTCTTTAAATGTTAGAAAATGCCAAGGGAGGCAATTTCCAACAATTAAGCCAGACCACCATGAGTAATAGGCTTTACTTGCAGTGATCTTAATGTTATACTTTAGTAAGTCATTTTTGGGAGATTTGTTGCGCACGATAGTGCAGATTTAACCATCGGCGATAAGTCTTACTGTGTGCCATCCCTCTTAGGGCTGTGACACACGGGGAGATTAGTCGCCCGTCACAAATCTCCCTTGTCTCGGGCGACTAATCTCCCCGAAACACCGTCCCACTGGCGAAAATGTAAATCGCCGGAGGGATGGCATACACGGCTCCGCAAATTCCTGAAATTTCGGAAGTTTCCTCTTAAGGTAACTTCTGCGATTTTGGGATATCGCGGCGCAGCGTATGCCATCCCACCAGAGATTTACATTTTTCACCAGTGGGATGGCATTTCGAGGAGATTAGTCGCCGTGACAAAGGAGATTTGTCACGGGCGACTAATCTCCCCCGTGTGCCACAGCCCCTAGGGTGAAGATACACAGAGCTACTTAGTGGCAGCTAGTTGTCATGGCTACTAAGATAGGCAATGCTGTTCATTCACTGATAGTTGTCTCTACGTGTGTTTTAGCAGAGGGAATTCTCAGTATTGTCTATGGCAGGTATTTTCATTTGTGTAGCCAACACTGTTCTGCTACTAAAAGGAAATCCTGCCTGATTTCCAATTTGATTTGGCGCTACAGGAGTCCTGTGCCTCCGCTATATGGGAGAGCAGGTACACTGTAACATGGCTGTGCCCAGGGTCAGGACAGACTGGGCTGTAATACCCCTCCCTGGGGATGTCTCTAAACCACAGTCACTCACAGAGAAAAGGTTAATAGGTTTATTTTCAGAACACTGTAACTTTAAATAAGGTGCATAATATTGCAGACGTGTTTGGTTGCTGAGTTGCTGGGGGATCCTCACTTATGTGGCAGTTTCTTTAGAGCCCTGAGAAAGACTTCCTTTGGCTTTCCATGTCCTGAAAAGAGCAAGCTTTGTTGACAAGGACTCCCTTTGCTTCTGCACCCTAAACAGAGCATGTTTTTCTGCCACTGGGGTTTCCCCACTAACTTCCCACACACAATAATCTCCCCCTACTCTCTGCTTCTCCCCAGCACTGTCTCTGCAGGCCGTCCTTCCTGCCAGCTCACTGGGGAGGGGATTCCTCCCTGCACAGACGCACCCAGAGGGAAATACGGGCCTACCGAGCCTCCCTGCATTTGTATAGGCATATTTTGTTTAAAAAGGCAAAACATCCATTTCTATTACATTGTGCCTATGCAAGTCCCAAAATGTGTTGTGGCTTCCATGTACATTACCCCTTACTGCAGACAAATCTCTCTCAGAACTGACCATAGAGTTTTATTGTAAACCCTCAGGCAGAAGTCATGTTCAGCGCATAGATGGGCGCAAAGCATAGATTGGTTAAGCTGGGACCCTAAAAAGCATTTGTACCAGCTCTTGTTTAAACTAGAAGGGCAATTTCAGTTTTTTCTATGGCGCATTGGCCCAGAATTTCTCCATGTGCAATTGCACAAAGGTCTATTTCACTGGTGGGTGTCAAAATGCTGGGTACCCAACGGTGGGTGTCAAAATGCTGGGTACCCAACCCCCCCCCGCTAATATTTTCCTTAGGCAGATTGTAAAGGGAAACAATGATGTTAATTAGGCATTTAGATTTATTTTATTATTATAATCTAATAAAAGGGTAAGTCTGCCTCATAGAAGGAATGGCACTGCTCTGTTACTACATAAGACCATTTATTACCCAGCTAATATACCTAATACTAATATACCTACTAATTTGGTTCCCAGAACCCATAAATAATGATGCAGACAACAACTTTATGTTTAATATGTGAAGATCACAGCTTTATTAAAAATATCATTTATGAAATGTGATGCTCACTGTAGGGTTATCAGATCACTGGAAATCAGAGGGCACATATAGAAAGAGCTGCACGCTGCAATATAAATGCACCTTCTATATGTGTCCTCCCATCACCAGAGGGTCTGGTAACCCCACCACATAGGGCTGTTTGATCCCAAGGAAGGCAAAAAACCTAGAGAGAAGCTTGAGCCAATCTGCTTCACTAGAGGCAAAAATTCCTTCCTGACTCCTAAATGGCAATCGGAATTATTCCCAGGATCAATACGCCTTATGGAGCTTTGAAAGAGTTAATAAATGTACAGTAATGGATAAATACATGTTTGCCTCTGTTTGTCTGTAGGGAAATGTGTTCATAGGTGATTAAGAGTGTATGGAAAGTGACAGCTCTGCTTGATGATGGTACTGGGTGCCCTGGCAATGTCACCCCCCCATGGTCCAGAAATAGTGATCCCCAATACTGTCACTTGTATTAAATGGTAAGTAGTATGGACATGTAGGCCTCAGTGTGTGTGTGTGTCTATCAGTAAGGAAATATGTATCCGTATGGGTGAAGGTATGGCAGTGTATGCATGTATGGGTGCCAGTAGGAATCTGGGGGCATGTATGGGTGCCAGTATGGAGGTGTTGGCATGTAGGGGTGCATGTATACTTGCCCGTATGGATAAGTGGGCCAGTATGTGTTGTGTAGCACATAACCGGCCCCTTCCATGTCCTGAGAATGGCTGGATCTTTCTGCCATCTCTACGTGCTGGGAACCTGCTGTGTCCCTGGATGTTGATGCCACCTCTGGTGTTCTCTCTCTGCCTTCAGGTAGATGTTGGTTGGTAGGTGTTGCTGCAGGCCTCGTGGTGGGAGGATTAAAAGATGGAAATATTTCTGGATAAACTCCTGGCAGCAGCGGATGTAAAAAATAGTGGCCTATAGAGACTAGATGGCAGATCTTTTCCATGCACTCCTCAATTTGGTGTTCTGGGAAGTCAGTGGCCACTTTGACAGGGTTGTTGTAATAAAACAATTTGTCTGCCACATTGAGGCAGCACAGTGCCATGAGAGATGGTTGGTGCATGTAGAAGTCTTGATGTTGGTTCAGGCACAGTGCTGCGATGCCTCGGGCAGCTGTTAGGCTTTTGGCTGCTCTTGTGAGCTGGGCAGGGGAACACTCCTCCTGGTTGGTCAGTCTCAACAGGGAGAAGTGCTCCAAAAAGAAATCGATGGTTGGTACCCCCAGGCGAAACAGCAACTTCCTTAGGATGGTTCTCTCCAGGTGACGCATTTCAGCTGGTGTCATTCTGTAGTCAAACAGAGGTAGGAAGAGCTTGGGGGGGAGGGGGTACCTTAATTCAGCCACTTTGTAAGCCATGTAGAGGCAAGTGGCTCCCACTCTTGTTAGGGTGTCGGGGTCAGTAGGAGTGCAGGACACATACCGCTCCAGGAAGTTGATACCCAGGCACAGGGTCTGAAAGTCCAATCTCAGGTACCTGTGCACATTAATCATTAGGGTGGTGATGTGGTTCCAGGATGCAGCATTTATTTCCTTTTGATTTTCTAGGAAAATTTCCATCTGATAATCTCCCTCCAGGCCTTTTTTATAGAGGTAACACTCCTCTCCATACTCCCTGAAGGTCTGCAGGGCATCAGCCAGGTTGGTCAGGGTGTTCCATGGCTCCCCCTCTGGCACCGGTTCCTCAGCTGTAGGGGTGCTGGTCCCACGCAGATCACCCTGGGGCTTGGCCCTTTTGAATTCAGGGCTGCACCCAGGGGAAATGATCTCCTCTTCTTGCTCTTCTTCTTCTTCTTCTTCTCTTCTTCTTTTTCGCTTTCCAACGCTCTCCATCATTTCACTTTTCCAACGAGTCTCCATCATTTAGCTCCTCTCTCACCAACTGTCACAAAAGACTGTTGGGACCAAGTATCCGTTATCCACAATTCACCTCTGCTCTTCACTGATTGGCTGGACATGTAAACAACTGATAGGCTGAATCTGAAGTACAAATGCTTGAGTTGCTTTGTCAGTTAACTTCTCCTTTATTTCTAGTGCTTTGCCTTGTACTTCAGCCTCTTCTCTTTCCTCTGTAGCTTTGAGAAAATCTGATATCTAAGCTTATCTAATGCCAAACTGATCCACATATAGATTTTAAATATACACATAGTTTACAATAAAGTGACAGCAGATATATCTCAGGGTACAAATGCTTGCTCTCAGAATCACAGCTTTTCATTCTCATAATAAGAAATCTGTGCAAATTTCTTTTTTTTAGTTTGCTAGATTCAGGCGCAAGTGCAGCTCCTCGTATGGAGCCACTGCCAGACATAACGCCCCGCCATTATCTGCCTATACAGCTGTACAGACACAAATTCCAGGCCAGCGTGTGTGTATGTACATTTTAGAAGAACTGGGTAAAGTTACCAGTCCATTTGTTCTTTTAAATGCAAGTTGTTGGTCTGCCCTGATTGCAAGTGGTTGATAGTGATGAGCAAAATTTTTCTAGCATCATTTTTTTTATGCGTTTCAGAAATTTTTTCCACGATTTGCAAATATTTTGGCAAAGTGAAACTTGACATATTCACATCACCAGTGGCTGGCATTTAAATGAAATGCAATAAATACAACCCTTTTGCTAAGCTAGTAGTACAAAGGCAGCCTGTTCTGCCCAACAGATGCCAGTTTTGCTTCTGATCTATATAAATATATATATATATGAGTGCCCAATGTGCCAGTATTTATTTGCATATGAATTAACTGTTTTTCAATAATGGGAATAATTATTTAAATTGTACAGTAAGCAATAAATGAACTGCGTTAGGTAACTTAAATGGATTCTGTCCTGATTTTCATGGTATAGTTTGTATTCCTTTATTACTCTGTAATGGCAATATATTAGGCACCCTCCAGTGCAAAAACTGTACCAGCCTAAAATAAATCATCCCTAGAGCTATAGGACAAGAAGGTGGTGCTCTGTTCTGTTAGAGATATCAGTGTAAAGAAGAGCAAAGGTGACAACAATAGATTTATAGCAGGGATTTATATTCAGTGTCAGCTCAGAATATGACTTAATGCAGCTTTGATAATTATACATTGATAATAATTATACATTGATATGATAAATATAGAGATTAGACTGCATTCCACATATATATGTTATGTGTTACCTCCATAGGCCAGCATGGTGAGGCAGCCCCAACGATCAGGACAGCAGGAGGTGAAGCTTCAGTTCCTTTTCACACCATCATCTGCCAATGACCCACACACTGACCAATATGGTGCATCAATAAATACAATTTTCAATGCCAACTGATCCCTGAACCAACCAATATTCTAAGTACATGGATAGTGATTGTGATTTGTGGGCCCCCATGCTATGCTTATCACTCACACACCATGTATAATGTCCTTATTGTAATTTGCCATTAGGATCAAGAGTGAGTGTTATAATTATGCTGGTGACGGTGCCATGCAGTGGTTGCTCTGATATTTGCAGGCTGTGTATGCACACACAAAATAGTGTGCTCAGTATTTATCAAGTGTAAAAAAAAAATTATAATAAAAGCACAAATCCAAAACGTTGCCATTTTAAAGCTGAAGGGGTCATGTAGCAGTCAGTGGGACTTGTCTTTATTCAGTTCATGGAATTAGAGGTTTTCATGTTCAAGTTCATGAAAATTCTTACAAAAACAGGGATTTCTAGGTTCTGTATTTTTATTCGTTCATGCTATTTTGGATTTTTTAATAAATGAGTCAACATTTGTTCTTTTTTAATTTGTTTAGATTTAACTTTGGCTGTTCAGAAGTTCACAAATGGGTTAGATGTCTATATTTCATTCAACAATATGGTTTAAAACTCCAGCTGTTTGTGTAAAGCACAAGTCACAGTAGTGGTTGCTGTAATCAAAAGGTGGGTATATGCAGGCCAACCAGGCACAGTATCTGGGGGACGGATCATACTTTTCATTCAGATTGACCCCCCCCCCCCACAAAATTGGAACAGCAGGAAGTGTTGAGTTGCCTTATTCAGACAAATATTCTTTAGTACAGATAGAGTTATTATATACTGTATTATAGAGTTATATATACTGTATATATTATATTCAGTGTTAAGACCATCTTCTGTATATTAGCTCTTGATTTCAGTTGCTATACAATGTAGGATTATATTTGTTAAGGAGGCTTAACACGTGCAGATTTTAACTGCAATTTAAGTCTTTTAGACCAATTTGGCAGCTTATCTGTCCGTGTGTGGGCACCCCAGACAGGCCTAGCAGACCGAGATCTGGCCTAAAACTGGCCACATCTCAATTGGGCAGGTTTGATTTGCTGTCAGATTGGGGGCCGCATCAAATCGTTGATGCGATCCTCAGTCCAACGGCGCCTATGCCCGCCAGTTTAATTTGATTGTTTGGTCCTAGATGGGCATATCGGGATTATTTGGCCACTATAGGGCATATCCGGAAACAATCCACTCATTTGGCGACCTCACCAAAGCAGATCGCACCGTGTATGTCTTTAAGTATTTATAAAAATGTCTGCAGCAAGGCATATGTTTGCTGTTAATGGGACTGTGTGAAAAATATTAAGAGACCGGTGCCACTAAAATTGAAAATGATGATCCCTTTACTACCCTACACAGTACACAGCAATTCAGCCTCAAGTCCCTGAATCATTGAACATACTTAACCTTGAGTTTGATTGGCCTGGCCCCGTTACTTCCAACTGCAACAGACAACCAGAAGTGACAGTGAAGCAAACACTCTGGCCTGTCCTGTTTGAATCAATATCTGAAACATGCCTTTCTGTTTTTAGTAAAGTAATAAAAAATCAAGTCCATTCAGCACGTTAGTTATATTTCATAGGGCTGCCATGCCATTTTCCATGGCTAGTGTCCCTATCACACTAATGACTGAGCCCCACCTTCGTCCTTAACTTGCCTTTCAGACTCCAATGCCACAGCCTTTCACCTCTGTTTGTTCTTGGATGTATCTGATGGTCAGCAAGGAGGCAGCATACTGCATGTGCTCTATTTCCTGTGCTTGGAGTCTCATCAGCCCTATGCCATAAGCATCATTATAGGGCTTTAGTTTGAGTTTGTGGGTCTAGTTACACAGAGAGAAAATTATAAACTCTGGATAGGCAGCTTGATAGTGACTTGACTTGATTTGAGCCAATAAAGGCATGTGTAGATTTGGTTGATAAACCCCAATAAATAAATGTGAAGTTATCAGGATGTATTCTAACTATTCTTTTAATAATAATAAGCATGTATTTTTTAAACTGATAATAGCATGTTTTTAATAGGAATAAATTTGTTTTCCTATTTTTTAAACTAAATACTATAGAAGGGATTATAATTATACCCCCATCTTAAATTTAGATTTGGCAAATTGCCTGTAGGAAGGCAGTTTTATTAACAATGCTAAAGATTAAATATCATAGCTATATCAAAGCTAGAGAGTAATAGCCTTCAATAAAGGCATAATGCATTTCCATTTGATAAATGGTAAGATCACAATATAAGGATCAGCTTCCTTTTCACCCTCCTCTAGGCCTTCAAAATGCAAAGTCAAAGCCCTGTAGAGAAGCAGATTTACTGGTGACCTGTTATAAAGCAGATCTTATTCGTTTGCTATGCACAACTTAACCTGGGCAAATCTAGCGCATTTTACTTATTAGTGCATTCACATGGTGAATAATGTAAAAATCAGTGCAAAATACAAAAAAGGAAGTCACTCACGATTCAGTAGGTGCAAAATACTGCCTCCATGCAGGTTTATTGGAGTAATCAGTAAAAAAGGAATACGAAAGTTTCGGGAACCTCTCATTCCCTTTTTCAATGTAGCATTGCCTAAATGTAAAAATCAGATATTATTTACACCAGTCCCTGCCTCATGTTGTTAGCTGAGCCTGTTAGCTCATACATTTAGAGCTCCGATTGTCCAATTATTATATAGAATGCTACCCCTTATCCAGAAACCAATAATCCAGAAAGCTCCAAATTACAGGAAGCCCATCTCCCATAGAATCCATTTACAAAATATAACTTTTTTCTCTGTTACAATAAAACAGTTCACTGTACTTGTCACTAACAAGTTTATTACAAGTTTATAGGCCATGTTGATGGTTTTTCGTTAACAGGTTTGCTTTTTAAGTAATTGCTACTTGAAGTTTCTAAACCTGACTGTCCCTTCTCAGCCTGACAGTTTTACCAAATTTGACCATACTGCCCAACCATCTGGGCATGTATGACAAGTCGGTGAAGGGGATTTAAAAAGATAATACACCTCCTGCTGTTCTGATCACCTGGGTGGCTGGCCCAAAGAATGGAACAATACAAGGTGATAATGTACAACCCTGTTTCCAAAAATGTTGGGACACTGTGTAAAATGTAAATAAAAAGATAATGGGATGATTTGCAATCATTTAAACCAGGGGTAGGGAACTTTTGGGAAAATACCTTGTGGACCGACGAGACAAAAGTTGAACTTTTTGGAAGGTGCGTGTCCCGTTACATCTGGCGTAAAAGTAACACAGCATTTCAGAAAAAGAACATCATACCAGCAGTAAAATATGGTGGTGGTAGTGTGATGGTCTGGGGTTGTTTTGCTGCTTCAGGACCTGGAAGGCTTGCTGTGATAGATGGAACCATGAATTCTACTGTCTTCCAAAAAATCCTGAAGGAGAATGTCCGGCCATCTGTTCGTCAACTCAAGCTGAAGCGATCTTGGGTGCTGCAGCAGGACAATGACCCAAAACACACCAGCAAATCCACCTCTGAATGGCTGAAGAAAAACAAAATGAAGACTTTGGAGTGGCCTAGTCAAAGTCCTGACCTGAATCCTATTGAGATGTTGTGGCATGACCTTAAAAAGGCGGTTCATGCTAGAAAACCCTCAAATAAAGCTGAATTACAACAATTCTGCAAAGATGAGTGGGCCAAAATTCCTCCAGAGCGCTGTAAAAGACTAGTTGCAAGTTATCGCAAACGCTTGATTGCAGTTATTGCTGCTAAGGGTGGCCCAACCAGTTATTAGGTTCAGGGGGCAATTACTTTTTCACACAGGGCCATGTAGGTTTGGAATTTTTTTCTCCCTAAATAATAAAAACCCTCATTTAAAAACTGCATTTTGTGTTTACTTGTGTTATCTTTGACTAATAGTTAAATGTGTTTGATGATCAGAAACATTTTGTGTGACAAACATGCAAAAGAATAAGAAATCAGGAATAGTTTTTCACACCACTGTATATTTTACAGTTACCCATTTTTTAAAAAAACGGGGTAGTATATATGCAGCACCTTGTACAGCATCTGTCTGTTTGAGCCAGGGGTTGATTGGTCAGGCCTTCAGAGTGCTGCACCTAAATCAGTGTCAGACTGGGGCACCAAGGGCCCACTAGAGAGCCGGGTATCAAGGGCCCACCAGCCAACTCCCTAAAACATTTTCATCTTGCTGAGAAAACACTGATATCCCCATGTTTGAGAGATTCCTTAATCAATTATAGCTAAGAAGGCACTTAAAAAAAAAACAAAAACAGTTTGCACACTAGATGCCTGAGGTCTGTGTGAAATATTTTATATATATAGAGATATAGTAGCAACCAGTGTGAGGCACATTCATGCCCACATAATTCCTTGTGGGCAGCTGTGCTCTCCTGTGCAAGCTGTGTAAAAGCACAGAGCAATACAGTGGGACAGACAGACTGCAGGGAATAGCTCAGACAGACAGGGGGCAGGCAGAATCTCTCTATCCCTGTGCTGTTTACGGTGCAGCTTTGGCAAGTAAACCTATACAAATTCCTGACAAATAACCCCTTTCTGCTGGTTTTATATAATTCAAATAATTAACAGCCTCCCTGGATTTTCCTGCAAACAGTAGGTTTGCCCACTGTTAATAAATGAGCCTTAATGAAATGTTCAGTGGCCGTATAAATGTAAAAGGCTGCAGGCCAAGTCATACAGGGCAGGAAGCTCTAAACATCAGGCATGTATTATAATATTAAAGGTGTCCCACATACTGCAAATTATAAAGAGGAGTTCTGGGCTGTGATTTTGGGGAAAGCACTTATTTTCTGTGCAAAGGGGAATCCTGTGTAAAATGATTGGGAAGTACAAGAGGAGCCATTCAAACCCCTGCCTGGAGGAACACTGAAGGGGACATGTTACCTTTTGTCACCCTCACCATGTAGGCAATAACGAATAAGATTTGGTGCCTGTTTTCAGTGTGAGCTACAGAGGGCTGGTAACTATAAAAATTACACTTTTACTTTCTACATTTGAGTATTGGGCACATCCTAACGATGCCAGCCAATCACAGCTCTAGATGCGGTTAGCCAATTACAGTTCTGCTGCCTTCACACAGGGAAAAATATACTGCAGTCCCCTCTCAGGTCCACCTAACTGCTGATCGCTGTGCTGAGTGCCTCAGGCTCTGCTATGCAGCCAGGGAAAGCAGCCAGCAGAAGGGTCCAAGTGAGGGTTGGGGTAAATCTTTATTAAAGCAGTACAAAATGCAACTTTGGATCTTTAATAACCCACACTAATAGCCCACACTCCAGTTGGGGGAAATAATGATACTTTGGCCAGAAAATGCCGATAGCAAGTGCTATGCCACCTACAGTTTCCAGGGTCCCAGTTTGGGCAGCCGTGTTGGGACTATTAAGCACATGCATGTGAAGATAACTGGCAGGCTCTTGGGCCATTCACTCTGAAGTTATGTGAGCAAGCCGCTGATTTCTGGTAAGCACGTTGCTCTGCAAATGGTAGAGAAAAATTTGACTTCAGCTATAAAGGATGCCGATCCTCTCTCCCTTAGTGTGCTGTAGCACTTGCTTCCCTCATTCCCCGGGGCCTTATCCCCAACTTCCACTGATGTGTATTGCTGGCTGTGATTGAGCCATTAGGAACAGTGTGGGAAATTATCTGATTTCTTTACAGGACCTCACTATAGATTGTAAGCTCTTTAGGCAGGGTCCTCTTCACCGCTTGTATCGGTTATTAGTTGCTTTATATGTTACTCTGTATGTCCAATGTATGAAACCCACTTATTGTACAGCGCTGCGGAATATGTTGGCACTTTATAAATAAATGATTTTTCTTGAACTTTTGGCCACTTTTTTACGAGACAAGCAGCATGGGAGCACATGGGTTTAATAGGGTGTTTATTTGCAATTTTTACAGTAATCTTACAGGCATATCTCTGAAATATGCTATTTATCTATTTTCTTGTTTTATTCTATTTTATTTATTATAGTGGCACATGTGGCATTAATATGCTAGTTTTGCATTTTCTGGTGAAAATAAACTGGCACATCTAGGGTTAATATACTCTTCCATTTTATGTAGGGATTATGCAGGCATATCTGGGGTTAATATGGTGGCACACCAGTCCAACACTAGGTGAAACAGAGGGAATTACATGGGTTGATATGATGTGATATCAGAATACAAGTGCTCAGTGATGTAAATATAGAGGGAGCCGACCCCGCAGCCATGTGGGAAGGGGGGCAGGGGCTACTGCAAGTGCACATACCCAAATGGCTGTAATTTAAGGCAGAGCCTGTGAGGTATCAGCACGGCAAGGGCTCAATGATGTACTTTTATATGTGCCAGTAATAGAAGCCTTTATTGGAAGAGCTGCTTTGGCCTAAAGCTCTGTTCTGTGGAATGCACTTTCCCAAGTATATGTCACACTGTGATGCTTGTGCATTTGGGACAGGTACTAGAGCCATAAATAGGCAAAGGGCACTTGCCTAGAGCTCACCGGGACAGCAAAGTAAGGGAGTTTTAGTGCGGAATATAAGCTGCTCCATTCATACAGTTTATTGTGGCTGCAGCACATTTTCTCCCTCACTGTTTCCTGTTGGATCGGCACCTGTATGAAACCCAACCCTCCTGATCCTCTCCGACTGGATACACAGTAACAGCGCAGCTATCCACATAAAAGGAAGCAGGAGGTTGGACTAAGCAAGTGCACCCTATACAGCTATAAAGAGTGAGCTCTGGCGCCCCCCTGTGGCGCTGGGCTGAGCGATCCTCACATTGCGGGGAACTATAGGGTCGGAACCTTTGAGCGTCTGAATAGTTTTCGGAGGGCTTCTGTGGCACAGAGAAACTTCCGGTCCTGGGAATACAGAGGAGTCGCTGCTTCCGGTTTATATTCACAGCGCCGAATTTTGCGTTATATAATTGGGCAGAGGGCATTATTGCACAAACAATAAATGTCTCTGAGGGGGTAGGGACATGTAAGGAAAAGCCGTAACGATAAGAAGGAGAGAAGAATCCAAGAGCCAGGGCTGGTTTTAAGTTGTCTCTGGCCCCCTGGCATTGCAGGGGCTTCTGGTTTAGGGCATTAAGTGTTAATTTCTGTACATATGTCAGGGGGTCAGTCCTGAAGCCCCCCCAGCTGTTGTAATGTGAAAGTGTGTTAAGGTGGGTGGGAGTTGTTGCACTACAATATTATGAGGCTTGGTTGGACTGGTTTATATTATTATACCCTCCAGATGGGAGTCCTGGCCTTCCTGCATTCCCAGGGACCCTCTTATTTCCACCCTTGGCCCAGCAATTGAGCCTGGGGAGTAATGGATACTTATAGGGATACAGAACTAGGGTTACTGAAATACAGGATAATGAACACAGGTAGATGGTAATCAGCAGGTATAAGACAACATTCAGTGCTAATGGATAAAGCAAATAAACAGTGGCAAATAATGCAATTAGCATAATAACAGGTGTCGTGGGTATATTTGCCCTTGTCGTGGGCGACTAATCTCCCTGAAATGGCATCCCACTGGCTAGAATGTAAATCACTGGTGGGATGGCATACGTGGCGCAGCGATTTGCCAAAATCACCTCAATAGGCAACCTCAGCGATCACTGTGCCGCATATGCCAATCCCACTGGCAATTTACATTAGGTACAGAGCAAGTGTCTCACAGATTACTTGGCAGGATAATTTACCCATTTAAAAATCTACATTACTTTGAATGCAATGCTGCCTGAGCTTATCTGCTCTGTTTAAATGTAAGAGTTAAGGGCCGTGTCAGATGGGGAGATTAGTTGCTGCGTGACAAATCTCCCTTATCGCGGGCGACTAATCTCCCTGAAATGCCAATGTAAATCGCCGGTGGGATGGCATACGCAGCGCAGAAATCGCCTAAGTTTCCTTTCAAGGCAACTTTGCTGATTTTGTGAAATTGCCGCGCTGCATATGCCATCCCACCGGCGATTTACATTCTAGCAGGTGGGATTGCATTCCGGGGAGGTTAGGCGCCCGCAACAAGGGAGATTTATCGCGGGCGACTAATCTCCCCGTCTGTCACGGCCCTATGGAAGTTTAGCTGATGCAAAGCAAACAAACATGTCCATATGAAATCTGACCTCTAATGTGTCAGATAATAAATGGTAACATATGAAGGCACTAAATGTAAAGGATGACAGACTTTTGCAAATACCCGCTTCCCTTTTCTCTGCCATTTTTTCATGCCCATATTTCCTAACCCTTACTTGAAACAGCAATAATGTACTATGAAATAATGGAAATTGGGGTAAATATGTTATGGCCATATCCTGTTGAGGTACAGCTAACATGGTTTTCTCTTTCATCTCTATCATTCACAGAAGGTGCTTGGTGCGGATGACACCATGTTGAATGTTGATCCAACGGCTGGTATTTGCCTTTTGCTCTATGACAGTGCCCCCAGTGGACGTTTTGGGACAATGACTTATCTCTCTAAATCAGTAGCCATCACCCAGCAGGAGTCCTTACCCCACAGCGGATGTTCCATGCAGTGACATATACAGTCTGTTTACACTAAAGCTGCTGGTATCCTGAGAGCCACTGTGAAGGAGTAACCAAAAGTAATGGGTAAGATGTGCAATTATCAGCACTAGTCTTCAAGTGCAGGCACTAGCAGTGTTTTCTAACATGATTTTTACATAAGGATTTTGGACCTGCTATATGATCCTGATACTTCTGCATATCCTAGTGAAAGAATATATTTAAAGAAGCAGACACGCAAAACAAATCAAATTGTTCAAGGAAAGTATACTTCAAAGTAAAAATCTAACATAAAAGGAATATACGTATACCCTATACAACTGAAAAAGTTATACAACACAATCAGTTTAGATATGAAAATGTAAAAGGAGATCAATTTTTCTTTGACATAGCAAAAAGAAAAATGTCTTATAACCTGCATAGCTGGCAGAGGGACTTGGTACTGTTAATCCCAGTGTAGTTACCAAATTGCAGTAAAAATGAAATTGTTCTATAGCAATTGAACTCCTAAAGCAACTGTACATATCTTGATGGAAGGAAGACCAGATCAGTTATACCATTGTACACTTGAAGTTAGCACTTAAAATTCTGTTCCTGTGTGACATTTATGGATGCACCAGATCCAGGATTTAGTTAGGCATTTAAACAAATCCTAACTATGTTCACAGTAGCTAATTTTTTAGTTTCTGCAAATCTGAATAAAATGCTGAAAGGAGAAAGGTGGGAGGTGCCAAGTTGCCACCCTGTCTTTGATTCTATTTGGTAACCTCAGACCATAGGCTGCCACTCTTTTTTTTTCATAAAAGCACTGTCCCTGGGTACTTTACTTCTCTCCCTGCTTCTATGGTGCCCCTGCATCCCCTGCATTACCCTAGGCCTAGGTGATCACATGTGCAGGAGTTAAATCTTTGCTGATTTCAGTGATCTACAAGTGTACAGCGTGCTGGGACATTGGAAGAGTACAGCAAATTAATAGTACCTGGGGCTGTGAATTTCTGGAAAACAATGAGGGGTGCTGCTGGGGTCTGAAATAAGTGGCTACTAAAATCACTGGAGGAGGGAGGGCAGGTAACTTGCCACACCTCAGTGACGCTCCCTTTCCTTGTCCTTTATTATCATTTTACAATTGGCAGAGACACAGTTTTCCATATACAATATTAATGGAGGATCCTCTGATTTACATGTTAAAATTAGGTTTAGGGTTTGGTATCCATCTAAAGCTTTTGCAAAGGATTCAGTATCTAGCTGAATGCAAAAATTATGGATTCAGTGTATCCCTTTTACAAAATTACTGAAGGTGGGCAAATTTGCTCTGGTATAGTAACCCATAACAGCCAGTTACAATTTTGATGTGTATGTACATGATGTGCATGTACCTCCAGTGTAGAGATTTCTGTTTGTCTGGGATCAGTTATACCATCTATTGCAGTAAATGCACTGGGATCTCTTCTTGTAAAGACTGCTGTACAATTGCTGCTCCCAGCACCCTTCCAGTACTTCTAGCATTGTATCTGTTACTCGCCTCCTTCAACCAACAAGTATACAGCTACAGTGGGTTAAAGGGGTGGTACAACTTTAAGTTAACTTTTAGTATGTTATAGATTGGCCATTTCTCAACTTTTCCTCATTTTTTATTTTTTTATAGTTTTTTAATTATTTTCCTTCCTCTTCTTCCTCTTTGATTCTTTCATCTGGGGGTTATTGACCCCAATCGGCCAAAAAACTATTACTTTCTGAGGCTACAATTTTATTGTTGTTGTTTTTTATTACTTTCTGTTCAGGCCTCTCCTGTTCATATTCCAGTTTCTCATTCAGTCTACTGCCTGGTTGCTAGGGTAAATTAGATCCTAGCAACCAGATAGTTGCTAAAATTCCAAACTAGAGATATGCTGAACAAATAGCTAAATATTTACAAAACTAAAAATGAAGACCAATTGCAAATTGTTTTGGAATAGCCCGCTTTAACATACTAAAACCCTCTACCCATACTAACCCTCTAGAATATACTAAAAGTTCATTTAAAGGTGAACAAACCCTTTAGATGAGTAAAAGCCATATGTTTAATGTTTTTCTGGTATGGCCAAGTCACCAGACAAGTGGATCTTTATCCAGTTTAATCACACACACAGTGTGGGTGAATTGGGCAGATCTAAATGTTTGTCCCTTAAGCCAGCAATCAAATCACATGCAGCCATCATTGTAGGCCTTGGCCAATAGGATTCTAATGCAAGATAGCTTCATATTACATAGTAACATAGTAAGTTGGGTTGAAAAAAGACATACGTCCATCAAGTTCAACCATAATGCCTATACCTAACCTGCCTAACTACAAGTTGATCCAGAGGAAGGCAAAAAACCCCATCTGAAGCCTCTCTAATTTGCCTCAGAGGGGAAAAAATTCCTTCCTGACTCCAAGATGGCAATCGGACCAGTCCCTGTATCAACTTGTACTAAGAGCTATCTCCCATAACCCTGTATTCCCTCACTTGCTAAGAATCCATCCAGCCCCTTCTTAAAGCTATATAATGTATCAGCCAGTACGACTGATTCGGGGAGGGAATTCCACAACTTCACAGCTCTCACTGTAAAAAATCCTTTCCGAATATTTAAATGGAACCTCCCTTCTTCTAAACGGAGTGGGTGCCCTCGTGTCCGTTGGAAGGACCTACTGGTAAATAAAACATTAGAGAGGTTATTATATGATCCCCTTATATATTTATACATAGTTATCATGTCACCTCTTAAGCGCCTCTTCTCCAGTGTAAACAGACCCAACTTGGCCAGTCTTTCTTCATAACCGAGACTTTCCATACCCTTTACCAGCTTAGTTGCCCTTCTCTGGACCCTCTCTAGCTCAATAATGTCCCGTTTGAGCACTGGAGACCAAAACTGAACAGCATATTCTAGATGGGGCCTTACCAGTGCTCTGTAAAGGGGAAGAATAACCCCCTCCTCCCGTGAATCTATACCCCTTTTAATACAGCTCAGAACCTTGTTTGCCCTTGCAGCTGCTGCCTGGCATTGCTTGCTACAGCCAAGTTTATTATCTACAAGGACTCCAAGATCCTTCTCCATTATGGATTTGCCTAGTGCAGTCCCATTAAGGTTATACGGGGCTTGCATATTTTTACATCCCAGGTGCATGACCTTACATTTATCCACATTAAATCTCATCTGCCACTTAGCTGCCCAGATTGCCAGTTGGTCAAGATCCTGCTGCAGGGATGTCACATCCTGGATAGAATTGACTGGTCTGCAGAGTTTTGTGTCATCTGCAAACACTGATACATTACTCATAATACCCTCCCCTAAGTCATTTATGAACAAATTAAACAAAAGTGGACCCAGTACAGAACCCTGAGGGACCCCACTGAGAACCTTACTCCAAGTAGAGAATGTGCCATTAACAACCACCCTCTGTACCCGATCCTGTAGCCAGTTTTCTATCCATGTGCAAACGACTTCACTAAGACCAATAGACCTTAGCTTAGAAAGCAGTCGTTTGTGGGGAACGGTATCAAATGCTTTGGCAAAATCCAAATAGATTATATCTACTGCATCCCCACTGTCCAGCTTCTTACTTACCTCATCATAAAAAGCAATTAAATTGGTCTGACATGACCTGTCCTTCATAAAGCCATGCTGATTACTGCTCATAATGCCATTCTCATAATGCCATTCTCCACTACATATTGTTCAAATGTGTCCATTATCTTCCATGTATGTGTACAAACATACCATTTTAGGGAAATAATGGAAAACCTGCCGCCCTACAGATGTGGTTGATGGAGGAGGCTGAAAATTATGGTTCAGCAAGTTCTAGCGGGCTGCACATAGGATTTGCCCGTTTTAGGGCTTTCTCTGAATTCTTTCTGATGCTGGTTTCATTTTAATTATTTTTCCCCATTTTCATTTGGAAGATTTTTTTTGTTTGTGTCCCTTTTTATTTTACCACTCCATCCATTTTATTTATGAACTTGTGTTTTGCAAGAACATATAATTGTTACTTCATATTGTGCTTTAGTGAATTCTATACTGTTTTTTGAGCTTGTGATAATTTATCCAAATAGACATAAAAGTTTTATGTTTAGGAATATATATATATTTTTTATTGGCCTTATGCCTCTGCAGAATGAGACATGCACGGGCCTCTGGAAAGGATACATAATGCTTCATATTTAATATCAACATAAGCTGCAATCTGCTTAATATTTGTGCATTGTGCCCAGATTGTCATGGAGGCACCTCCTATTATGCTGGGAATTCTGGGTAAAGAAACGGCAAAATTTGCAAATTGCACTGTTAGCAATGTTATCAGTAATTTGTATGTATATTTTCCCTGAATAATACTGTTTTTATTGAAAAGTTCTTTAAAAGTTAGAAAATGCCAAGGGAGGCAATTTCCAACAATTAAGCCAGACCACCATGAGTAATAGGCTTTACTTGCAGTGATCTTAATGTTATACTTTAGTAAGTCATTTTTGGGAGATTTGTTGCCCACGATAGTGCAGATTTAACCATCAGTGATAAGTCTTACTGTGTGCCATCACTCTTAGGGCTGTTACACACGGGGAGATTAGTCGCCCGTGACGAATCTCCCTCGTCGCGGGTGACTAATCTCCCCGAAATGCCGTCCCACTGGTGAAAATGTAAATCGCCGGAGGGATGGCATATGCGGCGCCGCGATTTCCTGAAATTTCGGAAGTTTCCTCTTAAGGCAACTTCTGCGATTTTGGGATATTGCAGCGTATGCCATCCCACCAGATTTACATTTTTTGCCGGTTGGATGGCATTTCGGGGAGATGGTCACGGGCGACTAATTTTCCCCGTGTGCCACAGCCCCTAGGGTGAAGATACACAGAGCTACTTAGTAGCAGCTACTTGTCATGGCTACTAAGACAATCCTGTTCATTCACTGATAGTTGTCTCTACGTGTGTTTTAGCAGAGGCAATTCTCAGTATTGTCTATGGCAGGTTTTTTCTGGTGTTTAGTAGCCATGAAAAAGAAGCTGATACTAGTAGCTCTGTGTGTCATCGGTCACACGAAAGATCATCAGACTCGCCACTAACCTTCAGGGCTGAAACGGCAGATAAAAAGGTAGAAACAATAGGATTTCTACCTCCTTCTGCTGATTCAGCCCTGACGGCAGATTTTGCTCAGGCGCCTTCAATGGCACCCGATCAAAATCTTTTGACCTGGCCGATCGGCGAGTCGACCGATAGCAGCTTCCTGCAATACCGGTCAACTCGCCGATATTATTGGTGCGTGTATGGCCAGCTTTACAGCCATGGTACAACCTACTGCTTAGGCAGATTTCCAGCCACAAGTGAAAAGGGCAGTTCAGCATTCACATACCAACATTGTTGGCTCCCCGCATTTAATTCAACAAAAAGCCACCTATGCTGCTGTGAGTATATCCCACAGGAATATTATTTTTGAAGAGGCCTATATATTGGCACATATGCAGCAAAATCAAAGCAAACACCTTAAAAAAAAGGCTAATATTGTCACAGATGCTTTTTTTTTTATTACATAGTTTTCCTTTCCCTAAACAGCGGCTACCCTCAGTAATATTATTGCTAATATTATTTTAATTTGGAGACCTAAAACTATATTTTATTTTGAAATGAATAATAACTAAAGTTCTATATTTTCTTGCTATTATGTTTTTTTTGTGATGATTGGAAGATGTTTACATTTCTGTTTAATAAAACTGCCCAACACTGTATTTCTTTGGTTTTTTTTTTATTTGTGTAGCCAACACTGTTCTGCTACTAGAAGGAAATCCTGCCTGATTTGCACTTTGTTTTGGCGCTACAGGAGTCCTGTGCCTCCGCTATATGGGAGAGCAGGTACACTGTAACATGGCTGTGCCCAGGGTCAGGACAGACTGGGCTGTAATACCCCTCCCTGGGGATGTCTCTAAACCACAGTCACTCACAGAGAAAAGGTTAATAGGTTTATTTTCAGAACACTGTAACTTTAAATAAGGTGCATAATATTGCAGACGTGTTTGGTCGCTGAGTTGCTGGGGGATCCTCACTTATGTGGCAGTTTCTTTAGAGCCCTGATAAAGACTTCCTTTGGCTTTCCATGTCCTGAGACTCCCTTTGCTTCTGCACCCTAAACAGAGCATGTTTTTCTGCCACTGGGGTTTCCCCACTTACTTCCCACACACAATAATCTCTGTGCCTTCACCCTACTCTCTGCTTCTCCCCAGCACTGCCTCTGCAGGCCTTCCTTCCTGCCAGCTCACTGGGGAGGGGATTCCTCCCTGCACAGACTCACCCAGATAGAGAGATGGGTATACCCAGCCTCCCTGCATTTGTATTGGCATATTTTGTTTAAAAAGGTAAAACATCCGTTTCTATTACATTGTGCCTTTGCAAGTCCCAAAATGTGTTGCGGCTGCCTTGTACATTACCTCTTACTGCAGACAAACCTCTCTCAGAACTGACCATAGAGTTTTATTGTGAACCCTCAGGCAGAAGTCATGTTCAGCGCATAGATGGGCGCAAAGCATAGATTGGTTAATCTGGGACCCTAAAAAGCATTTGTACCAGCTCTTGTTTAAACTAGAAGGGCAATTTCATTTTTTTTCTATGGCGCATTGGCCCAGAATTTCTCCATGTGCAATTGCACAAAGGTCTATTTCACTGGCGGGTGTCAAAATGCTGGGTACCCCACCCCCCCCACTAATATTTTCCTTAGGCAGATTGTAAAGGGAAACAATGATGTTAATTAGGCATTTAGATTTATTTTATTATTATAATCTATTAAAAGGTTAAGTCTGCCTCATAGAAGGAATGGCACTGCTCTGTTACTACATAAGACCATTTATTACCCTGCTAATATACCTAATATTAATATACCTACTAATGCTAATATACCTACTAATTTGGTTTCCAGAACCCATAAATAATAACACAGACAACAACTTTATGTAAAATCTGTGAAGATCACAGCTTTATTAAAAATATAATTTATGAAATGTGATGCTCACTGTAGGGTTATCAGATCACTGGAAATCAGAGGGCACATATAGAAAGAGCTGCACGCTGCAATATAAATGCACCTTCTATACGTGTCCTCCCATCACCAGAGGGTCTGGTAACCCCACCACATAGGGCTGTTTGATCCCAAGGAAGGCAAAAAACCTAGAGAGAAGCTTGGGCCAATCTGCTTCACTAGAGGCAAAAATTCCTTCCTGACTCCTAAATGGCAATCGGAATTATTCCCAGGATCAATGCGCCCTATGGAGCTTTGAAAGAGTTAATAAATGTACAGTAATGGGTAAATACATGTTTGCCTCTGTTTGTCTGTAGGGAAATGTGTTCATAGGTAATTAAGAGTGTATGGAAAGTGACAGCTCTGCTTGATGATGGTACTGGGTGCCCTGGCAATGTCACCCCCCCATGGTCCAGAAATAGAGATCCCCAATACTGTCACTTGTATTAAATGGTAAGTAGTATGGACATGTAGGCCTCAGTGTGTGCGTGTGTCTATCAGTAAGGAAATATGTATCCGTATGGGTGAAGGTACGGCAGTGTATGCATGTATGGGTGCCAGTAGGAAACTGGGGGCATGTATGGGTGCCAGTATGGAGGTGTTGGCATGTAGGGGTGCATGTATACTTGCCTGTATGGATCAGTGGGCCAGTATGTGTTGTGTAGCACATAACCGGCCCCTTCCATGTCCTGAGAATGGCTGGATCTTTCTGCCATCTCTAAGTGCTGGGAACCTGCTGCGTCCCTGGATGTTGATGCCACCTCTGGTGTTCTTTCTCTGCCTTCAGGTAGATGTTGGTTGGTAGGTGTTGCTGCAGGCCTTGTGGTGGGAGGATTAAAAGCTGGAAAGATTGCTGGATAAACTCCTGGCAGAAGCGGATGTAAAAAATAGTGGCCTATAGAGACTAGATGGCAGATCTTTTCCATGCACTCCTCAATTTGGTGTTCTGGGTAGTCAGTGGGGGCCACTTTGACAGGGTTGTTAAAGGAATAGATTTTATCTGCCACATTGAGGCAGCACAGTGCCATGAGAGATGGTTGGTGCATGTAGAAGTCATGATGTTGGTTCAGGCACAGTGCTGCGATGCCTCGGGCAGCTGTTAGGCTTTTGGCTGCTCTTGTGAGCTGGGCAGGGGAACACTCCTCCTTGGTCAGTCTCAACAGGGAGAAGTGCTCCAAAAAGAAATCGATGGTTGGTACCCCCAGGCGAAACAGCAACTTCCTTAGGATGGTTCTCTCCAGGTGACGCATTTCAGCTGGTGTCATTCTGTAGTCAAACAGAGGTAGGAAGAGTTTGGGGGGGAGGGGGTACCGTAATTCAGCCACTTTGTAAGCCATGTAGAGGCAAGTGGCTCCCACTCTTGTTAGGGTGTCGGGGTCAGTAGGAGTGCAGGACACATACCGCTCCAGGAAGTTTATACCCAGGCACAGGGTCTGAAAGTCCAATCTCAGGTACCTGTGCACATTAATCATTAGGGTGGTGATGTGGTTCCAGGATGCAGCATTTATTTCCTTTTGATTTTCTAGGAAATTTTCCAGCTGATAACCTCCCTCCAGGCCTTTTTTATAGAGGTAACACTCCTCTCCATACTCCCTGAAGGTCTGCAGGGCATCAGCCAGGTTGGTCAGGGTGTTCCATGGCTCCCCCTCTGGCACCGGTTCCTCAGCTGTAGGGGTGCTGGTCCCACGCAGATCACCCTGGGGCTTGGCCCTTTTGAATTCAGGGCTGCACCCAGGGGAAATGATCTCCTCTTCTTGCTCTTCTTCTTCTTCTCTTCTTCTTTTTCGCTTTCCAACGCTCAGAGTCTCCATCATTTAGCTCCTCTCTCACCAACTGTCACAAAAGACTGTTGGGACCAAGTATCCGTTATCCACAAGTCACCTCTGCTCTTCACTGATTGGCTGGACATGTAAACAACTGATAGGCTGAATCTGAAGTACAAATGCTTGAGTTGCTCTGTCATTTAACTTCTCCTTTATTTCTAGTGCCTTGCCTTGTACTTCAGCCTCTTTTCTTATATGTGAATAAAGCTCTGTAGCTTTCAGAAAATCTGATATCTAAGCTTATCTAATGCAAAAATGATCCATATATAGATTTTAAATATACACATAGTTTACCATAAAGTGACAGCAGATATATCTCAGGGTACAAATGCTTGCTCTCAGAATCACAGCTTTTCATTCTCATAATTCAAGAAATCTGTGCAAATTTTTTTTTTTTTTTGCTAGATTCAGGTGCAAGTGCAGCTCCTCGTATGGAGCCACTGCCAGACATCACGCCCCACCATTATCTGCCTATACAGCTGTACAGACACAAATTCCAGGCCAGGGGTGTGTGAATGTACATTTTAGAAGAACTGGGTAAAGTTACCAGTCCATTTGTTCTTTTAAATGCAAGTTGTTGGTCTGCCCTGATATGCCTGCCAGTTTAATTTGATTGTTTGGTCCAAGGTGGGCATATCCGGAAACAATCCACTCATTTGGCGACTTCGCCACGGCAGATCACACCGTGTATGTTTTTAAATATTTATAATAATGTATTATGACTGCAGCAAGGCAAATGTTTGCTGTTAATTATGGGACTGTGTGGAAAATATTAAGAGTCCAGTGCCACTAAAATTGAAAATGATGGTTCCTTTACTACCCTACACAGAGAGAAAATGATAAATTCTGGATAGGCAGCTTGATAGTGACTTGACTTGAGCCAATAAGGGCATGTGTAGATTTGGTTGATAAAACCCAATAAATAAATGTGACGTTATCAGGATGTATTCTGACTATTCTTTTAATAGAAATAAGCATGTATTTTTTAAACTGATAATAGCATGTTTTTAATAGGAAAAAATATGCTATTTTTTAAACTAAGCACTATAGAAGGGATTATAATTATACCGCATCTTAAATTTAGATTTGGCAAATTAACTGTAGGAAGGCAGTTTTATTAACAGTGCTTAATATTAAATATCATAGCTATATCAAAGCTAGAGAGTAATAGCCTTCAGTAAAGGCATAATGCATTTCCATGTGGACTGGACCTGAGAAATGGTAAGATCACAATATAAGGATATCAGCCTCCCTTTTCACCCTCCTCTAGGCCTTCAAAATGCAAAGTCAAAGCCCTGTAGAGAAGCAGATTTACTGGTGACCTGTTAAAAAGCAGATCTTATTGGTTTGCTATGTATGACTTAATGTGGGCAAATTTAGTGCATTTTATTTATTAGTGCATTCACATGGCGAATAATGTAAAAATCAGAATACTCTACAAATATATTATTTACACCAGTCCCTGCCTCATGTTGTTAGCCTGTTAGCTCATACATTTAGAGCTCCGATTGTCCAATTATTGTATAGTATGCTACCCCTTATTCAGAAAGCTCCAAATTACTGGAAGCCCATCTCCCATAGAATCCATTTACAAAAAATAATTCTAATTTCTAATCATTTCTAATTTTTAATGACTTCATTTTCTCTGTCATAATAGTTACATAGAGTCCATTAAGTTCAACCCATCCAAGTAAACCCAGCACACACAAACCTATACTGATCTATCTATACACTCACATACATAAACTATAAATACAACTACTAGTACTAACTGTAGATATTAGTATCACAATAGCCTTGGATATTCAACTTGTTCAAGAACTCATCCAGGCCCCTCTTATAGGCATTAACAGAATCTGCCATTACCACATCTCTAGGAAGGGCATTCCCCAACCTCACTGCCCTCACCGTGAAAAACCCCCTACGCTGCTTCAAATGGAAGCTCCGTTCCTCTAATCTAAAGGGGTGGCCTCTGGTGCGTTGATTGTTTTTATGGGAAAAAAGAACACCCCCTATCTGCCTATAATCCCCTCTAATGTACTTGTACAGAGTAATCATGTCCCCTTGCAAGCGCCTCTTTTCCAGAGAAAACAACCCCAACCTCGACAGTCTAACCTCATAGTTTAAATCTTCCATCCCCTTTACCAGTTTAGTTGCACGTCTCTGCACTCTCTCCAGCTCATTAATATCCTTCTTAAGGACTGGAGCCCAAAACTGCACTGCATACTCAAGGTGAGGCCTTACCAGGGACCTATAAAGAGGCAAAATTATGTTCTCATCCCTTGAGTCAATGCCTTTTTTATACAAGACAGCACTTTATTTGCTTTAGTAGCCACAGAATGACATTGCCTGGAATTAGACAACTTGTTATCTACAAAAACCCCTAGATCCTTTTCCATTAAGGAAACCCCCCAACAAACTACCATTCAAGAGATAGTTCGCGTTGATATTATTTCTACCAAAATGCATAACTTTGCACTTGTCAACATTGAACTGTTTTACTAAATAAAACAGTTCACTATACTTGTTCCTAACTAAGCTGCTTACATCCATATTGGGTTTATTTAATGTTTAAATATTTGTTAAATATTTCAATACTGACACAAAAAAAATACCTTTAAAAATATGAATATACATGTTGATGGTTTTTTGCTATCAGGTTTGGTTTTTAAGTAATTTTTACTTGAGTTCCTGAATCTGACTGTTTTGCCAACCTGACTGTCCCTTTTCAGCCTGACAGTTATAGCTTCTGATGCTAATGGCCTACTGCTGCACCAACATGGCAGCCCCCTCATAGAGGAACATGGGGGATCACATCAGGTATTGTTAAAGCATCAGACTTTTATGGCAAAATTATAAAGTTCTTGCAGAAAACAATGTTAATTGCATCACAGACTCAAAGTCATTAGACAGTGTAGGACTCACGTACAATGAGGGGCCTTGATGTGGCACGTGAGCTTACATATTTTGGCCAAAGTGTGGTACTAACACCTCATTTTTTGTAAAAATTATTTTTAAAGGCAAACTAAGCGCTGGCAAACTTTCTTTCTCTTTGTAGAAAACAATGTTATGATATATGTAAAAAAAAGATTTCTGGTGTCAGTATCTCTTTAAGGTATAGTCATCTAAATTAGAGAAAGTTGATGCCCCAGGTCTCTGCTGTCTGAAATGGGGCATAGGGACCTGCAGTAATACAAGAAAGCCAATATGCTGTGTGCAAAATGCAAAAATATGGGCAGAGGAAATTAACTCCTGCCTCAAATTTTATTCTCCATCATCATCCTTTCTTCTGCCCAGAACCGGAGGTGGACAAAATGCAGCCGATAAATGTGCAACCAGCCTTCTGATTCCCATGAGGCTTTGACCCTCTGTTTCTGCTCGACTATAACTCTGCACCCAGCCAACATATTTGACAGCTCCTGCCTCTCCTCCCTGTTAAACTGCCTGCTTTACAGTGCTGTGCTAATGCTTTCCACAGAGCGACATCCACAGTACTGATATACAGCTCAGTGTAGGGGGATACACTGTGCCAATGCCACATAATGCAGAATTATACAGTTTACCACTGAATGCCCTGAGATTGCTACTTAATATTTGTACAGACCTAATGCTGGGGGATACATTGTGCTATTTAATGCTCCTGGATTCACTGTGCCCTGTAATACTGGGAAACAGGATGCCACCTAACGCTGGACTAAATATTGTCCTATTATTGGCAGAGGAGAACATGTAGAAATATATATACGATGTGGTCTCAAAAAAGGGTGTACTCTGTAGATTTGCAGCAGGGAGAGAATCTCACCAAGCCATTTAAGCTGTCAGTGCATGATTTGGCTAGGCAGTTTGGCCAAATTTGACCATAATGCACAACCATCTGGGCATGTATGACAAGTCGGTGAAGGGGATTTAAAAAGTTAATACACCTCCTGCTGTTCTGGACATCTGGGTGGCTGGCCCAAAGAATGGAATAATACAAGGTGATGCTGTACAGCCCTGTTTCCAAAAATGTTGGGACACTGTGTAAAATGGAAATAAAAAGATAACGGGATGATTTGCAATCACTTAAACCCTTTATTTTATTAAAAACAGTACAGTATAGTATATTAAAACAAGACAGTATATTAAATGTTGAAACTGAGAAACTTTATGTTGTATTTAATTTATGATGTCAGCGACACATTTCAAAAAAGTTGGGACAGAGTGGAAAAGTTGTGTATTGCTAAAGAAGACAAAATCCCAAAGAGGTTGGGTCTCTCAGAAATAAAGATGGGGAGGGGGTACTCAATCTGTGAAACACTGCACGGGCAAATATTGCAACAATTTAACAATACTGTTCCTCAACATAACATTTTTAAGAATTTGGGGAGTCCATCATCTATAGTAATTAATTTCATTAAAATGTTCAGTGAATCCAAATAATCTGTATGCATAAAACAAAGCCAAAGAAGCCGATACTGGATAGCAGTGATATTTGGGCCCTCAGTTGGCACTGCTTTAAAAACTTAATCACTGCATTGTGATTGTCTATTTGAGCCAGGGGTTGATTGGTCAGGCCTTCAGAGTGCTGCATCTAAATCAGTGTTAGACTGGGGCACCAAGGGCCCACTATAGAGCCACGTTTCAAGGGCCCACCAGCCAACACCCTACAACAGTTTCAGTTTTTTTCTAAAAAAAACAAACAAAAAAAAAAAACAATATGCACACTAGATCCCTGAGGTCTGTGGGAAATATTTTATATATATATATATACTGTATATATAGAGATATAGTAGCAACCAGTGTGAGGCACATTCATGCCCACATAATTCCATGTGGGCAGCTGTGCTCTCCTGTGCAGGCTGTGTAAGAGCACAGAGCAGTACAGTGGGACAGACAGACTGCAGGGGGTACCTCAGACAGACAGGGGGGAGGCAGAGTCTTTCTATCCCTGTGCTGTTTACGGTGCAGCTTTGGGAAGTAAACCTATACAAATTCCTCACAAAGGACCCCTTTCTGATGGTTCTATATAATTCTAATAATTAACAGCCTCCCTGGATTTTCCTGCAAACAGTAGGTTTGTCCACTGTTAATAAATGAGCCTTAATGAAATGTTCAGTGGCCACGGTCAGACTGGGGGTGAAGGGCCCACCGGGGGTCCTGCCCCAGGGGCCCTGAAGGTGCCTGCGCCCCCCCGGAGGGGCCCCTCTAATCCCCCTCGCAGGGCCCCCCACCTGACATCCTCCACCGAGCATGTAAATTTAACGCTCCAGGGGAGGAGCGGTCGGGTAAGGGGAGCGCCCCAAGGGTCGGGTCTGGGCCGCTGGGGCCCGCTGGGGCCCACCGGGATTTTTCCCGGTGTCCTGGGGGCCCAGTCCGACCCAGTCAGTGGCCGTATAAATGTGAAAGGCTGCAGGCCAAGTCATACAGGGCAGGAAGCTCTAAACATCAGGCATGTATTATAATATTAAAGGTGTCCCACATACTGCAAATTATAAAGAGGAGTTCTGGGCTGTGATTTTGGGGAAAGCACTTATTTTCTGTGCAAAGGGGAATCCTGTGTAAAATGATTGGGAAGTACAAGAGGAGCCATTCAAACCCCTGCCTGGAGGAATAAGATTTGGTGCCTGTTTTCAGTGTGAGCTACAGAGGGCTGGTAACTATAAAAATTACACTTTTACTTTTTACATTTGAGTGATGGGCACATCCTAATGATGCCAGCCAATCACAGCTCTAGATACGGTTAGCCAATTACAGTTCTGCTGCCTTCACACAGGAAAAATATTCTGCAGTCCCCTCTCAGGTCCACCTAACTGCTGATCGCTGTGCTGAGTGCCTCAGGCTCTGCTATGCAGCCAGGGAAAGCAGCCAGCAGAAGGGTGAGATGCTGGTTAGCTGGCCCAAGTGAGGGTTGGTGTAAATCTTTATTAAAGCAGTACAAAATGCAACTTTGGATCTTTAATAACCCACACTAATAGCCCACACTCCAGTTGGGGGAAATAATAATACTTTGGCCAGAAAATGCCGATAGCAAGTGCTATGCCACCTACAGTTTCCAGGGTCCCAGTTTGGGCAGCCGTGTTGGGACTATTAAGCACATGCATGTGAAGATAACTGGCAGGCTCTTGGGCCATTCACTCTGAAGTTATGTGAGCAAGCCGCTGATTTCTGGTAAGCACGTTGCTCTGCAAATGGCAGAGAAAAATTTGGCTTAAGCTCTAAAGGAAGCCAAGTGGCGCCTTACCGGCTCTTACCAGCTATCCCTGAGTGTGCTATGGCACTTGCTTCCCTAGCACTCAAGCCCTCATTCCCGGGGGCCTTATCCCCAACTTCCACTGATGTGTATTGCTGGCTGTAACAAAATGTTCTGAACCACCCCATCAAGCTATTTACTGAAAGCACCCATCACACCAGTGGCGTAACTACTATGGATGCAGGCACAATTGTTAATATACTCTTCCATTTTATGTAGGGATTATGCAGGCATATCTGGGGTTAATATGGTGGCACACAGTCCAACACTAGGGGGCCCATTTACTTACTCACGAACTGGCCGAATGCGTCCGATTGCGTTTTTTTCGTAATGATCGGTATTTGGCGATTTTTTCGGAAAATTATCGCGACTTTTTCGTAGCCATTCCGAAAGTTGCGCAAAATGTTGCGATTTTTTCGTAGCGTTCGGATTCATTCAAGCTTCAGTATGGTGACTTTTCTTGGGCCAGGTTGGAGCTGCAGGGTGCCATTGAGTCCTATGGGAGACTTTCCTTGGGCCGGGTTGGAGCTGCAGAGTGCCATTGAGCCCTATGGGAGACTTTCCTTGGGCCAGGTTGGAGCTGCAGAGTGCCATTGAGCCCTATGGGAGACTTTCCTTGGGCCGGGTTGGAGCTACAGAGTGCCATTGAGCCCTATGGGAGACTTTCCTTGGGCCAGGTTGGAGCTGCAGAGTGCCATTGAGCCCTATGGGAGACTTTCCTTGGGCCGGGTTGGAGCTGCAGAGTGCCATTGAGCCCTATGGGAGACTTTCCTTGGGCCGGGTTGGAGCTGCAGAGTGCCATTGAGTCCTATGGGAGACTTTCCTTGGGACGGGTTGGAGCTACAGAGTGCCATTGAGCCCTATGGGAGACTTTCCTTGGGCCGGGTTGGAGCTGCAGAGTGCCATTGAGTCCTATGGGAGACTTTCCTTGGGCCGGGTTGGAGCTGCAGGGTGCCATTGAGCCCTATGGGAGACTTTCCTTGGGCCAGGTTGGAGCTGCAGAGTGCCATTGAGCCCTATGGGAGACTTTCCTTGGGCCAGGTTGGAGCTGCAGAGTGCCATTGAGCCCTATGGGAGACTTTCCTTGGGCCGGGTTGGAGCTGCAGAGTGCCATTGAGTCCTATGGGAGGCTTCCAAAATCATGCTAAGTCTGAAAGTTTCGCCCGCCGCTTACGAGCGCTCAATACGAAAAAGTCGCGACAAGATACGAGCGAATCGTAATGGCTACGAAAAACTCAAGTTTTTTCACGAAAATCGTATTGGTAACGAAAAAGTCGCGACAATTTCCGAAAAGTCGTAAAGGCGCCGAAAAAAATCGCAAAAATACGAAAAAGACGCAAAATGTTCGTTTTCCAATCGGAATTTTTCCAATTCGGATTCGAATTCGTGTCTTAGTAAATCAGCCCCTAGGTGAAACAGAGGGAATTACATGGGTTGATATGATGTGATATCAGAATACAAGTGCTCAGTGATGTAAATATAGAGGGAGCCGACCCCGCAGCCATGTGGGAAGGGGGGCAGGGGCTACTGCAAGTGCACATACCCAAATGGCTGTAATTTAAGGCAGAGCCTGTGAGGTATCAGCACGGCAAGGGCTCAATGATGTACTTTTATATGTGCCAGTAATAGAAGCCTTTATTGGAAGAGCTGCTTTGGCCTAAAGCTCTGTTCTGTGGAATGCACTTTCCCAAGTATATGTCACACTGTGATGCTTGTGCATTTGGGACAGGTACTAGAGCCATAAATAGGCAAAGGGCACTTGCCTAGAGCTCACCGGGACAGCAAAGTAAGGGAGTTTTAGTGCGGAATATAAGCTGCTCCATTCATACAGTTTATTGTGGCTGCAGCACATTTTCTCCCTCACTGTTTCCTGTTGGATCGGCACCTGTATGAAACCCAACCCTCCTGATCCTCTCCGACTGGATACACAGTAACAGCGCAGCTATCCACATAAAAGGAAGCAGGAGGTTGGACTAAGCAAGTGCACCCTATACAGCTATAAAGAGTGAGCTCTGGCGCCCCCCTGTGGCGCTGGGCTGAGCGATCCTCACATTGCGGGGAACTGTAGGGTCGGAACCATGGTTTTCGGAGGGCATCTGTGGCACAGAGAAACTTCCGGTCCTGGGCAAATTGGAGGAGTCGCTGCTTCCGGTTTATATTTACAGCGCCGAATATGTAGAATTGTGTGATAATGTGCAGAGCAAAGTGCCCCGGCGGGTGAGGGTTGCGTTATATAACTGGGCAGGGGGGGCATTATTACACAAACAATATATGTCTCTGAGGGGACATGTAAGGAAAAGCCGTAACGCTGCAATAAGGAGAGAAGAATCCAAGAGCCAGGGCTGGTTTTAAGTTGTCTCTGGCCCCCTGGCATTGCAGGGGCTTCTGGTTTAGGGCATTAAGTGTTAATTTCTGTACATATGTCAGGGGGTCAGTCCTGAAGCCCCCCCAGCTGTTGTAATGTGAAAGTGTGTTAAGGTGGGTGGGAGTTGTTGCACTACAATATTATGAGGCTTGGTTGGACTGGTTTATATTATTATACCCTCCAGATGGGAATCCTGGCCTTCCTGCATTCCCAGGGACGCTCTTATTTCCACCCTTGGCCCAGCAATTGAGCCTGGGGAGTAATGGATACTTATAGGGATACAGAACTAGGGTTACTGAAATACAGGATAATGAACACATGTAGATGGTTATCAGCAGATATAAGACAACATTCAGTGCTAATGGATAAAGCAAATGAACAGTGGCAAATAATGCAATTAGCATTATAACAGGTGTCGTGGGTATAGTTGCCCTTGTCGTGGGTGACTAATCTCCCTGAAATGGCATCCCACCGGCTAGAATGTAAATCGCTGGTGGGATGGCATACGTGGTGCAGCGATTTGCCAGAATCACCTTGAGAGGCAACTTCAGCGATCACTGTGCCGCATATGCCAATCCCACTGGCAATTTACATTCTCGCCGGTGGGATGCCATTTCGTGGAGATTAGTCGCCCGCGACAAGGGAGATTTGTCATGCGGCGACTTATCTCCCCGTCTGCCACAGTCCTAAGTTACCAATATTTGTGTTCAGTAGGCAGTATATGCAATATACAAAAGATGCATGTGGGCCAACCTGATATTCTATCGCACTGATTTACGCGCGTGTGAGAGTAAGAGAACAGCAATACAGTGCACTGCCACCTTTTTATTGTTGTGATCATTTGGGAGGACAACCCAGACAATCAGAGCAGCAGTAGGTTGAGCTTCAGCTCCCCTTCACGCCCTCATCTGCTCATGTACTACACACTGACCGATATGGTGCATTAATAGATATTTTCTAACCCAACTGATCCCATAACCAACCAGTATCTATAATACACGTGATAATCATAATTTGTGGGCCGCCAATCACCTATTGAAATTTTTATGAAAGAAATTTATGTGAATGGCCAACAGGAACAACTTTTTTCAGTGTTAGTATTATGATGCAAGGTTATGTCAATTATAAATAAGATATAAGATTAAAATGCATTGCACATACAAATCATGTTTTTTTTTCCTTCCTAGGCCAGCATGGTGCATTCATTAATAGAGGCATATGGGCTGCTCAAAGAGATGGGGTGAGGTCAGATACTGCCATTGTGTCAGTCACTCTCAGAAAGAATTATGCCCAGGTACTATTTGTTGTGCAGCTATCAGTAATTAGTTGCTAACACTATTGCTATTGCACTATTGCTGACTATTTTGATCATGATTTTTAGTTTTTAAAAACTATTTTATAGTTTTTAACCTAGATTACTTTTATCTCATGGAAAATACTGTGGCCATGGCACTTTAAAGGCATGCAAACCCTCAGATCAAATTAATGTAAGACTGATTAGGGTGCACTTTTAATTGTCATTAATTATCAGTTATAATGAATGCCAGCGTAGCCTGCCATGCCCATGTATTAGCTTCATTCTTTTCTGTCATTTTATTTATTTAGGGTAGTGAAGCCAAAGGTTGCATCTATGGAAGAAATGGCTGCACGATCGAAACGGCACATGCATAGTTTATCTATTGCATATAATAGAGACATTTATTTTTTTAAACTATTATATTGGTGGGAAACCTTGTTTTTGTAAAGTCAAACCACTTTGAAAGGACCTCAGAGAACAGTGGACACATATGGCTTTGTATCCAAAGAACTAAACCATAGTAGATGCATAGCTTCTTTTTATATGCACCAGGGAGAGAGTAGTAAATCTATGTGCAGGATGGTAGCTAATACTACAGCATTTAATGCTGGTTTGAGGCCTACTATCTAAAGCTCTAAAACTCCTGGTGCCTTACACATTGGGTATGACATTCATTTATATAGTAATTTATTATTAATGTAATAATATGGTTTGGAACAGTTACCTAAGATTTGGCCCCTGTTCTCCATCACAATGCAATGCATTCTGGATTATGTAGTTCCTGCATGCCATCTAAGCTGCGGAGAAGTTGTTACAGTTTGCAACATCAATGTTTTAGTCCCTTCTCCCCTGCCAGGATTTCAAATGATGCAGAAAGAGAAGAACTGTTTTGCCGCTGGATTTTATCTTATATAGAGGTTATTTATATATACTTTTTAAAGAAACAGATTACATTTATAGGTATATTAGAGGTTTCTTATGCTTGAAAATAGCTTATGGTACTTTTAAAAACTGCTGTCCCATCTTGCTTTTTGGCACAGGTTATAGGTACAGAGCAAGTGTCTCACAGATTACTTGGCAGGATAATTTACCCTTTTAAAAATCTACATTACTTTGAATGCAATGCTGCCTGAGCTTATCTGCTCTGTTTAAATGTAAGAGTTAAGGGCCGTGTCAGATGGGGAGATTAGTTGCTGCGTGACAAATCTCCCTTATCGCGGGCGACTAATCTGCCTTAAATGCCAATGTAAATCGCCGGTGGGATGGCATACGCAGCGCAGAAATCGCCTAAGTTTCCTTTCAAGGCAACTTTGCTGATTTTGGGAAATTGCCGCGCTGCATATGCCATCCCACCGGTGATTTACATTCTAGCCGGTGGGATTGCATTCCGGGGAGATTAGGCGCCCGCAACAAGGGAGATTTATCGCGGGCGACTAATCTCCCCGTCTGTCACGGCCCTAAGGAAGTTTAGCTGATGCAAAGCAAACAAACATGTCCATATGAAATCTGACCTCTAATGTGTCAGATAATAAATGGTAACGTATGAAGGCACTAAATGTAAAGGATGACAGACTTTTGCAAATACCCGCTTCCCTTTTCTCTGCCATTTTTTCATGCCCATATTTCCTAACCCTTACTTGAAACAGCAATAATGTACTATGAAATAATGGAAATTGGGGTAAATATGTTATGGCCATATCCTGTTGAGGTACAGCTAACATGGTTTTCTCTTTCATCTCTATCATTCACAGAAGGTGCTTGGTGCGGATGACACCATGTTGAATGTTGATCCAACGGCTGGTATTTGCCATTTGCTCTATGACAGTGCCCCCAGTGGACGTTTTGGGACAATGACTTATCTCTCTAAATCAGTAGCCATCACCCTGCAGGAGTCCTTACCCCACAGCGGATGTTCCATGCAGTGACATATACAGTCTGTTTACACTAAAGCTGCTGGTATCCTGAGAGCCACTGTGAAGGAGTAACCAAAAGTAATGGGTAAGATGTGCAAATATCAGCACTAGTCTTCAAGTGCAGGCACTAGCAGTGCTTTCTAACATGATTTTTACATAAGGATTTTGGACCTGCTATATGATCCTGATACTTCTGCATATCCTAGTGAAAGAATATATTTAAAGAAGCAGACACGCAAAACAAATCAAATTGTTCAAGGAAAGTATACTTCAAAGTAAAAATCTAACATGAAAGGAATATACGTATACCCTATACAACTAAAAAAGTTATACAACACAATCAGTTTAGATATGAAAATGTAAAAGGAGATCAATTTTTCTTTGACATAGCAAAAAGAAAAATGTCTTATAACCTGCATAGCTGGCAGAGGGACTTGGTACTGTTAATCCCAGTGTAGTTACCAAATTGCAGTAAAAATGAAATTGTTCTATAGCAATTGAACTCCTAAAGCAACTGTACATATCTTGATGGAAGGAAGACCAGATCAGTTATACCATTGTACACTTGAAGTTAGCACTTAAAATTCTGTTCCTGTGTGACATTTATGGATGCACCAGATCCAGGATTTAGTTAGGCATTTAAACAAATCCTAACTATGTTCACAGTAGCTAATTTTTTAGTTTCTGCAAATCTGAATAAAATGCTGAAAGGAGAAAGGTGGGAGGTGCCAAGTTGCCACCCTGTCTTTAATTCTATTTGGTAACCTCAGACCACAGGCTGCCACTCTTTTTTTTCCCATAAAAGCACTGTCCCTGGGTACTTTACTTCTCTCCCTGCTTCTATGGTGCCCCTGCATTACCCTAGGCCTAGGTGATCACATGTGCAGGAGTGAAATCTTTGCTGATTTCAGTGATCTACAAGTGTACAGCGTGCTGGGACATTGGAAGAGTATAGCAAATGAATAGTACCTGGGGCTGTGAATTTCTGGAAAACAATGAGGGGTGCTGCTGGGGTCTGAAATAAGTGGCTACTAAAATCACTGGAGGAGGGAGGGCAGATAACTTGCCACACCTCAGTGACTCTCCCTTTCCTTGTCCTTTATTATCATGTTACAATTGGCAGAGACACAGTTTTCAATATACAATATTAATGGAGGATCCTCTGATTTACATGTTAAAATTAGGTTTAGGGTTTGGTATCCATCTAAAGCTTTTGCAAAGGATTCAGTATCTAGCTGAATGCAAAAATTATGGATTCAGTGTATCCCTTTTACAAAATTACTGAAGGTGGGCAAATTTGCTCTGGTATAGTTACCCATAACAGCCAGTTACAATTTTGATGTGCATGTACAAGATGTGCATGTACCTCCAGTGTAGAGATTTCTGTTTGTCTGGGATCAGTTATACCATCTATTGCAGTAAATGCACTGAGATCTATTCTTGTAAAGACTGCTGTACAATTGCTGCTTCCAGCACCCTTCCAGTACTTCTAGCATTGTATCTGTTACTCGCCTCTTTCAACCAACAAGTATACAGCTACAGTGGGTTTAAGGGGTGGTACAACTTTAAGTTAACTTTTAGTATGTTATAGATTGGCCATTTCTCAACTTTTCCTCATTTTTTATTTTTTTTATAGTTTTTTAATTATTTTCCTTCCTCTTCTTGCTCTTTGATTCTTTCAGCTGGGGGTTATTGACCCCAATCGGCCAAAAAACTATTACTTTCTGAGGCTACAATTTTATTGTTGTTGTTTTTTATTACTTTCTGTTCAGGCCTCTCCTGTTCATATTCCAGTTTCTCATTCAGTCTACTGCCTGGTTGCTAGGGTAATTTAGATCCTAGCAACCAGATAGTTGCTAAAATTCCAAACTAGAGATATGCTGAACAAATAGCTAAATATTTACAAAACTAAAGATAATTAAAAATGAAGATTGCAAATTGTTTTGGAATAGCCCGTTACAACATACTAAAACCCTCTACCCATACTAACCCTCTAGAACATACTAAAAGTTCATTTAAAGGTGAACAACCCCTTTAGATGAGTAAAAGCCATATGTTTAATGTTTTTCTGGTATGGCCAAGTCACCAGACAAGTGGATCTTTATCCAGTTTAATCACACACACAGTGTGGGTGAATTGGGCAGATCTAAATGTTTGTCCCTTAAGCCAGCAATCAAATCACATGCAGCCATCATTGTAGGCCTTGGCCAATAGGATTCTCATGCAAGATAGCTTCATATTGTTCAAATGTGTCCATTATCTTCCATGTATGTGTACAAACATACCATTTTAGGGAAATAATGGAAAACCTGCCGCCCTACAGATGTGGTTGATGGAGGCTGAAAATTATGGTTCAGCAAGTTCTAGTGGGCTGCACATAGGATTTGCCCGTTTTAGGGCTTTCTCTGAATTCTTTCTGATGCTGGTTTCATTTTAATTATTTCTCCCCATTTTCATTTGGAAGATTTTTTTGTTGTGTCTCTTTTTATTTTACCACTCCATCCATTTTATTTATGAACTTGTGTTTTGCAAGAACATATAATTGTTACTTCATATTGTGCTTTAGTGAATTCTATACTGTTTTTTGACCTTGTGATAATTTATCCAAATAGACATAAAAGTTTTATGTTTAGGAATATATATATATATATATATATATATATATATATATATATTTTTATTTTTTTTTTTATTGGCCTTATGCCTCTGCAGAATGAGACATGCACGGGCCTCTGGAAAGGATACATAATGCTTCATATTTAATATAAACATAAGCTGCAATCTGCTTAATATTTGTGCATTGTACCCAGATTGTCATGGAGGCATCTCCTATTATGCTGGGAATTCTGGGTAAAGAAACGGCAAAATTTGCAAATTGCACTGTTAGGAGATGAGCCACGTTGATAGTTCTCTTGCAATATTGTCAGCAATTTGTATGTATATTTTCCCTGAATAATACTGTTTTATTGAAACACAAAAGTTCTTTAAAAGTTAGAAAATGCCAAGGGAGGCAATTTCCAACAATTAAGCCAGACCACCATGAGTAATAGGCTTTACTTGCAGTGATCTTAATGTTATACTTTAGTAAGTCATTTTTGGGAGATTTGTTGCGCACGATAGTGCAGATTTAACCATCGGCAATAAGTCTTACTGTGTGCCATAACTCTTAGGGCTGTGACACGGGGAGATTAGTCGCCCGTGACAAATCTCCCTTGTCTCGGGCGACTAATCTCCCCGAAACACCGTCCCACTGGCGAAAATGTAAATCGCCGGAGGGATGGCATACACGGCTCCGCAAATTCCTGAAATTTCGGAAGTTTCCTCTTAAGGCAACTTCTGCGATTTTGGGATATCGCGGCGCAGCGTATGCCATCCCACCAGAGATTTACATTTTTCACCAGTGGGATGGCATTTCGGGGAGATTAGTCGCCGTGACAAAGGAGATTTGTCACGGGCGACTAATCTCCCCCGTGTGCCACAGCCCCTAGGGTGAAGATACACAGAGCTACTTAGTGGCAGCTACTTGTCATGGCTACTAAGATAGGCAATGCTGTTCATTCACTGATAGTTGTCTCTACGTGTGTTTTAGCAGAGGGAATTCTCAGTATTGTCTATGGCAGGTATTTTCTGGTGTTTAGTAGCCATGAAAAAAAAGCTGATACTAGTAGCTCTGTGTATCTTGACCCTTACAGCCATGGTACAACCTACTGCTTAGGCAGATTTCCAGCCACAAGTGAAAAGGGCAGTTCAGCATTCACATACCAACATTGTTGGCTCCCTGCATTTACATTCAACAAGAAAAAGCTACCTATGCTGCTGTGAGTATATCACAAAAGAATATTATTTTTGAAGAGGCCTATATATTGGCACATATGCAGCAAAATCAAAGCAAACACCTTAAAGAAAAGGTGAATATTGTCACAGATGCTTTTTTTTTTTTTATTACATAGTTTTCCTTTCCCTAAACAGCTGCCATCCTCAATAATATTATTGCTAGTATTATTTTAATTTGGAGACCTAAAACTATATTTTATTTTGAAATGAATAATAACTAAAGATCTATATTTTCTTGCTATTATGTTTTTTTGTGATGATTGTAAGATGTTTACATTTCTGTTTAATAAAACTGCCCAACACTGTAGTTCTGTGGGTTTTTTTGTTCATTTGTGTAGCCAACACTGTTCTGCTACTAAAAGGAAATCCTGCCTGATTTCCAATTTGATTTGGCGCTACAGGAGTCCTGTGCCTCCGCTATATGGGAGAGCAGGTACACTGTAACATGGCTGTGCCCAGGGTCAGGACAGACTGGGCTGTAATACCCCTCCCTGGGGATGTCTCTAAACCACAGTCACTCACAGAGAAAAGGTTAATAGGTTTATTTTCAGAACACTGTAACTTTAAATAAGGTGCATAATATTGCAGACGTGTTTGGTTGCTGAGTTGCTGGGGGATCCTCACTTATGGGGCAGTTTCTTTAGAGCCCTGAGAAAGACTTCCTTTGGCTTTCCATGTCCTGAAAAGAGCAAGCTTTGTTGACAAGGACTCCCTTTGCTTCTGCACCCTAAACAGAGCATGTTTTTCTGCCACTGGGGTTTCCCCACTAACTTCCCACACACAATAATCTCCCCCTACTCTCTGCTTCTCCCCAGCACTGTCTCTGCAGGCCTTCCTTCCTGCCAGCTCACTGGGGAGGGGATTCCTCCCTGCACAGATGCACCCAGAGGGAAATACGGGCCTACCGAGCCTCCCTGCATTTGTATGGGCATATTTTGTTTAAAAAGGCAAAATATCCATTTCTATTACATTGTGCCTATGCAAGTCCCAAAATGTGTTGTGGCTGCCATGTACATTACCTCTTACTGCAGACAAATCTCTCTCAGAACTGACCATAGAGTTTTATTGTAAACCCTCAGGCAGAAGTCATGTTCAGCGCATAGATGGGCGCAAAGCATAGATTGGTTAAGCTGGGACCCTAAAAAGCATTTGTACCAGCTCTTGTTTAAACTAGAAGGGCAATTTCAGTTTTTTCTATGGCGCATTGGCCCAGAATTTCTCCATGTGCAATTGCACAAAGGTCTATTTCACTGGTGGGTGTCAAAATGCTGGGTACCCAACCCCCCCCCCCCCCCCCGCTAATATTTTCCTTAGGCAGATTGTAAAGGGAAACAATGATGTTAATTAGGCATTTAGATTTATTTTATTATTATAATCTAATAAAAGGGTAAGTCTGCCTCATAGAAGGAATGGCACTGCTCTGTTACTACATAAGACCATTTATTACCCAGCTAATATACCTAATACTAATATATCTAACTAATACTAATATATCTACTAATTTGGTTCCCAGAACCCATAAATAATGATGCAGACAACAACTTTATGTTTAATATGTGAAGATCACAGCTTTATTAAAAATATCATTTATGAAATGTGATGCTCACTGTAGGGTTATCAGATCACTGGAAATCAGAGGGCACATATAGAAAGAGCTGCACGCTGCAATATAAATGCACCTTCTATATGTGTCCTCCCATTACCAGAGGGTCTGGTAACCCCACCACATAGGGCTGTTTGATCCCAAGGAAGGCAAAAAACCTAGAGAGAAGCTTGAGCCAATCTGCTTCACTAGAGGCAAAAATTCCTTCCTGACTCCTAAATGGCAATCGGAATTATTCCCAGGATCAATACGCCTTATGGAGCTTTGAAAGAGTTAATAAATGTACAGTAATGGATAAATACACGTTTGCCTCTGTTTGTCTGTAGGGAAATGTGTTCATAGGTGATTAAGAGTGTATGGAAAGTGACAGCTCTGCTTGATGATGGTACTGGGTGCCCTGGCAATGTCACCTCCCCATGGTCCAGAAATAGTGATCCCCAATACTGTCACTTGTATTAAATGGTAAGTAGTATGGACATGTAGGCCTCAGTGTGTGTGTGTGTCTATCAGTAAGGAAATATGTATCCGTATGGGTGAAGGTATGGCAGTGTATGCATGTATGGGTGCCAGTAGGAATCTGGGGGCATGTATGGGTGCCAGTATGGAGGTGTTGGCATGTAGGGGTGCATGTATACTTGCCCGTATGGATCAGTGGGCCAGTATGTGTTGTGTAGCACATAACCGGCCCCTTCCATGTCCTGAGAATGGCTGGATCTTTCTGCCATCTCTATGTGCTGGGAACCTGCTGTGTCCCTGGATGTTGATGCCACCTCTGGTGTTCTCTCTCTGCCTTCAGGTAGATGTTGGTTGGTAGGTGTTGCTGCAGGCCTCGTGGTGGGAGGATTAAAAGATGGAAATATTTCTGGATAAACTCCTGGCAGCAGCGGATGTAAAAAATAGTGGCCTATAGAGACTAGATGGCAGATCTTTTCCATGCACTCCTCAATTTGGTGTTCTGGGAAGTCAGTGGCCACTTTGACAGGGTTGTTGTAATAAAACAATTTGTCTGCCACATTGAGGCAGCACAGTGCCATGAGAGATGGTTGGTGCATGTAGAAGTCTTGATGTTGGTTCAGGCACAGTGCTGCGATGCCTCGGGCAGCTGTTACGCTTTTGGCTGCTCTTGTGAGCTGGGCAGGGGAACACTCCTCCTTGGTCAGTCTCAACAGGGAGAAGTGCTCCAAAAAGAAATCGATGGTTGGTACCCCCAGGCGAAACAGCAACTTCCTTAGGATGGTTCTCTCCAGGTGACGCATTTCAGCTGGTGTCATTCTGTAGTCAAACAGAGGTAGGAAGAGCTTGGGGGGGAGGGGGTACCGTAATTCAGCCACTTTGTAAGCCATGTAGAGGCAAGTGGCTCCCACTCTTGTTAGGGTGTCGGGGTCAGTAGGAGTGCAGGACACATACCGCTCCAGGAAGTTGATACCCAGGCACAGGGTCTGAAAGTCCAATCTCAGGTACCTGTGCACATTAATCATTAGGGTGGTGATGTGGTTCCAGGATGCAGCATTTATTTCCTTTTGATTTTCTAGGAAAATTTCCATCTGATAACCTCCCTCCAGGCCTTTTTTATAGAGGTAACACTCCTCTCCGTACTCCCTGAAGGTCTGCAGGGCATCAGCCAGGTTGGTCAGGGTGTTCCATGGCTCCCCCTCTGGCACCGGTTCCTCAGCTGTAGGGGTGCTGGTCCCACGCAGATCACCCTGGGGCTTGGCCCTTTTGAATTCAGGGCTGCACCCAGGGGAAATGATCTCCTCTTCTTGCTCTTCTTCTTCTTCTCTTCTTCTTTTTCGCTTTTCAACGCTCTCCATCATTTCACTTTTCCAACGAGTCTCCATCATTTAGCTCCTCTCTCACCAACTGTCACAAAAGACTGTTGGGACCAAGTATCCGTTATCCACAAGTCACCTCTGCTCTTCACTGATTGGCTGGACATGTAAACAACTGATAGGCTGAATCTGAAGTACAAATGCTTGAGTTGCTTTGTCAGTTAACTTCTCCTTTATTTCTAGTGCTTTGCCTTGTACTTCAGCCTCTTCTCTTATATGTGAATAAACCTCTGTAGCTTTGAGAAAATCTGATATCTAAGCTTATCTAATGCAAAACTGATCCACATATAGATTTTAAATATACACATAGTTTACCATAAAGTGACAGCAGATATATCTCAGGGTACAAATGCTTGCTCTCAGAATCACAGCTTTTCATTCTCATAATAAGAAATCTGTGCAAATTTCTTTTTTTTAGTTTGCTAGATTCAGGCGCAAGTGCAGCTCCTCGTATGGAGCCACTGCCAGACATAATGCCCCGCCATTATCTGCCTATACAGCTGTACAGACACAAATTCCAGGCCAGCGTGTGTGTATGTACATTTTAGAAGAACTGGGTAAAGTTACCAGTCCATTTGTTCTTTTAAATGCAAGTTGTTGGTCTGCCCTGATTGCAAGTGGTTGATAGTGATGAGCAAAATTTTTCTAGCATCATTTTTTTTATGCGTTTCACAAATTTTTTCCACGATTTGCAAATATTTTGGCAAAGTGAAACTTGACATATTCACATCACCAGTGGCTGGCATTTAAATGAAATGCAATAAATACAACCCTTTTGCTAAGCTAGTAGTACAAAGGCAGCCTGTTATGCCCAACAGATGCCAGTTTTGCTTCTGATCTATATAAATATATATATATATGAGTGCCCAATGTGCCAGTATTTATTTGCATATGAATTAACTGTTTTACAATAATGGGAATAATTATTTAAATTGTACAGTAAGCAATAAATGAACTGCGTTAGGTAACTTAAATGGATTCTGTCCTGATTTTCATGGTATAGTTTGTATTCCTATATTACTCTGTAATGGCAATATATTAGGCACCCTCCAGTGCAAAAACTGTACCAGCCTAAAATAAATCATCCCTAGAGCTATAGGACAAGATGGTGGTGCTCTGTTCTGTTAGAGATATCAGTGTAAAGAAGAGCAAAGGTGACAACAATAGATTTATAGCAGGGATTTATATTCAGTGTCAGCTCAGAATATTACTTAATGCAGCTTTGATAATTATACATTGATAATAATTATACATTGATATGATAAATATAGAGATTAGACTGCATTCCACATATATATGTTATGTGTTACCTCCATAGGCCAGCATGGTGAGGCAGCCCCAACGATCAGAACAGCAGGAGGTGAAGCTTCAGTTCCTTTTCACACCATCATCTGCCAATGACCCACACACTGACCAATATGGTGCATCAATAGATACAATTTTCAAAGCCAACTGATCCCTGAACCAACCAATATTCTAAGTACATGGATAGTGATTGTGATTTGTGGGCCCCCATGCTATGCTTATCACTCACACACCATGTATAATGTCCTTATTGTAATTTGCCATTAGGATCAAGAGTGAGTGTTATAATTAAGCTGGTGACGGTGCCATGCAGTGGTTGCTCTGATATTTGCAGGCTGTGTATGCACACACAAAATAGTGTGCTCATTAGTTATCAAGTGTAAAAAAAAAATTATAATAAAAGCACAAATGCAAAACGTTGCCATTTTAAAGCTGGAGGGATCATGTAGCAGTCAGTGGGTCCTTATTCAGTTCATGGAATTAGAGGTTTTCATGTTCAAGTTCATGAAAATTCTTACAAAAACAGGGATTTCTAGGTTCTGTATTTTTATTTGTTCATGCTATTTTGGATTTTTTAATAAATGAGTCAACATTTGTTCTTTTTTAATTTGTTTAGATTTAACTTTGGCTGTTCAGAAGTTCACAAATGGGTTAGATGTCTATATTTCATTCAACAATATGGTTTAAAACTCCAGCTGTTTGTGTAAAGCACAAGTCACAGTAGTGGTTGCTGTAATCAAAAGGTGGGTATATGCAGGCCAACCAGGCACAGTATCTGGGGGACGGATCATACTTTTCATTCAGATTGACCCCCCCCCCACAAAATTGGAACAGCAGGAAGTGTTGAGTTGCCTTATTCAGACAAATATTCTTTAGTACAGCTAGAGTTATTATATACTGTATTATAGAGTTATATATACTGTATATATTATATTCAGTGTTAAGACCATCTTCTGTATATTAGCTCTTGATTTCAGTTGCCATACAATGTAGGATTATATTTGTTAAGGAGGCCTAACACGTGCAGATTTTAACTGCAATTTAAGTCTTTTAGACCAATTTGGCAGCTTATCTGTCCGTGTGTGGGCACCCCAGACAGGCCTAGCAGACCGAGATCTGGCCTAAAACTGGCCACATCTCAATCGGGCAGGTTTGATTTGCTGTCAGATTGGGGGCTGCATCAAATCGTTGATGCGGTCCTCAGTCCAACGGCGCCTATGCCCGCCAGTTTAATTTGATTGTTTGGTCCTAGATGGGCATATCGGGATTATTTGGCCACTATAGGGCATATCCGGAAACAATCCACTCATTTGGCGACCTCACCAAAGCAGATCGCACCGTGTATGTCTTTAAGTATTTATAAAAATGTCTGCAGCAAGGCATATGTTTGCTGTTAATCATGGGACTGTGTGAAAAATATTAAGAGACCGGTGCCACTAAAATTGAAAATGATGATCCCTTTATTACCCTACACAGTACACAGCAATTCAGCCTCAAGTCCCTGAATCATTGAACATACTTAACCTTGAGTTTGATTGGCCTGGCCCCGTTACTTCCAACTGCAACAGACAACCAGAAGTGACAGTGAAGCAAACACTCTGGCCTGTCCTGTTTGAATCAATATCTGAAACATGCCTTTCTGTTTTTAGTAAAGTAATAAAAAATCAAGTCCATTCAGCACGTTAGTTATATTTCATAGGGCTGCCATGCCATTTTCCATGGCTAGTGTCCCTATCACACTAATGACTGAGCCCCACCTTCGTCCTTAACTTGCCTTTCAGACTCCAATGCCACAGCCTTTCACCTCTGTTTGTTCTTGGATGTATCTGATGGTCAGCAAGGAGGCAGCATACTGCATGTGCTCTATTTCCTGTGCTTGGAGTCTCATCAGCCCTATGCCATAAGCATCATTATAGGGCTTTAGTTTGAGTTTGTGGGTCTAGTTACACAGAGAGAAAATTATAAACTCTGGATAGGCAGCTTGATAGTGACTTGATTTGAGCCAATAAAGGCATGTGTAGATTTGGTTGATAAACCCCAATAAATAAATGTGAAGTTATCAGGATGTATTCTAACTATTATTTTAATAATAATAAGCATGTATTTTTTAAACTGATAATAGCATGTTTTTAATAGGAATAAATTTGTTTTCCTATTTTTTAAACTAAATTCTATAGAAGGGATTATAATTATACCCCCATCTTAAATTTAGATTTGGCAAATTGACTGTAGGAAGGCAGTTTTATTAACAATGCTAAAGATTAAATATCATAGCTATATCAAAGCTAGAGAGTAATAGCCTTCAATAAAGGCATAATGCATTTCCATTTGATAAATGGTAAGATCACAATATAAGGATCAGCTTCCTTTTCACCTTCCTCTAGGCATTCAAAATGCAAAGTCAAAGCCCTGTAGAGAAGCAGATTTACTGGTGGCCTGTTATAAAGCAGATCTTATTCGTTTGCTATGCACAACTTAACCTGGGCAAATCTAGCGCATTTTACTTATTAGTGCATTCACATGGTGAATACAGGGCCGGGCCAAGGTATTTTGGCACCCTAGGCAAGGGCTTCAATCAGCGCCCCCCCCCCCCCATTACAATTTCACACCTTACCATTATATGGTTTCAAATTTTTTTTTAACTCTTTTTTTTTTTCCAGCATTTTAGATAATTTAATTGGTAGCAATACAATGAATGGTTTCATTTTTTTTAATAAAGAAAACTTACAACACATTTATGAAAGAAACTTTTAATTTATATAAATATGTAATGTTAACAAACAAAAATAAGGTACACTAAAAAATGTCAGAAAAACCAAAACACCTTTTTTCAGTAGGATAATTCTATCCTGTTAAACAATTTTTCAAATAAATAAATGTAAATAAATAACAATAAACAAGTGCAAATAAAGGGTTTAGTTAACATCAATGCTGGAATGTCTACAAAATTTAACTTTTAAGACAACACCTATAAAAAGAGTGCAATATAACATATTAAGCTAGCTCAAAATAGGCATGCTGGAAGTGAAAGCTGCAGATATTTCAGCAAATCCTTCTGCCACTATTTATACACTGAATTGTGCAAATATGAAAAATGGTCATGTCGCTGTGGCAAAAACACAAAGACATTTAACCTACAGTTGTAAACACATTCAACATTCAAGTAAAAAAGGTAATAAGTACAGTAGAACATAAAGAACTTAAAGTGCAATTTTTCTTGCTTTCATGGCAGCAAAATGATCTATAACATCATCGAAGTCTATTTTCCTTGCCATCTCATGCTCAATTGAAAGGATGCTGAGGTTTGAAAGCCTCTCTTGTCCCATAGATGAACGTAAATAATTTTTAATAAGTTTCAGCTTACTAAAACTTCTTTCGCATGATGCTACAGTTACAGGCAAAGTCAGGAATATGCGAAATGCAGTATCGATGTTTGGATAACAATCTGCAAGTGAATAGTCCTGTATCATCTGACACAGGTCTAAAGGTGTTGCAGACTTTGCATCTGGCAATATAGCTTCCACTTGATGTCTAAAGCTCTCAATCTCTGAGCACAATTCAGAAGCATCCAAATCCTTGTTGTATTTTAAAGCAAGATCAGATGCAGCTTTCTGTAATTGTGACAACTCAAATGTCACAAGGGCAGGGCAAGAAAGAAACTCAAAATCCACTGAGGTGTCCATTAGTGTTTTTGATTTTTGTTTTGATAATTTATATAAATAAGCTGCTATGTAGCCATGGGGGCAGCCATTCAAAGGAGAACAGGCACAGGCACATAGCAGATAAAACACTATTGTATTCTACAGAACTTATCTGTTATCTGCTATGTAACCTGTGCCTTTTCTCCTTTTTTCCAGCTTGAATGGCTGTCCCGTGGCTACACAGCAGCTTATTATATAAATTATAGTAGTGTTACTGTAGCAAACACCCCAGCTGTACCAGTGCAGGGCAACAGTGCATTATATTTTTATTACTTTAAAGCTCTTTCATTTTTTGGTGTTACTGTTCCTTTAAAGTGGTCCCTAGCACCCATATAGCTGCTGGAAATGTTTGGAGAGCTGCTAAATAAAAATCTACATAATTGAAAAAATCACAAAGAAAATCAAGACCAACTGCAAATTGTCACTATCTACATCACAGAATGGTAGACACAACACAGAGCAGGACAGGCATAAAAATGTTACCCAGAGCCACGAGGCATCATCAACATTATAAAGGCACAAACATCATATTGATAAGCAACAAAACAGTGAGATCTGAAGCCCAGCCCTAGGACAAATAGTCAATGTTACACGAATGGCCTGATGATTTACAGTTAAGGCACACTAAATTCTTATTAACAGCCCATTTAGTGAAAAAATATTTAGCTCCATACATTAAAAACATCAAAAAGCTTCTTATTAAATCTTGGCAAATTTTTTATAATAAATCACACAAAACAGTCACAGGCAGCACATCAGCCCAAACTTAAAACCAAATAATCAGAGCACACATGAAACACCACCCCACCCCTAGTCACAACATGCATAACCCTTATCAGTGCTAAAACAAAAGCCCCTACCCCCTAGTCACAGCACACATAAACCTAATCAGTTCCAGCACAGCAGCAACCACCCCCAGTCACATGTATTGCCCCACCCGAAGCCCAGCCACGGCCCAAGTAGATAGAACTAAAAAATGGGTAGCTGCCATTATCATGCCACATAAAAAAAGCCCCCAATTGCCCCCATGTACCAGTACCAACACCCCTCATATTGCCCCCATCTGTACTGTGCCAGCAGCCAAGCCACCCCTCATATTGCCCCCCATTTGTACTGTGCCAGCAGCCAAGCCCCCTCATATTGCTCCCCCAGGCCCCAGCATCTGTACCTGTGCCAGCAGCCAAGCCCCCCCTCATATTGCCCTCCATCTGTATTGTGCCAGCAGCCAAGCCCCCCTCATATTGCCCCCATCTGTACTGTGCCAGCAGCCAAGCCCCCCTCATATTGCCCTCATCTGTACTGTGCCAGCAGCCAAGCCCCCCTCATATTGCCCCCATCTGTACTGTGCCAGCAGCCAAGCCCCCCTCATATTGCCCCCATCTGTACTGTGCCAGCAGCCAAGCCCCCCTCATATTGCCCCCATCTGTACTGTGCCAGCAGCCAAGCCCCCCTCATATTGCCCCCATCTGTACTGTGCCAGCAGCCAAGCCCCCCTCATATTGCCCCCATCTGTACTGTGCCAGCAGCCAAGCCCCCCTCATATTGCCCCCATCTGTACTGTGCCAGCAGCCAAGCCCCCCTCATATTGCCCCCATCTGTACTGTGCCAGCAGCCAAGCCCCCCTCATATTGCCCCCATCTGTACTGTGCCAGCAGCCAAGCCCCCCTCATATTGCCCCCATCTGTACTGTGCCAGCAGCCAAGCCCCCCTCATATTGCCCCCCATCTGTACTGTGCCAGCAGCCAAGCCCCCCTCATATTCCCCATCTGTACTGTGCCAGCAGCCAAGCCCCCCTCATATTCCCCCCCATCTGTACTGTGCCAGCAGCCAAGCCCCCCTCATATTGCCCCCCCAGGCCCCAGCATCTGTACCTGTGTCAGCAGCCAAGCCCCCCATCTGTACTGTGCCAGCAGCCAAGCCCCCCTCATATTCCCCATCTGTACTGTGCCAGCAGCCAAGCCCCCCTCATATTCCCCCCCATCTGTACTGTGCCAGCAGCAAAGGCCCCCTCATATTGCCCCCCCCAGGCCCCAGCATCTGTACCTGTGTCAGCAGCCAAGCCCCCCATCTGTACTGTGCCAGCAGCCAAGCCCCCCATCTGTACTGTGCCAGCAGCCAAGCCCCCCATCTGTACTGTGCCAGCAGCCAAGCCCCCCTCATATTGCCCCCATCTGTACTGTGCCAGCAGCCAAGCCCCCCTCATATTGCCCCCATCTGTACTGTGCCAGCAGCCAAGCCCCCCTCGTATTCCCCCCCATCTGTACTGTGCCAGCAGCAAAGGCCCCCTCATATTGCCCCCCCCCAGGCCCCAGCATCTGTACCTGTGTCAGCAGCCAAGCCCCCCATCTGTACTGTGCCAGCAGCCAAGCCCCCCTTATATTGCGCCCCCAGCAAGGCCCCAGCATCTGTACCTGTACCAGCAATGCCTCGAAATCCCAGTCCCAGTCAGCCAAGGCCAGCGCCCAGCAGTCCTGCTCACACCACAACCAACGGCCGCCGCACCCAAGCGCCTTCTGCGCCTTCTGGCGCCTTGTGTTTCAATGACACGCATGCGTAGGGGGGGGCGTGCCCAATACGCATGCGTGTCATACAGGCGCACGGAGATAAGCGCCGCCAGTATAGGGAAGGGAGGGAAGGAAGGGCGCTCGGTTCCTGGCTGGGAGGGACCTTAAAGAAAAGGTAATTATGCCAGAGGGGGGTTTGGGCGGCGGGTTAATAATGGCCAACTAGGTGGTTATAAATACTGTTACAAAAAAAAAAAAAAAAAATTTTTTCCCCCCCTTTAAAATGCGCCCCCAAGTGATTGCGCCCTAGGCAGGCGCCTACTCTGCCTACCCCTAGTTCCGGCCCTGGGTGAATAATGTAAAAATCAGTGCAAAATACAAAAAAGGAAGTCACTCACGATTCAGTAGGTGCAAAATACTGCCTCCATGCAGGTTTATTGGAGTAATCAGTAAAAAAGGAATACGGAAGTTTCGGGAACCTCTCATTCCCTTTTTCAATGTAGCATTGCCTAAATGTAAAAATCAGATATTATTTACACCAGTCCCTGCCTCATGTTGTTAGCCTGTTAGCTCATACATTTAGAGCTCCGATTGTCCAATTATTGTATAGAATGCTACCCCTTATCCAGAAACCAATAATCCAGAAAGCTCCAAATTACAGGAAGCCCATCTCCCATAGAATCCATTTAAAAAATATAACTTTTTTCTCTGTTACAATAAAACAGTTCACTGTACTTGTCACTAACAAGTTTATTACAAGTTTATAGGCCATGTTGATGGTTTTTCGTTAACAGGTTTGCTTTTTAAGTAATTGCTACTTGAAGTTTCTAAACCTGACTGTCCCTTCTCAGCCTGACAGTTTGACCAAATTTGACCATACTGCCCAACCATCTGGGCATGTATGACAAGTCGGTGAAGGGGATTTAAAAAGATAATACACCTGCTGTTCTGATCACCTGGGTGGCTGGCCCAAAGAATGGAACAATACAAGGTGATAATGTACAACCCCGTTTCCAAAAATGTTGGGACACTGTGTAAAATGTAAATAAAAAGATAATGGGATGATTTGCAATCATTTAAACCAGGGGTAGGGAACTTTTGAGAAAATACCTTGTGGACCGACGAGACAAAAGTTGAACTTTTTGGAAGGTGCGTGTCCCGTTACATCTGGCGTAAAAGTAACACAGCATTTCAGAAAAAGAACATCATACCAGCAGTAAAATATGGTGGTGGTAGTGTGATGGTCTGGGGTTGTTTTGCTGCTTCAGGACCTGGAAGGCTTGCTGTGATAGATGGAACCATGAATTCTACTGTCTTCCAAAAAATCCTGAAGGAGAATGTCCGGCCATCTGTTCGTCAACTCAAGCTGAAGCGATCTTGGGTGCTGCAGCAGGACAATGACCCAAAACACACCAGCAAATCCACCTCTGAATGGCTGAAGAAAAACAAAATGAAGACTTTGGAGTGGCCTAGTCAAAGTCCTGACCTGAATCCTATTGAGATGTTGTGGCATGACCTTAAAAAGGCGGTTCATGCTAGAAAACCCTCAAATAAAGCTGAATTACAACAATTCTGCAAAGATGAGTGGGCCAAAATTCCTCCAGAGCGCTGTAAAAGACTAGTTGCAAGTTATCGCAAACGCTTGATTGCAGTTATTGCTGCTAAGGGTGGCCCAACCAGTTATTAGGTTCAGGGGGCAATTACTTTTTCACACAGGGCCATGTAGGTTTGGATTTTTTTTCTCCCTAAATAATAAAAACCCTCATTTAAAAACTGCATTTTGTGTTTACTTGTGTTATCTTTGACTAATAGTTAAATGTGTTTGATGATCAGAAACATTTTGTGTGACAAACATGCAAAAGAATAAGAAATCAGGAAGGGGGCAAATAGTTTTTCACACCACTGTATATTTTACAGTTACCCATTTTTTAAAAAAACGGGGTTGTATATATGCAGCACCTTGTACAGCATCTGTCTGTTTGAGCCAGGGGTTGATTGGTCAGGCCTTCAGAGTGCTGCACCTAAATCAGTGTCAGACTGGGGCACCAAGGGCCCACTAGAGAGCCGGGTATCAAGGGCCGACCAGCCAACTCCCTAAAACATTTTCATCTTGCTGAGAAAACACTGATATCCCCATGTTTGAGAGATTCCTTAATCAATTATAGCTAAGAAGGCACTTAAAAAAAAAACAAAAACAGTTTGCACACTAGATGCCTGAGGTCTGTGGGAAATATTTTATATATATAGAGATATAGTAGCAACCAGTGTGAGGCACATTCATGCCCACATAATTCCTTGTGGGCAGCTGTGCTCTCCTGTACAAGCTGTGTAAAAGCACAGAGCAATACAGTGGGACAGACTGCAGGGAATAGCTCAGACAGACAGGGGGCAGGCAGAATCTCTCTATCCCTGTGCTGTTTACGGTGCAGCTTTGGCAAGTAAACCTATACAAATTCCTGACAAATAACCCCTTTCTGCTGGTTTTATATAATTCAAATAATTAACAGCCTCCCTGGATTTTCCTGCAAACAGTAGGTTTGCCCACTGTTAATAAATGAGCCTTAATGAAATGTTCAGTGGCCGTATAAATGTAAAAGGCTGCAGGCCAAGTCATACAGGGCAGGAAGCTCTAAACATCAGGCATGTATTATAATATTAAAGGTGTCCCACATACTGCAAATTATAAAGAGGAGTTCTGGGCTGTGATTTTGGGGAAAGCACTTATTTTCTGTGCAAAGGGGAATCCTGTGTAAAATGATTGGGAAGTACAAGAGGAGCCATTCAAACCCCTGCCTGGAGGAACACTGAAGGGGACATGTTACCTTTTGTCACCCTCACCATGTAGGCAATAACGAATAAGATTTGGTGCCTGTTTTCAGTGTGAGCTACAGAGGGCTGGTAACTATAAAAATTACACTTTTACTTTCTACATTTGAGTATTGGGCACATCCTAACGATGCCAGCCAATCACAGCTCTAGATGCGGTTAGCCAATTACAGTTCTGCTGCCTTCACACAGGGAAAAATATACTGCAGTCCCCTCTCAGGTCCACCTAACTGCTGATCGCTGTGCTGAGTGCCTCAGGCTCTGCTATGCAGCCAGGGAAAGCAGCCAGCAGAAGGGTCCAAGTGAGGGTTGGGGTAAATCTTTATTAAAGCAGTACAAAATGCAACTTTGGATCTTTAATAACCCACACTAATAGCCCACACTCCAGTTGGGGGAAATAATGATACTTTGGCCAGAAAATGCCGATAGCAAGTGCTATGCCACCTACAGTTTCCAGGGTCCCAGTTTGGGCAGCCGTGTTGGGACTATTAAGCACATGCATGTGAAGATAACTGGCAGGCTCTTGGGCCATTCACTCTGAAGTTATGTGAGCAAGCCGCTGATTTCTGGTAAGCACGTTGCTCTGCAAATGGTAGAGAAAAATTTGACTTCAGCTATAAAGGATGCCGATCCTCTCTCCCTTAGTGTGCTGTAGCACTTGCTTCCCTCATTCCCCGGGGCCTTATCCCCAACTTCCACTGATGTGTATTGCTGGCTGTGATTGAGCCATTAGGAACAGTGTGGGAAATTATCTGATTTCTTTACAGGACCTCACTATAGATTGTAAGCTCTTTAGGCAGGGTCCTCTTCACCCCTTGTATCGGTTATTAGTTGCTTTATATGTTACTCTGTATGTCCAATGTATGAAACCCACTTATTGTACAGCGCTGCGGAATATGTTGGCACTTTATAAATAAATGATTTTTCTTGAACTTTTGGCCACTTTTTTACGAGACAAGCAGCATGGGAGCACATGGGTTTAATAGGGTGTTTATTTGCAATTTTTACAGTAATCTTACAGGCAAATCTCTGAAATATGCTATTTATCTATTTTCTTGTTTTATTCTATTTTATTGATTATAGTGGCACATGTGGCATTAATATGCTAGTTTTGCATTTTCTGGTGAAAATAAACTGGCACATCTAGGGTTAATATACTCTTCCATTTTATGTAGGGATTATGCAGGCATATCTGGGGTTAATATGGTGGCACACCAGTCCAACACTAGGTGAAACAGAGGGAATTACATGGGTTGATATGATGTGATATCAGAATACAAGTGCTCAGTGATGTAAATATAGAGGGAGCCGACCCCGCAGCCATGTGGGAAGGGGGGCAGGGGCTACTGCAAGTGCACATACCCAAATGGCTGTAATTTAAGGCAGAGCCTGCGAGGTATCAGCACGGCAAGGGCTCAATGATGTACTTTTATATGTGCCAGTAATAGAAGCCTTTATTGGAAGAGCTGCTTTGGCCTAAAGCTCTGTTCTGTGGAATGCACTTTCCCAAGTATATGTCACACTGTGATGCTTGTGCATTTGGGACAGGTACTAGAGCCATAAATAGGCAAAGGGCACTTGCCTAGAGCTCACCGGGACAGCAAAGTAAGGGAGTTTTAGTGCGGAATATAAGCTGCTCCATTCATACAGTTTATTGTGGCTGCAGCACATTTTCTCCCTCACTGTTTCCTGTTGGATCGGCACCTGTATGAAACCCAACCCTCCTGATCCTCTCCGACTGGATACACAGTAACAGCGCAGCTATCCACATAAAAGGAAGCAGGAGGTTGGACTAAGCAAGTGCACCCTATACAGCTATAAAGAGTGAGCTCTGGCGCCCCCCTGTGGCGCTGGGCTGAGCGATCCTCACATTGCGGGGAACTGTAGGGTCGGAACCATTGAGCGTCTGAATAGTTTTCGGAGGGCTTCTGTGGCACAGAGGAACTTCCGGTCCTGGGAACACAGGAGGAGTCGCTGCTTCCGGTTTATATTCACAGCGCCGAATTTTGCGTTATATAATTGGGCAGAGGGCATTATTGCACAAACAATAAATGTCTCTGAGGGGGTAGGGACATGTAAGGAAAAGTCGTAACGATAAGAAGGAGAGAAGAATCCCAGAGCCAGGGCTGGTTTTAAGTTGTCTCTGGCCCCCTGGCATTGCAGGGACTTCTGGTTTAGGGCATTAAGTGTTAATTTCTGTACATATGTCAGGGGGTCAGTCCTGAAGCCCCCCCAGCTGTTGTAATGTGAAAGTGTGTTAAGGTGGGTGGGAGTTGTTGCACTACAATATTATGAGGCTTGGTTGGACTGGTTTATATTATTATACCCTCCAGATGGGAGTCCTGGCCTTCCTGCATTCCCAGGGACCCTCTTATTTCCACCCTTGGCCCAGCAATTGAGCCTGGGGAGTAATGGATACTTATACGGATACAGAACTAAGGTTACTGAAATACAGGATAATGAACACAGGTAGATGGTAATCAGCAGGTATAAGACAACATTCAGTGCTAATGGATAAAGCAAATAAACAGTGGCAAATAATGCAATTAACATTATAACAGGTGTCGTGGGTATAGTTGCCCTTGTCGTGGGCGACTAATCTCCCTGAAATGGCATCCCACCGGCTAGAATGTAAATCGCTGGTGGGATGGCATACGTGGCGCAGCGATTTGCCAAAATCACCTCAATAGGCAACCTCAGCGATCACTGTGCCGCATATGCCAATCCCACTGGCAATTTACATTAGGTACAGAGCAAGTGTCTCACAGATTACTTGGCAGGATAATTTACCCTTTTAAAAATCTACATTACTTTGAATGCAATGCTGCCTGAGCTTATCTGCTCTGTTTAAATGTAAGAGTTAAGGGCCGTGTCAGATGGGGAGATTAGTTGCTGCGTGACAAATCTCCCTTATCGCGGGCGACTAATCTCCCTGAAATGCCAATGTAAATCGCCGGTGGGATGGCATACGCAGCGCAGAAATCGCCTAAGTTTCCTTTCAAGGCAACTTTGCTGATTTTGGGAAATTGCCGCGCTGCATATGCCATCCCACCGGCGATTTACATTCTAGCTGGTGGGATTGCATTCCGGGGAGATTAGGCGCCCGCAACAAGGGAGATTTATCGCGGGCGACTAATCTCCCCGTCTGTCACGGCCCTATGGAAGTTTAGCTGATGCAAAGCAAACAAACATGTCCATATGAAATCTGACCTCTAATGTGTCAGATAATAAATGGTAACATATGAAGGCACTAAATGTAAAGGATGACAGACTTTTGCAAATACCCGCTTCCCTTTTCTCTGCCATTTTTTCATGCCCATATTTCCTAACCCTTACTTGAAACAGCAATAATGTACTATGAAATAATGGAAATTGGGGTAAATATGTTATGGCCATATCCTGTTGAGGTACAGCTAACATGGTTTTCTCTTTCATCTCTATCATTCACAGAAGGTGCTTGGTGCGGATGACACCATGTTGAATGTTGATCCAACGGCTGGTATTTGCCTTTTGCTCTATGACAGTGCCCCCAGTGGACGTTTTGGGACAATGACTTATCTCTCTAAATCAGTAGCCATCACCCTGCAGGAGTCCTTACCCCACAGCGGATGTTCCATGCAGTGACATATACAGTCTGTTTACACTAAAGCTGCTGGTATCCTGAGAGCCACTGTGAAGGAGTAACCAAAAGTAATGGGTAAGATGTGCAATTATCAGCACTAGTCTTCAAGTGCAGGCACTAGCAGTGTTTTCTAACATGATTTTTACATAAGGATTTTTGACCTGCTATATGATCCTGATACTTCTGCATATCCTAGTGAAAGAATATATTTAAAGAAGCAGACACGCAAAACAAATCAAATTGTTCAAGGAAAGTATACTTCAAAGTAAAAATCTAACATAAAAGGAATATACGTATACCCTATACAACTGAAAAAGTTATACAACACAATCAGTTTAGATATGAAAATGTAAAAGGAGATCAATTTTTCTTTGACATAGCAAAAAGAAAAATGTCTTATAACCTGCATAGCTGGCAGAGGGACTTGGTACTGTTAATCCCAGTGTAGTTACCAAATTGCAGTAAAAATGAAATTGTTCTATAGCAATTGAACTCCTAAAGCAACTGTACATATCTTGATGGAAGGAAGACCAGATCAGTTATACCATTGTACACTTGAAGTTAGCACTTAAAATTCTGTTCCTGTGTGACATTTATGGATGCACCAGATCCAGGATTTAGTTAGGCATTTAAACAAATCCTAACTATGTTCACAGTAGCTAATTTTTTAGTTTCTGCAAATCTGAATAAAATGCTGAAAGGAGAAAGATGGGAGGTGCCAAGTTGCCACCCTGTCTTTAATTCTATTTGGTAACCTCAGACCACAGGCTGCCACTCTTTTTTTTTCCATAAAAGCACTGTCCCTGGGTACTTTACTTCTCTCCTTGCTTCTATGGTGCCCCTGCATCCCCTGCATTACCCTAGGCCTAGGTGATCACATGTGCAGGAGTTAAATCTTTGCTGATTTCAGTGATCTACAAGTGTACAGCGTGCTGGGACATTGGAAGAGTACAGCAAATTAATAGTACCTGGGGCTGTGAATTTCTGGAAAACAATGAGAGGTGCTGCTGGGGTCTGAAATAAGTGGCTACTAAAATCACTGGAGGAGGGAGGGCAGATAACTTGCCACACCTCAGTGACGCTCCCTTTCCTTGTCCTTTATTATCATTTTACAATTGGCAGAGACACAGTTTTCCATATACAATATTAATGAAGGATCCTCTGATTTACATGTTAAAATTAGGTTTAGGGTTTGGTATCCATCTAAAGCTTTTGCAAAGGATTCAGTATCTAGCTGAATGCAAAAATTATGGATTCAGTGTATCCCTTTTACAAAATTACTGAAGGTGGGCAAATTTGCTCTGGTATAGTAACCCATAACAGCCAGTTACAATTTTGATGTGTATGTACATGATGTGCATGTACCGCCAGTGTAGAGATTTCTGTTTGTCTGGGATCAGTTATACCATCTATTGCAGTAAATGCACTGAGATCTATTCTTGTAAAGACTGCTGTACAATTGCTGCTCCCAGCACCCTTCCAGTACTTCTAGCATTGTATCTGTTACTCGCCTCCTTCAACCAACAAGTATACAGCTACAGTGGGTTAAAGGGGTGGTACAACTTTAAGTTAACTTTTAGTATGTTATAGATTGGCCATTTCTCAACTTTTCCTCATTTTTTATTTTTTTATAGTTTTTTAATTATTTTCCTTCCTCTTCTTCCTCTTTGATTCTTTCATCTGGGGGTTATTGACCCCAATCGGCCAAAAAACTATTACTTTCTGAGGCTACAATTTTATTGTTGTTGTTTTTTATTACTTTCTGTTCAGGCCTCTCCTGTTCATATTCCAGTTTCTCATTCAGTCTACTGCCTGGTTGCTAGGGTAATTTAGATCCTAGCAACCAGATAGTTGCTAAAATTCCAAACTAGAGATATGCTGAACAAATAGCTAAATATTTACAAAACTAAAAATGAAGACCAATTGCAAATTGTTTTGGAATAGCCCGTTACAACATACTAACCCTCTAGAACATACTAAAAGTTCATTTAAAGGTGAACAACCCCTTTAGATGAGTAAAAGCCATATGTTTAATGTTTTTCTGGTATGGCCAAGTCACCAGACAAGTGGATCTTTATCCAGTTTAATCACACACACAGTGTGGGTGAATTGGGCAGATCTAAATGTTTGTCCCTTAAGCCAGCAATCAAATCACATGCAGCCATCATTGTAGGCCTTGGCCAATAGGATTCTAATGCAAGATAGCTTCATATTGTTCAAATGTGTCCATTATCTTCCATGTATGTGTACAAACATACCATTTTAGGGAAATAATGGAAAACCTGCCGCCCTACAGATGTGGTTGATGGAGGCTGAAAATTATGGTTCAGCAAGTTCTAGCGGGCTGCACATAGGATTTGCCCGTTTTAGGGCTTTCTCTGAATTCTTTCTGATGCTGGTTTCATTTTAATTATTTCTCCCCATTTTCATTTGGAAGATTTTTTTGTTGTGTCTCTTTTTATTTTACCACTCCATCCATTTTATTTATGAACTTGTGTTTTGCAAGAACATATAATTGTTACTTCATATTGTGCGTTAGTGAATTCTATACTGTTTTTTGAGCTTGTGATAATTTATCCAAATAGACATAAAAGTTTTATGTTTAGGAAAATATATATATATTTTTTTTTATTGGCCTTATGCCTCTGCAGAATGAGACATGCACGGGCCTCTGGAAAGGATACATAATGCTTCATATTTAATATAAACATAAGCTGCAATCTGCTTAATATTTGTGCATTGTGCCCAGATTGTCATGGAGGCATCTCCTATTACGCTGGGAATTCTGGGTAAAGAAACGGCAAAATTTGCAAATTGCACTGTTAGGAGATGAGCCATGTTGATAGTTCTCTTGCAATATTGTCAGCAATTTGTATGTATATTTTCCCTGAATAATACTGTTTTTATTGAAACACAAAAGTTCTTTAAAAGTTAGAAAATGCCAAGGGAGGCAATTTCCAACAATTAAGCCAGACTACCATGAGTAATAGGCTTTACTTGCAGTGATCTTAATGTTATACTTTAGTAAGTCATTTTTGGGAGATTTGTTGCGCACGATAGTGCAGATTTAACCATCGGCAATAAGTCTTACTGTGTGCCATCACTCTTAGGGCTGTGACACACGGGGAGATTAGTCGCCCGTGGCAAATCTTCCTTGTCTCGGGCGACTAATCTCCCCGAAACACCGTCCCACTGGCGAAAATGTAAATCGCCGGAGGGATGGCATACACGGCTCCGCAAATTCCTGAAATTTCGGAAGTTTCCTCTTAAGGCAACTTCTGTGATTTTGGGATATCGCGGCGCAGTGTATGCCATCCCACCAGAGATTTAAATTTTTCACCAGTGGGATGGCATTTCGGGGAGATTAGTCGCCGTGACAAAGGAGATTTGTCACGGGCGACTAATCTCCCCCGTGTGCCACAGCCCCTAGGGTGAAGATACACAGAGCTACTTAGTGGCAGCTACTTGTCATGGCTACTAAGATAGGCAATGCTGTTCATTCACTGATAGTTGTCTCTACGTGTGTTTTAGCAGAGGGAATTCTCAGTATTGTCTATGGCAGGTATTTTCTGGTGTTTAGTAGCCATGAAAAAAAAGCTGATACTAGTAGCTCTGTGTATCTTGACCCTTACAGCCATGGTACAACCTACTGCTTAGGCAGATTTCCAGCCACAAGTGAAAAGGGCAGTTCAGCATTCACATACCAACATTGTTGGCTCCCTGCATTTACATTCAACAAGAAAAAGCTACCTATGCTGCTGTGAGTATATCACAAAAGAATATTATTTTTGAAGAGGCCTATATATTGGCACATATGCAGCAAAATCAAAGCAAACACCTTAAAGAAAAGGTGAATATTGTCACAGATGCTTTTTTTTTTTTTATTACATAGTTTTCCTTTCCCTAAACAGTTACCATCCTCAATAATATTATTGCTAGTATTATTTTAATTTGGAGACCTAAAACTATATTTTATTTTGAAATGAATAATAACTAAAGTTCTATATTTTCTTGCTATTATGTTTTTTTTTGTGATGATTGGAAGATGTTTATATTTCTGTTTAATAAAACTGCCCAACACTGTAGTTCTGTGGGTTTTTTTGTTCATTTGTGTAGCCAACACTGTTCTGCTACTAAAAGGAAATCCTGCCTGATTTCCAATTTGTTTTGGCGCTACAGGAGTCCTGTGCCTCCGCTATATGGGAGAGCAGGTACACTGTAACATGGCTGTGCCCAGGGTCAGGACAGACTGGGCTGTAATACCCCTCCCTGGGGATGTCTCTAAACCACAGTTACTCACAGAGAAAAGGTTAATAGGTTTATTTTCAGAACACTGTAACTTTAAATAAGGTGCATAATATTGCAGACGTGTTTGGTCGCTGAGTTGCTGGGGGATCCTCACTTATGTGGCAGTTTCTTTAGAGCCCTGAGAAAGACTTCCTTTGGCTTTCCATGTCCTGAAAAGAGCAAGCTTTGTTGACAAGGACTCCCTTTGCTTCTGCACCCTAAACAGAGCATGTTTTCCTGCCACTGGGGTTTCCCCACTAACTTCCTACACACAATAATCTCTGTGCCTTCCCCCTACTCTCTGCTTCTCCCCAGCACTGCCTCTGCAGGCCTTCCTTCCTGCCAGCTCACTGGGGAGGGGATTCCTCCCTGCACAGACGCACCCAGAGGGAAATACGGGCCTACCGAGCCTCCCTGCATTTGTATGGGCATATTTTGTTTAAAAAGGCAAAACATCCGTTTCTATTACATTGTGCCTATGCAAGTCCCAAAATGTGTTGTGGCTGCCATGTACATTACCTCTTACTGCAGACAAATCTCTCTCAGAACTGACCATAGAGTTTTATTGTAAACCCTCAGGCAGAAGTCATGTTCAGCGCATAGATGGGCGCAAAGCATAGATTGGTTAAGCTGGGACCCTAAAAAGCATTTGTACCAGCTCTTGTTTAAACTAGAAGGGCAATTTCAGTTTTTTCTATGGCGCATTGGCCCAGAATTTCTCCATGTGCAATTGCACAAAGGTCTATTTCACTGGTGGTTGTCAAAATGCTGGGTACCCAACCCCCCCCCGCTAATATTTTCCTTAGGCAGATTGTAAAGGGAAACAATGATGTTAATTAGGCATTTAGATTTATTTTATTATTATAATCTAATAAAAGGGTAAGTCTGCCTCATAGAAGGAATGGCACTGCTCTGTTACTACATAAGACCATTTATTACCCAGCTAATATACCTAATACTAATATACCTACTAATTTGGTTTCCAGAGCCCATAAATAATGATGCAGACAACAACTTTATGTTAAATATGTGAAGATCACAGCTTTATTAAAAATATCATTTATGAAATGTGATGCTCACTGTAGGGTTATCAGATCACTGGAAATCAGAGGGCACATATAGAAAGAGCTGCACGCTGCAATATAAATGCACCTTCTATATGTGTCCTCCCATCACCAGAGGGTCTGGTAACCCCACCACATAGGGCTGTTTGATCCCAAGGAAGGCAAAAAACCTAGAGAGAAGCTTGAGCCAATCTGCTTCACTAGAGGCAAAAATTCCTTCCTGACTCCTAAATGGCAATCGGAATTATTCCCAGGATCAATACGCCTTATGGAGCTTTGAAAGAGTTAATAAATGTACAGTAATGGATAAATACATGTTTGCCTCGGTTTGTCTGTAGGGAAATGTGTTCATAGGTGATTAAGAGTGTATGGAAAGTGACAGCACTGCTTGATGATGGTACTGGGTGCCCTGGCAATGTCACCCCCCCATGGTCCAGAAATAGTGATCCCCAATACTGTCACTTGTATTAAATGGTAAGTAGTATGGACATGTAGGCCTCAGTGTGTGTGTGTGTGTGTGTGTCTATCAGTAAGGAAATATGTATCCGTATGGGTGAAGGTATGGCAGTGTATGCATGTATGGGTGCCAGTAGGAATCTGGGGGCATGTATGGGTGCCAGTATGTAGGTGTTGGCATGTAGGGGTGCATGTATACTTGCCCGTATGGATCAGTGGGCCAGTATGTGTTGTGTAGCACATAACCGGCCCCTTCCATGTCCTGAGAATGGCTGGATCTTTCTGCCATCTCTACGTGCTGGGAACCTGCTGTGTCCCTGGATGTTGATGCCACCTCTGGTGTTCTCTCTCTGCCTTCAGGTAGATGTTGGTTGGTAGGTGTTGCTTCAGGCCTTGTGGTGGGAGGATTAAAAGCTGGAAAGATTGCTGGATAAACTCCTGGCAGCAGCGGATGTAAAAAATAGTGGCCTATAGAGACTAGATGGCAGATCTTTTCCATGCACTCCTCAATTTGGTGTTCTGGGAAGTCAGTGGGGGCCACTTTGACAGGGTTGTTATAATCAAACAATTTGTCTGCCACATTGAGGCAGCACAGTGCCATGAGAGATGGTTGGTGCATGTAGAAGTCTTGATGTTGGTTCAGGCACAGTGCTGCGATGCCTCGGGCAGCGGTTAGGCTTTTGGCTGCTCTTGTGAGCTGGGCAGGGGAACACTCCTCCTGGTTGGTCAGTCTCAACAGGGAGAAGTGCTCCAAAAAGAAATCGATGGTTGGTACCCCCAGGCGAAACAGCAACTTCCTTAGGATGGTTCTCTCCAGGTGACGCATTTCAGCTGGTGTCATTCTGTAGTCAAACAGAGGTAGGAAGAGCTTGGGGGGGAGGGGGTACCGTAATTCAGCCACTTTGTAAGCCATGTAGAGGCAAGTGGCTCCCACTCTTGTTAGGGTGTCGGGGTCAGTAGGAGTGCAGGACACATACCGCTCCAGGAAGTTGATACCCAGGCACAGGGTCTGAAAGTCCAATCTCAGGTACCTGTGCACATTAATCATTAGGGTGGTGATGTGGTTCCAGGATGCAGCATTTATTTCCTTTTGATTTTCTAGGAAAATTTCCATCTGATAACCTCCCTCCAGGCCTTTTTTATAGAGGTAACACTCCTCTCCATACTCCCTGAAGGTCTGCAGGGCATCAGCCAGGTTGGTCAGGGTGTTCCATGGCTCCCCCTCTGGCACCGGTTCCTCAGCTGTAGGGGTGCTGGTCCCACGCAGATCACCCTGGGGCTTGGCCCTTTTGAATTCAGGGCTGCACCCAGGGGAAATGATCTCCTCTTCTTGCTCTTCTTCTTCTTCTCTTCTTCTTTTTCGCTTTCCAACGCTCTCCATCATTTCACTTTTCCAACGAGTCTCCATCATTTAGCTCCTCTCTCACCAACTGTCACAAAAGACTGTTGGGACCAAGTATCCGTTATCCACAAGTCACCTCTGCTCTTCACTGATTGGCTGGACATGTAAACAACTGATAGGCTGAATCTGAAGTACAAATGCTTGAGTTGCTCTGTCAGTTAACTTCTCCTATATTTCTAGTGCCTTGCCTTGTACTTCAGCCTCTTCTCTTATATGTGAATAAACCTCTGTAGCTTTGAGAAAATCTGATATCTAAGCTTATCTAATGCAAAACTGATCCACATATAGATTTTAAATATACACATAGTTTACCATAAAGTGACAGCAGATATATCTCAGGGTACAAATGCTTGCTCTCAGAATCACAGCTTTTCATTCTCATAATTCAAGAAATCTGTGCTAATTTCTTGTTTTTAGTTTGCTAGATTCAGGCGCAAGTGCAGCTCCTCGTATGGAGCCACTGCCAGACATAATGCCCCGCCATTATCTGCCTATACAGCTGTACAGACACAAATTCCAGGCCAGCGTGTGTGTATGTACATTTTAGAAGAACTGGGTAAAGTTACCAGTCCATTTGTTCTTTTAAATGCAAGTTGTTGGTCTGCCCTGATTGCAAGTGGTTGATAGTGATGAGCAAAATTTTTCGAGCATCATTTTTTTTATGCGTTTCACAAATTTTTTCCACGATTTGCAAATATTTTGGCAAAGTGAAACTTGACATATTCACATCACCAGTGGCTGGCATTTAAATGAAATGCAATAAATACAACCCTTTTGCTAAGCTAGTAGTACAAAGGCAGCCTGTTATGCCCAACAGATGCCAGTTTTGCTTCTGAACTATATAAATATATATATATATGAGTGCCCAATGTGCCAGTATTTATTTGCATATGAATTAACTGTTTTTCAATAATGGGAATAATTATTTAAATTGTACAGTAAGCAATAAATGAACTGCGTTAGGTAACTTAAATGGATTCTGTCCTGATTTTCGTGGTATAGTTTGTATTCCTATATTACTCTGTAATGGCAATATATTAGGCACCCTCCAGTGCAAAAACTGTACCAGCCTAAAATAAATCATCCCTAGAGCTATAGGACAAGATGGTGGTGCTCTGTTCTGTTAGAGATATCAGTGTAAAGAAGAGCAAAGGTGACAACAATAGATTTATAGCAGGGATTTATATTCAGTGTCAGCTCAGAATATGACATAATGCAGCTTTGATAATTATACATTGATAATAATTATACATTGATATGATAAATATAGAGATTAGACTGCATTCCACATATATATGTTATGTGTTACCTCCATAGGCCAGCATGGTGAGGCAGCCCCAACGATCAGAACAGCAGGAGGTGAAGCTTCAGTTCCTTTTCACACCATCATCTGCCAATGACCCACACACTGACCAATATGGTGCATCAATAGATACAATTTTCAAAGCCAACTGATCCCTGAACCAACCAATATTCTAAGTACATGGATAGTGATTGTGATTTGTGGGCCCCCATGCTATGCTTATCACTCACACACCATGTATAATGTCCTTATTGTAATTTGCCATTAGGATCAAGCGTGAGTGTTATAATTATGCTGGTGACGGTGCCATGCAGTGGTTGCTCTGATATTTGCAGGCTGTGTATGCACACACAAAATAGTGTGCTCAGTATTTATCAAGTGTAAAAAAAAAATTATAATAAAAGCACAAATCCAAAACGTTGCCATTTTAAAGCTGGAGGGGTCATGTAGCAGTCAGTGGGACTTGTCCTTATCAAATTGTAAAATCTTTATTCAGTTCATGGAATTAGAGGTTTTCATGTTCAAGTTCATGAAAATTCTTACAAAAACAGGGATTTCTAGGTTCTGTATTTTTATTCGTTCATGCTATTTTGGATTTTTTAATAAATGAGTCAACATTTGTTCTTTTTTAATTTGTTTAGATTTAACTTTGGCTGTTCAGAAGTTCACAAATGGGTTAGATGTCTATATTTCATTCAACAATATGGTTTAAAACTCCAGCTGTTTGTGTAAAGCACAAGTCACAGTAGTGGTTGCTGTAATCAAAAGGTGGGTATATGCAGGCCAACCAGGCACAGTATCTGGGGGACGGATCATACTCTTCATTCAGATTGAAACAGCAGGAATTGGAACAGCAGTAAGTGTTGAGTTGCCTTATTCAGACAAATATTCTTTAGTACAGCTAGAGTTATTATATACTGTATTATAGAGTTATATATACTGTTTATATTGTATTCAGTGTTAAGCCAACCTCTGTATATTAGCTCATGATTTCAGTTGCCATACAATGTAGGATTATATTTGTTAAGGAGGCCAAACACGTGCAGATTTTAACTGCAATTCAAGTCTTTTAGACCAATTTGGCAGCTTATCTGTCCGTGTGTGGGCACCCCAGACAGGCCTAGCAGACCGAGATCTGGCCTAAAACTGGCCACATCTCAATCGGGCAGGTTTGATTTGCTGTCAGATTGGGGGCCGCATCAAATCGTTGATGCGGTCCTCAGTCCAACGGCGCCTATGCCCGCCAGTTTAATTTCATTGTTTGGTCCTAGATGGGCATATCGGGATTATTTGGCCACTATAGGGCATATCCGGAAACAATCCACTCATTTGGCGACCTCACCAAAGCAGATCGCACCGTGTATGTCTTTAAGTATTTATAAAAATGTCTGCAGCAAGGCATATGTTTGCTGTTAATGGGACTGTGTGAAAAATATTAAGAGACCGGTGCCACTAAAATTGAAAATGATGATCCCTTTATTACCCTACACAGTACACAGCAATTCAGCCTCAAGTCCCTGAATCATTGAACATACTTAACCTTGAGTTTGATTGGCCTGGCCCCGTTACTTCCAACTGCAACAGACAACCAGAAGTGACAGTGAAGCAAACACTCTGGCCTGTCCTGTTTGAATCAATATCTGAAACATGCCTTTCTGTTTTTAGTAAAGTAATAAAAAATCAAGTCCATTCAGCACGTTAGTTATATTTCATAGGGCTGCCATGCCATTTTCCATGGCTAGTGTCCCTATCACACTAATGATTGAGCCCCACTTTCATCCTTAACTTGCCTTTCAGACTCCAATGCCACAGCCTTTCACCTCTGTTTGTTCTTGGATGTATCTGATGGTCAGCAAGTAGGCAGCATACTGCATGTGCTCTATTTCCTGTGCTTGGAGTCTCATCAGCCCTATGCCATAAGCATCATTATAGAGCTTTAGTTTGAGTTTGTGGGTCTAGTTACACAGAGAGAAAATTATAAACTCTGGTTAGGCAGCTTGATAGTGACTTGATTTGAGCCAATAAAGGCATGTGTAGATTTGGTTGATAAACCCCAATAAATAAATGTGAAGTTATCAGGATGTATTCTAACTATTATTTTAATAATAATAAGCATGTATTTTTTAAACTGATAATAGCATGTTTTTAATAGGAATAAATATGTTTTCCTATTTTTTAAACTAAATACTATAGAAGGGATTATAATTACACCCCCATCTTAAATTTAGATTTGGCAAATTGACTGTAGGAAGGCAGTTTTATTAACAATGCTAAAGATTAAATATCGTAGTTATATCAAAGCTAGAGAGTAATAGCCTTCAATAAAGGCATAATGCATTTCCATTTGATAAATGGTAAGATCACAATAAAAGGAATATGGAAGTTTCGGGAACCTCTCATTCCCTTTTTCAATGTAGCATTGCCTAAATGTAAAAATCAGATATTATTTACACCAGTCCCTGCCTCATGTTGTTAGCCTGTTAGCTCATACATTTAGAGCTCCGATTGTCAAATTATTGTATAGAATGCTACCCCTTATCCAGAAACCAATTATCCAGAAAGCTCCAAATTACAGGAAGCCCATCTCCCATAGAATCCATTTACAAAAAATAACTTTTTTTCTCTGTTACAATAAAACAGTTCACTGTACTTGTCACTAACAAGTTTATTACATCCATATTGGGTTTATTTAATGTTTAAATATTTGTTAAATATTTTGATACTGACATGAAAATACTACTTTTCCAAATATGAATATAGATAGTTCCCTATAGGCCATGTTGATGGTTTTTCGTTAACAGGTTTGCTTTTTAAGTAATTGTTACTTGAAGTTTCTAAACCTGACTGTCCCTTCTCAGCCTGACAGTTTGGCCAAATTTGACCATACTGCCCAACCATCTGGGCATGTATGACAAGTCGGTGAAGGGGATTTAAAAAGATAATACACCTCCTGCTGTTCTGATCACCTGGGTGGCTGGCCCAAAGAATGGAACAATACAAGGTGATGCTGTACAACCCTGTTTCCAAAAATGTTGGGACACTGTATAAAATGTAAATAAAAAGATAACGGGATGATTTGCAATCATTTAAACCAGGGGTAGGGAACCTATAGCTCGCGAGCCAGATGTGTCTCTTTTGATGGCTGCATCTGGCTTGCTGCCAAATCTTTCATAAAAAAAAATAACAGGGGGCGTTGCCTGCACTCGGTGGATAGAAGACGTGTTCTAAGCCTTAGAACACATCTTCTATCCGCCGAGCGCAGGCCACGCCCTCCTCCGCATCGCACCCTGCATCCTTGGAACCCACCCTACCTTGCCCCGCAGCATCCGCGGCCAAACATATTGTATGGCTCTCACTGAATTACATTTTAAAATATGTGGTGTTTATGGCTCCCTCAGCCAAAAAGGTTCCCGACCCCTGATTTAAACCCTATATTTTATTAAAAATAGTACAAAGACAGCATATTGAATGTTGAATCTGAGAAACGTTATGTTGTATTTTATTTATGATGTCAGCGACACATTTCAAAAAAGTTGGGACAGAGTGGAAAAGTTGTGTATTGCTAAAGAACAGGGCCGGAACTAGGGGTAGGCAGAAGGGGCAGCTGCCTAGGGCGCAAACACTGGGGGGGCGCCAAGCAGGAACCTCTCCTGCCTACCCCTAGCTCCTTTTTCATTGCCCCTGCCGCTTGTCAATACGCGGTGGGGGCAATGAACTTTCTCGTAGCCGCTGCCCCCCCTTCCCCCGGAACTGCGCATGCGCGCTGAAACGCGAGGTGGCCGACCAGGTTGCCTAGGGCGTCCGGTCCACTTGGCCCGCCCCTGCTAAAGAAGACAAAATCCCAAAGAGGTTGGGTCTCTCAGAAATAAAGATGGGGAGGGGGTACCCAATGTGTGAAACACTGCACGGGCAAATATTGCAACAATTTAACAATACTGTTCCTCAACATAATTTTTTAAGAATTTGGGGAGTCCATCATCTACAGTAAATCAATTCATTAAAATGTTCAGTGAATCCAAATAAATCTCCGTATGCATAAAACAAAGCCAAAGAAGTTGATACTGGATAGCAGTGATCTTTGGGCCCTCAGTTGGCACTGCTTTAAAAATGTAATCACTGCATTGTGTGGGAACATAGTTTGTCTCTGCATCCACAAATACAAAACTGTCCTGTGCTCTGACCAATCAAAATCTGAATTTCTTTTTGGAAATCATGTACACCAGGTCCCCCTGGTTAAAGAGGAGAAGGAGTATCAATGCACAGTTCTAAAGAATCCATCCATAAAGGTATTTGGCTGCATTAGTGACATGGCAAGCTGGGGAGGAACTATTAATGCTAAAAGATATTTACTGGGTTTAAAGCAACATATGTGTGCCCCTGTCCCAGCTTTTTTTAAACAAGTTGCTGCATCAAATTCAAACCAATCATATCTTGTCTTTGTACTGTTTGCAAATAGATATAGGATTTATATGATTTACATATATATTTATATTTTACAGTTACCCATTTTTAAAAAAAAAAACGGGTTGTATATATGCAGCACCTTGTACAGCATCTGTCTATTTGAGCCAGGGGTTTATTGGTCAGGCCTTCAGAGTGCTGCACCTAAATCAGTGTCAGACTGGGGCACCAAGGGCCCACTAGAGAGCCGGGTATCAAGGGCCCACCAGCCAACTCCCTAAAACATTTTCATCTTGCTGAGAAAACACTGATATCCCCATGTTTGAGAGATTCCTTAATCAATTATAGTTAAGAAGGCACTTTTTAAAAGAAAAACAAACAAAAAACAGTTTGCACACTAGATGCCTGAGGTCTGTGGGAAATATTTTATATATATAGAGATATAGTAGCAACCAGTGTGAGGCACATTCATGCCCACATAATTCCTTGTGGGCAGCTGTGCTCTCCTGTGCAGGCTGTGTAAGAGCACAGAGCAATACAGTGGGACAGACAGACTGCAGGGAATAGCTCAGACAGACAGGGGGCAGGCAGAATCTCTCTATCCCTGTGCTGTTTACGGTGCAGCTTTGGCAAGTTTACCTATACAAATTCCTCACAAATAACCCCTTTCTGCTGGTTTTATATAATTCTAATAATTAACAGCCTCCCTGGATTTTCCTGCAAACAGTAGGTTTGCCCACTGTTAATAAATGAGCCTTAATGAAATGTTCAGTGGCCGTATAAATGTGAAAGGCTGCAGGCCAAGTCATACAGGGCAGGAAGCTCTAAACATCAGGCATGTATTATAATATTAAAGGTGTCCCACATACTGCAAATTATAAAGAGGAGTTCTGGGCTGTGATTTTGGGGAAAGCACTTATTTTCTGTGCAAAGGGGAATCCAGTGTAAAATGATTGGGAAGTACAAGAGGAGCCATTCAAACCTCTGCCTGGAGGAACACTGAAGGGGACATGTTACCTTTTGTCACCCTCACCATGTAGGCAATAACGAATAAGATTTGGTGCCTGGTTTCAGTGTGAGCTACAGAGGGCTGGTAACTATAAAAATTACACTTTTACTTTCTACATTTGAGTATTGGGTACATCCTAACGATGCCAGCCAATCACAGCTCTAGATGCGGTTAGCCAATTACAGTTCTGCTGCCTTCACACAGGGAAAAATATACTGCAGTCCCCTCTCAGGTCCACCTAACTGCTGATCGCTGTGCTGAGTGCCTCAGGCTCTGCTATGCAGCCAGGGAAAGCAGCCAGCAGAAGGGTGAGATGCTGGTTAGCTGGCCCAAGTGAGGGTTGGGGGAAATCTTTATTAAAGCAGTACAAAATGCAACTTTGGATCTTTAATAACCCACACTAATAGCCCACACTCCAGTTGGGGGAAATAATGATACTTTGGCCAGAAAATGCCGATAGCAAGTGCTATGCCACCTACAGTTTCCAGGGTCCCAGTTTGGGCAGCCGTGTTGGGACTATTAAGCACATGCATGTGAAGATAACTGGCAGGCTCTTGGGCCATTCACTCTGAAGTTATGTGAGCAAGCCGCTGATTTCTGGTAAGCACGTTGCTCTGCAAATGGTAGAGAAAAATTTGACTTTTTACAAGAGAGACAAGCAGCATGGGAGCACATGGGTTTAATAGGGTGTTTATTTGCAATTTTTACAGTAATCTTACAGGCATATCTCTGAAATATGCTAATTATCCATTTTCTTTATTGATTATAGTGGCACATGTGGAATTAATATGCTAGATTTGCATTTTCTGGTGAAATTAAACTGGCACATCTAGGGTTAATATACCATACCCCCCAACTGTCCCGCTTTTCGCGGGACAGTCCCGCTTTTTATGGCGCATCCCGCTGTCCCGGATAGTTCCATGAATGTCCCGCATTGCGGAACATTCATGGAACTATCCGGCACAGCGGGATGCGCTTGCTGTGCCGGATGTTCACCCTTTGTCGGCTGCTTCGTTATGCCTCTCCTTGTGCAGCGCGACAGTCCCTTTTATAAGGTTGCGCCTGTGGGTGTGACGTCATTACGCACGGGGCGCAACCTTATAAAAGGGACTGTCGCGCTGCACAAGGAGAGGCATAATGAAGCCGGAGCGCCTATGGGAGGTACTGTGAATGGGGGGCTACTGTGATAGGGGGCTACTGTGATAGGGGGACACTGTGTGTTGGGGGACACTGTGTATTGGGGGGCACTGTGTATTGGGGGGCTACTGTGTATAGGGGCACTGTGTATTGGGGGCTACTGTGTATGGGAGACTACTGTGTATTGGGGGCTACTGTGTATGGGAGACTACTGTGTATTGGATGGTACTGTGTATGGGGGTACTGTGTATTGGGGGGCTACTGTGTATTGGGGCTACTGTGTTTTGGATGGTACTGTGTATGGGGGTACTGTGTATTGGGGGGCTACTGTGTATTGGGGGCTACTGTGTATTGGATGGTACTGTGTATGGGGGTACTGTGTATTGGGGGGCTACTGTGTATTGGGGCACTGTGTATTGGGGGCTACTGTGTATAGGGGCACTGTGTATTGGGGGCTACTGTGTATAGGGGGCTACTGTGTATAGGGGGCACTGTGTATGGGAGAATACTGTGTATGGGGGGCTACTGTGTATTGGATGGTACTGTGTATGGGGGTACTGTGTATTGGGGGGCTACTGTGTATGGGGGGGCTACTGTGTATGGGGGGCTACTGTGTATGGGGGGGCTACTGTGTATGGGGGGCTACTGTGTATGGGGCGGGCTACTGTGTATGGGGCGGGCTACTGTGTATGTGGGGGCTACTGTGTATTGGGGCACTGTGTATTGGGGGCACTGTGTATTGGGGGCTACTGTGTATGGGGGGGCAAAACTGGTACTTAGTTATAACTCACTGCCTTCTCTCTATATTTGTATTTATATGTAGGAGTTGCTATATTGTTTTCCTTAGGTCATTCAGTATGAGGGTATAGCACATTTTCGTCTGCTCCCGCCATATGATCTATATAAAAGGGGTATTTTTTTTAAAATGGGGTGTGGTAATTGGGGCGTGACCACAAACGGGGCGTGGTCAAAAAAATTTGCCAAAGTAAGGGAGTTTTAGTGCGGAATATAAGCTGCTCCATTCATACAGTTTATTGTGGCTGCAGCACATTTTCTCCCTCACTGTTTCCTGTTGGATCGGCACCTGTATGAAACCCAACCCTCCTGATCCTCTCCGACTGGATACACAGTAACAGCGCAGCTATCCACATAAAAGGAAGCAGGAGGTTGGACTAAGCAAGTGCACCCTATACAGCTATAAAGAGTGAGCTCTGGCGCCCCCCTGTGGCGCTGGGCTGAGCGATCCTCACATTGCGGGGAACTATAGGGTCGGAACCATTGAGCGTTTGAATGGTTTTCGGAGGGCTTCTGTGGCACAGAGAAACTTCCGGTCTTGGGCAAAATGGAGGAGTCGCTGCTTCCGGTTTACATTCACAGCGCCGAATATGTCGAATTGTGTGATAATGTGCAGAGCAAAGTGCCCCGGCGGGTGAGGGTTAATTTGAAGTGCTGGGGGTTGTGTTATATAACTGGGCAGGGGGGGCATTATTGCACAAACAATATATGTCTCTGAGGGGGTAGGGACATGTAAGGAAAAGCCGTAACGATAAGAAGGAGAGAAGAATCCAAGAGCCAGGGCTGGTTTTAAGTTGTCTCTGGCCCCCTGGCATTGCAGGGACTTCTGGTTTAGGGCATTAAGTGTTAATTTCTGTACATATGTCAGGGGGTCAGTCCTGAAGCCCCCCCAGCTGTTGTAATGTGAAAGTGTGTTAAGGTGGGTGGGAGTTGTTGCACTACAATATTATGAGGCTTGGTTGGACTGGTTTATATTATTATACCCTCCAGATGGGAATCCTGGCCTTCCTGCATTCCCAGGGACCCTCTTATTTCCACCCTTGGCCCAGCAATTGAGCCTGGGGAGTAATGGATACTTATAGGGATACAGAACTAGGGTTACTGAAATACAGGATAATGAACACAGGTAGATGGTAATCAGCAGATATGAGACATCATTTAGTGCTAAAGGATAAATCAAATGAACAGTGGCAAATAATACAATTAGCATTATAATGGCTGTAGTGGGTTTAGTCGCTCTAAGTTACCAATATTTGTGTTCAGTAGGCAGTATATGCAATATACAAAAGATGCATTTGGGCCAACCTGATATTCTATCGCACTGATTTACGCGCGTGTGAGAGAGAACAGCAATACAGTGCACTGCCACCTTTTTATTGTTGTGATCATTTGGGAGGACACCCCAGACAATCAGAGCAGCAGTAGGCTGAGCTTCAGCTCCCCTTCACGCCCTCATCTGCTCATGTACTACACACTGACCGATATGGTGCATTAACAGGTATTTTCTAACCCAACTGATCCCTGAACCGACCAATATCTGTAGTACACGTAACAATCATAATTTGTGGGCCGCCAATCACATATTGAAAATTGTATTTAGGAAATATATTGTTATGTGAATGGCCAGCAGGAACAACATTTTTCAGTGTTAGTGTTATGATGCAAGGTTATGTCAATTATACATAAAATGTAAAGATTAGAATGCATTTCACATACAAATCATGTTTTTTTTTCCTTCCTAGGCCAGCATGGTGCATTCATTAATAGAGGCATATGGGCTGCTCAAAGAGATGAGGTGAGGTCAGATACTGCCATTGTATCAGTCACTCTCAGAAAGAATTATGCCCAGGTACTACTTGTTGTGCAGCTATCAGTAATTAGTTGCTGACACACTTCGCTATTTTGATCATGATTTGTTAGTTTTTAGTCATTTTTTAAAAACTATTTTAGGAAATGTAAAGAGATAAGGTAGCCATGCTCTTGTCAGCTTAATCTTCTTGTACCCAGAAGCCAAATAAGTGGATCAATTTAAAATCCGGTGATGTGTTAATTGAGATGAAAAGCATTATGTTGCAGATATCATGTTAATGAACTAACAGTAAGTGAAAATTAGAGAGCAATCAGTTCCCAGGTAGGCATGGAGCTGTGATAATACTGCTATCCTATGCAGTACATCATTAATGTCCCACTTTGTGTGATGCACTTAACCACGAAGACTGCCTTTTTTTACCCCAGACCCACACCAGTGAACCAAATATTACAGTGAAACATGTTGGCTTGAGAAATCAGTACTTAGAAATCAGGAGCATAAATCTGTGCTTTGTAATGTGTTTCAGTCGGTAGCTGTATAATGCCTATCTATGTTTTGGGAAATAAATAGATAGCCAGGTTTATTTAGGGCTTTAGATCCTCTTAGATTACTTTTATTTCATGGAAAATACTGTGACCTCGGCACTTGCAAACCCTCAGATCAAATTAACGTAAGACTATTAGGGTGCACTTTTAATTGTCATTTATCAATTATCAGTTATAACGAATGCCAGGATGGCCTGCCATGTCCATTCATTAGCCTCATTCTTTTCTGTCATTTTATTTATTTAGGGTAGTGAAGCCAAAAGTTGCTTCTATGGAAGAAATGGCTGCATTTCACACTGATTCATATCTCCAGCATCTACATAAAGTCAGCGAGGAGGGCGACAATGATGATCCTGAAACCCTTGAATATGGACTAGGTACACTGATGGCTGTGGCCATATATAACATATCAAACAATTATTTTAAAAAAATATTTTGACAGGCCCTTATGCAAGTAACGTATTGCCTTTTTTCATTACCTGTTGTTACTGGTTCTTTAAAAATAATCTCTGCATGAAAAGCTTTGTAACAGCACCTCAGAGTTAAAAGTACCTCTCTACCAGCCTCTGTAACTGTTTAACTAATATGTGTGCATGCAGTATTGCAGGCTAAGTATTATTCATGCACACAACTATGGTTTCATCTTATTAAAGTCCAATTTAAAAGGGGGGCTTTCACCCAAACATAGTTTTTATGTAATAAAAGAAAATGGAATATTAAGCAACTTTTTTAATATGCATTTATTAAACATTTCAGTTGGTTTAAAGATATTTGTAAAAATAATTGCTGTTGAAATCAGTATCTGCCTGGCTTTTTATGTTCTATGTAATTTGCTCTGACTCATAGAACAATGGAGTAGAATCCAGATGTTGAGCACTTAACATTTTATGACGTCATCTAATAGAGTCAAAACTATTATCAGTACAGAGAACAAAAGGGATAATAAAATAATGCTTTCATTGGAAATACTCTGGCAAATCATTTTAAAACCATTGAAATCTGTTAATTTATATTAGAAAGTTGCTTAGAATTTAATTTTCTTTCATTATGTTAAATAGTTTTGGGATAAGATCCATTTTAAAGTAAGCAACTATAGACAGGCAGATAAAGACTACTTAAAAATAATTCATTTTATACTTTAGTTTTATGTCATCAACATAATTTGGATTGATGGTCATTCAATCCTGCCCTGGCAGTGCCAACAAGCAAAGTTCTCTACTATGGACAAAGCGAAAGGTCAGCTAAGTCAGGAGTCACAAAATTGTCTGTATGAATTGACTAATTCATTTTGGCAATTTTTGGGTGGGGGTTTATCACAATGTGTACATTACGAGGACAGACCATGTTTTTTGGGTTTTGTTTTACCATGGCTTGTCCCTTATGAACCTGGCAAGCCTGTTTGTTCTGTACCCTATGTGTTCTAATGACTGTTTTCATTTTGCAATCTATTTAGGCTATGACTGCCCCATTACTGAAGGAATATATGACTATGCTGCTGCTGTGGGGGGAGCCACCTTAACTGCTGCTGAACAGCTTATGGCAGGCAAAACGCGCATTGCCATAAACTGGCCTGGTGGTTGGCATCATGCAAAGAAGTATGCATTGTTTCACATTACTAATTTAACCAGTACAAACTATAATTAGTTATATTAAGACAATTTAAATAGGCTGGTACATATACAGTTACAGGTAGTAATGAATAATGTCCTAAACTTTATCATTTGCCTGACAGAGATGAAGCTTCTGGATTCTGTTACCTTAATGATGCTGTTCTGGGGATCTTGAAACTGCGGGAAAAATTTGACCGGGTGCTGTACGTAGATATGGATTTACATCATGGTGATGGTAAGAAATTCTGAGCTTTATACGTCACTCTCACAGGAATGGTGTATAACATGATGAAATTAGTCCATAACACAGTCATTCAGCCTTAAGCTGCATATGTAATACACAGATGATGATAATAACAGCTGGAGGGCCATTAATATGCTTTCTCTGCCAATGTTTAAAATCACCTGACAGAATAGCAGAACGTACTGATATCCAATTCCACTTAAATCAAACGTTTATCTGTTTTAGACCATGTGTAGTGGGTTGCTTACCTTGTTCCACTCAAGCTGTGGTTTACCATAAGTATGGAGTCAGCAGCACGCCATTGATATTGCTGCACAGTAACAAAAAAATCCAGAGACTTTCACACATGCAATTAATTTAACACATTATTCAGTGAAATAAACAACCATTTATTGGCTCAGAATTTAAACACAAAAAATCAAAAAACAAAGCATCCTATACCAAATGGAAAGGTACATCCCAATGCCTCATGGTACCTCATTCACACCATTGCGTGCTTCCTCTGAGGTCTCGGGACCTTTCAGTGTGATATAACTTAGGTTCTCTTTCTCAATCTAATTTCTTATTGTTTGTGACTTTCACAAATGCAATGCTATGTGTTTGGTTGATTTTAATGGAGCAGGGCAATGTTTCATTGTATGCCAGACAGTCTGTATCTTCAGATAGAGTGAGACCATAATTTTGCCATCGTGGATGGAAAGATATCATAATCAGGTGGTTACATTTGTCCTTATTATGGAACATTTTAAAAGACCCTCTACAAAATTTGCTGAAAGATTTGTTGAAATGCTGATGTATTTTGAAGGGTTAAAAAACACTGCAGTCCAGAGCTAAAATATTTTTAGCGTGAAAAAATGCCCATAGATGCAAAAAAAAGTTGTGTGGTACTGAAAAAGTCACAGTGAAAAATTAGTTGACTTCAATGCATTTTGCAAATTTTTGCCATTTCACAATTATTTTGGCAAAGAAAAATAGGATAGATTAACTCATCAGATTTCTCATACAGTCTGCATGTTTTTTATATAAATAGTATAGGTAACTGTTAGTGACCAGTAGGTTCATGAATAATCCAATTTGGTTATCCATACAGCTGCCTAAATTTTACTAATAATAACAGTGAAATGTCAAATGGCTCCAGCCCATGTGTGGCTAACATCAGCACAAAGAGTAGAGATTGGACAGAACTAAAGGCTATTACTCATTGTTTAATGGAGAAGGAAAGGTAAAAACTAAGTAAGCTTTATCAGAAAGGTCTGTGTAAATACAGCCATAAGCACTCGCAGAACTGCTTCTATACAAACACAACATTTCTTTCCTTCTCTTCTGTGTACATGATCTTCTATGTCAGACTTCCTGCTTTCAGAAAAATCCTTTAGGGCACGGCACACACCTGCTCAGTTTGCTCCCCTCTGCCCCTCCCCTCTCTGCTGTAATCTGAGCTGAGAGCTGGCCTAGATGCCACTGACTGGAAGTGAAGTCAGACCAAGCTAATATGGCAGCTGCTATCTTAAACAAAAAGAGGGAGCTTCTAGGGCTGTTTACTTAGGTATGGTGAAGCAGAATAAATATGGTGTTCTAGCTTGCACTATTATGACTAGTCTGTTGGCAATAAAATGCCTGAGTAGCTTTCCTTCTTTAACAACATGCAAAATAATTCCCCAAAATACAGTAATTCTGATAGAATACCTTAACAAAGAAGTATTTTTTTTTAATTTTTTTAATATCTAAAATGACTATACAGCCTCCATACTAACATAAATTTCTCTGTGCACTCATTCTCATGCAGATTCTGTATCACAAGCAGCTCAGCTTCAGGTCTCACTGCTACTTTCTAGTCTAACGTGAAGCTCCACCCCCTTTTCTTTGCCAAACTCTCCTCTCTCTGTCCGTGAAGATGGCCAAAGAGGTGCCTACTCTGCATGCCTGGTTGATTTCCATTTGAGCAGAGGCAGTAACCATGTGCAGTAGACACCTCTTCGACCATCTTCACAGACAGAGAGAGAAGGAGAGCCCAGAAAAGAAGAGGGGGTAAAGCTTCATGCTAGACTAGGAAGTAAAGAAGTGAGTTGTAGTTGAACTGTTTTTGATACAGAATCTGCATGAGAATAAGTGCAGGGAGAAAGGTATAAAAGAAGCCACTTTGCAGTATTGATTCATTTTTTTTTTTTTTTTTACCATTTAATGTGATATAAGTATCATCATGTTGCCATTAGACAGCCTTCCTCTATATCAGTGATCCCTAACCAGTGGCTCGTGAGTAACATGTTGCTCCCCAACCCCTTGGATGTTGCTCCCAGTGGCTTCAAAGTAGGTGCTCATTTTTTAATTCCTGGCTCAGGGGCCAGTTTTGGTTGCATAGAATTCCAGAATGGGTTAGATGTTATGCTCACATGCTGACAAAAAGTTACCTTAAAGGTGTATTATTAGGGTATAATATGTGGGTTGTGTTCTGAGATGATATTTTAATCCAAAAATATGGTTTAAGAGCTACGGCACATGGGAAGATTTGTCGCCTGCAGAAAACCTGCGTTACCCAAGGGCCACAAATCTCCCATAAATGCTTTTCCCCTTACTGACTTGTGGATCGCCACATGTAAAACACTTTACGCAATTCAGGATAATCTCTGATAATGTTATTGCTGAGAAGATATTCTCTTTAACAGAACAACAAGGTTTTAACATAAGTTAAATCTCCCTCCTTTCTTGTTCCCCAGGGGTTGAAGACGCTTTTAGTTTCACTTCAAAAGTAATGACTGTTTCTCTTCATAAATTTTCCCCTGGATTTTTTCCTGGTAAGTGTGTGTACTTAGAGAATATTCTGAGGGATACAGTCGGCGCATGACTTATTCTGTAGTATTGCTGGAGATATTATATATTGGTATTCAGTGCCGGGCCCTTTCCTGTTCAGTACAAAGCAACATATTTTAGCTCTTTATTTTGAGTAAAAACTCACATAAAAGCTATAATAACTACAAATCTGAAACACTGTAGATGCAGCAAGCTTTTAGACATTTAAATTGAGTTAATTTCATATAAAATTTGCCAGTCTACTTCAAGTAGAACAGACCAGGCAGTTAGTTTGGGGCTGCAATGTAATTCCCCCCAAATAGCTACACTGGCTATTGCAGAGTTAAACCTGTAGATGTTTGAATGTCATATATATATATAGCCAGGAAACAGCTGTATTGCAAGGATGGGTAAGGACATTTTCATGGGGGTGGCTTGGTGTTAGAGACTCTCACTACAGCTGTAGTCTTCCCAGCAAATCTATGGGTATGCCCTATTTCTTTTATAAAGGTACCGGTGATGTAAGTGACATTGGCCTGGGTAAGGGACGTTACTACAGTGTTAATGTACCATTGCAAGATGGAATACAGGATGAAAAATATTACCAAATCTGCGAGGGGTAAGAGATCCTACTATATAATTTGAATTGTGCCTTTAATGCAGGTGTTGTGCAAGGTTAGTTCTACCTTTGCAAAGTACATGGAAATAAATCTGTACATGTGAATACTTAAATATGAAAAGTATTTAGAAACAGGAATATGTTTTGTTTTGGTTTTTTTTTCCGGCACTTAGAGCTTTAGGGGCTGATTTACTAACCCACGAATCCGACCCGAATTGGAAAAGTTCCGACTTGAAAACGAACATTTTGCGACTTTTTCGTATGTTTTGCGATTTTTTCGGATTCTGTACGAATTTTTCGTTACCAATACGATTTTTGCGTAAAAACGCGAGTTTTTCGTATCCATTACGAAAGTTGCGTAAAAAGTTGCGCATTTTGCGTAGCGTTAAAACTTACGCGAAAAGTTGCGCATTTTTCGTAGCGTTAAAACTTAACGCTACGAAAAATGCGCAACTTTTCGCGTAAGTTTTAACGCTACGCAAAATGCGCAACTTTTTACGCAACTTTCGTAATGGATAGGAAAACTCGCGTTTTTACGCAAAAATCGTATTGGATCCGAAAAATTCGTAAAGAATCCGAAAAAATCGCAAAACATACGAAAAAATCGCAAAGTACCGATCATTACGAAAAAAACGCAATCGGACTCCATTCGACCCGTTCGTGGGTAAGTAAATCAGCCCCTTAGTGTTACCCATCATGATTACTTGAGGTGGCCATACACTTTGTGATCCTTAGATTGGCAATATCGGGCTAATTTGATCCTTTGGCCCTTGGGCCAAAATGGTGGGCATAGGCACCATCGACCTGCCCGATCAAGATCTGCTAATTTGCCACCATCTGAATACATATGGGTACAGAGGCACACAAGCGTCTCACATGCTGATGACTGCCTCCGCCCTTATGATAATACCTCCTTTACTCTGTAGTAAGTGCTACAGGATCTTCACTTAGCAGCAAAAAAATTCCGTAGCACACTGAAATTGCAAGCCGTGTAAAAAAGTGTTTTATTTGTCCAAGTACATACAAACAAGAGCTCTTGTCTTGGGCAAATAAAACACTTTTTTACACAGCTTGCAATTTCAGTGTGCTACTGAATTTTTTTGCTGCCGAGTATTGGCCCCCATGCAAGGTGGGGTTCTTCCAGTAATTTGCACCTGATACCCTTACGGTTATGCTGACCAGAGGGTTGAGCTCCCCAATTTAACTGCAACAGGATCTTCACTTAACATGTTAAATTGTCACTGAATCATACAGAGCTGTGGCCTATCATCTTTTTAAAATGGCTCCAAATTCATTGAGGTATTAAAATAATCTAACTACTTTTGTTAGTTAATTTTGATGTTTTGTCATTGACATATCTCTGAGTATTTTTGTTTTCTTGTGCTTTCTTGCAGTGTCCTAAAAGAGGTTTTCACAACATTTAACCCTGAGGCAGTTGTCCTGCAGTTGGGAGCAGATACAATAGCTGGGGATCCCATGTGTTCCTTTAACATGACACCCCAGGGGATTGGAAAGTGCCTAAAATATGTTCTACAGTGGCAGCTTCCAACACTCATCCTGGGAGGAGGTGAGAATATCTTTCTCCCAATCATACTCTTAAATCTTTACATACACTTTAGGGACATGGCTGAAATCATTATTGCCTCTTGGCCGTGAAAGAAATCTTTTTAAAATCCATCTGGTTCTGTCAGTCCTGCTGGGCTGGTAGCCAAGTCTGAGAGCCGGACCTGTTAGTACTGCTGGCTTGGTAGCTGGGTTAGGGAAAATGTATACAATATTATGTCTTGTTTTACTTTAACGGGTTATAGATATTCAGCTTTTTTTCTTTATATTACTGTGCTTGGAAAGGCATGCAGTGATATGGAAGAGCGTAATGCAACTTTCTTACCACTTCTCATATGCAAGTTAAAATTCAGTATCCTTATATCTATGTAGACACACTCGTGCAGACTTCCATTGAATGGCAGGTGTGCCGCATAGCTGTACCAATTTAATCATAACTGCTCACTTGAATCATGCTGTTACTGTTCAGATCAGGTTTACCCTGCAGACTGGTTCTTACTAAACTCTGAGCGTGAGTGTTAGTTTCCTGTTGGTTATGAAGCCAGCACCTTTTTTTTTTATATTTAGTTTCTCCTTTACTGAGGCAGAGAAAATGTGATGAGCACAAATAGTTGTGCTTCTTTGGGAAGTTTAAACATGTATGAGTGAATTGGCCTGTTGCAGGCACATCAGGGGCAATGTATAGAAATGGAAAGCCACAACTCCATATACATGCCTACCTCTTCCATTGGTGACTGTGAAAATTGTTAGGACAATAACTTTGCACACATTTACTCTGACTTTTATTTTCATTCAATTCGGCCTTTTGTTTTCGCTGTATTTGCTTCCTCTCAGAAACAGGTTTGCATTAGTGTTATTGCTGTCTTCCCCTGGTTAATAATTCTCAGCCTTTCTGCTTTACCTTCCCTTTCTTTAACCAGCATGCATCACTGCTTTGCTTTTCATTTGTCACCCAGTATTTTTTTTCCCTTTCACACTTTAGGGGGCTACCATCTCCCAAACACAGCTCGTTGCTGGACATACTTGACCGCACTTATAGTTGGCAGAACTTTATCTTCTGAAATCCCAGACCACGAGGTACACTGTTCTCCTGTCTGTCTCTTTATCAAATGCCTGAGGGGGGAGAGATGCTTGTGGGGAGCTGGGGGACAGAGATTTAAACCTGAGTCACTCCAGCCCCTCAAAGTCTGAATGGTGGTTTTGTTAGAAGATACTGCATAACAAAGACTCCTCTGTGCGTGACTTAAATACTGCCTCCTTGTTCTTCAGGTCTGAATAGTACACCTCTTCTGTGCATCTACTGACTGCCCTCATTCTCTTGCCTTTTTATATTTCCAAAGGCTTTCGAATGCCAACAGTCCTCTAGTTCTTCCAAAGCAGATTAGAATATTTTTTTTCTCCCCACACGCAAAGGATTTTTGGGTATATGATTCTTACAAGATTCTGTTTATTTAAAGGGCAATTATAACTTTATATGTGGAGATCATAGTGTTTATTTATCTTCTTTTGCTTCCCCAATTGCGGTGTTAATTGCTTAGTTTTACCATCAGCTTCCCCTTGCCTGTACTGTCATGGTCAAAAGGCTGAAAAGGGGCAAGGCCTGGCAATCTGGCGGCATTGCATAAAGTCATTGGAACTATGACCAAACAAACGGGCTGTAAATTGCACTTTTGACACAAGGGGGAAAGTCCCCAGGTGGGTAGCAGACTCACAGCATATTATTGTATATAAAAATGTACTTGAAGAAGACATATTTGATGATGTGCAAAGTTGGCTGAAAGGGGCGTTTTGCCTTTTTAAAAATGCCGCTATGCTGTCCTCATTGCCATATGATAATGTAACATACTGCACTCTATAAAGAGATTTATTTTAAGAGCAGTGCTTACCTAACCAAGGGGGAGGGGTCCCATGTCCCGCCAGAGAAGTCCCTAACCTTCTGTTGTGCTATTCCTGCATTCATTCCAGGAACAGTCAGGGGAACTCTATCTTTTACTGTTCTCTCCATCATTACCATAGTATTAATCATATTGCCAGCCAAAACCATTTGTGCTATAGTGATTAGTTATAAAGAATAAGGGAATGCTCATTCGGAGAAGCTTATGCTGCCCTGTCCATTTGTCTGGGTAAGCATCCTGGTCCCTATTGGCAAAATGCTTTTTGTGGCAATAGGGATGACAGTGCCATTTTTTTTTTTTTTTTAAAAGATGAACCACCCCTTTAAGCTTATGCTGTGTGAAAAGACTGAGTTTGGTGGCAACTACTAAAAGTAATTTGCAGATCAAAAATGATTGGCCCAGCCTGACCCACCACATGGATTTATATACAGTACCTACACCTTTAGTGGAGGGGGTAGGCATGAGTATAATTGCATAATAGTACATTAGCTGATTCATTGTTTGCTTAGGGGCAGAGGAATTTCATTAACTAATGTATTTGTCAAAAGCCAGCCTTTAGTAAAGCTCAGTAGAGGAGTGAAGTTAAGAAATGTATGAACTAATGTAGGGAATGTTAACAGTTCATAGATTTATCCTTCCCATCCCAACTCCCTTATTAGCTGCTTCTGGGAAACCTACATTTTAGCTTCTTAAGGGACATAGAACATAGACTGGGCGGTATGTTCTATGCTAAAAATATGAAACATTAATTGTTGTCATTTAATATGATATTAAATCATTACTTTTATTCCCTTACGAAATAAATGTAAGAGTGTTAAGGACCATGCTATATGGCTCAATTCAGAAGTAAAAAAGTTAATAGGAAAGAAAAGGAATGCATTTAAAATCTGTAAGTCGGAGGTGGGAAACAGTTCAATAAATATAAACACTATAACAAATGTTGTAAAACAGCAGTCAGGAAGGCAATAATAGAACAAGAAGAACTGATTATGGCAGAGGCTAAAAAGAACTCCAAAAAGTTTATCAATAGAATATTAATATTAAAAAGATTTGGGTTCTGAGTGTAGCTTTATTAAATAATGGAAATAATGGAGTTAGAAAGAATACAGCAAAGGCAGATGTGCTAATTCTTATCTTCAGTGTATACTACTGAGGAGTCAAGAGTTTCAAGACCTGCCCAATAGGGGCACAGATGGCTCATCTCAGTCTAGTCAGTAGTTGACACAGGATATGGTCCATAAAGGGTTACTCAAACTTTGTGTTAACAAGGCAGCAGATGGAATACACCCTCGGGTACAGAGAGAGCTTAGTTCAGTTTCGGCTAGGCTTCTTATTTCCGGTTTCTCGCTGTCATCTGGTATGGTACCTGTGGATTGGAGGAAAACTGATTTAATTCCTATATTTAAAAGGGAATACAACATCAGCCTGGCAATTATAGGCCAGTAAGTTTGGTATCTGTGGTGGGCAGGTATTTGCAGGCTTGTTATGAGCAGTAATCAGCATGGCTTTATGAAGGGTGGGTCATGTCAGACAAATATGATTGCTTTTTATGATGAGATTAGTAAGAAGCTGGACAGTGGGGATGCAGTAGATATAATCTATTTGGATTTTGCCAAAGTGTTTGATACCGTTCCCCACAAACAACTGCTTTCTAAGTTGGTCTTAATAAAGATGTTTGTACATGGATAGGAAACTGGCTACAGGACTGGGTACAGAGAGTGGATATTAGTACATTCCCTGCTTGGGGTAAGGTTCTCAGTGGGGTCCCACAGGGTTCTGTATAGGGACCACTTTTGTTTATCTGGTTCATAAATGACTTGTATTGTAGGTAATGTATCAGTGTTTGCAGGTGACACAAAACTCTGCAGCCAAACTAATTGCATACAGGATGTGGCATCCTTGCAGCAGGATCCTGACAAACTGGCAATCTGGGCGGTTAGTGGCTTATGAGATTCAAAGATCGAAGTGGCGCGTATGCCTTCTGACCAGAGATATCCATTCTTGCCAGTGGGATGGCATTTGGGGGAGATTAGTTGCCCGTGGTACAAAGATTTATTGTGGGCGACTAATCTTCCCTTGTGCCACCTCCCTTAGGCAGGTTTTATAGACGTAAAAGTTTGAACTTGGCTTGAACTTGTATTTTACCAACCTAACTACATTACTGTGTATAAGTGGATGGAAAATATAACTTAAAACTTCAAAGGGGTGGTTCTGATTAGTGTGTTATAGAATGACCTATTCTAAGCAACTTTTTATACATCATACCAAAAGTTAATTTAAATGTGAACAACCCCTTTGATATCAAATAGAGGTAAAAAGAAAACAGTTGGGAAAAGAACATTTCTGCTGAGCAATTTAAAAACAATAAAAACTGAAAAAGCATTTGGAAGGAGAACTGCCCCTTTATGATGAGTGTGATGTTCCTTTCTGTTATCAGACATTCACATTACTATCTCTTTCTAGTTCTTCACAGAATACGGACCTGACTATGTACTAGAGGTTACACCGAGCTGCCGGCCTGACCGCAATGACTCTCAGAAGGTTCAGGAAATCTTACAGTCTATTAAAGGTGAGTAGTGAGGTGAAGCTTCTTGTTTAGTGACTTTTAGTCTATGAGGCTCAATGTCTCTTGGCTGGAATCAGCTACTGTAGCACCATGGAAAAAGCCCCAGACCTGGTGGGGGCAGGAGTAATGCACTCAGGGGTCCCATGGCAGTAGGGCACCCTGAGATAGAAAAGCATGATATTCTGGTCAAGAAAGGGTGGATCTTGCAAGGAGTGGGTCTGTCCGGATTATGTGTGAAGTTTTGGCATAACTGGGGATTGGCCAGAGTGGATCAGGGGCTTAAGAGCGGCCTTATTTTCTATTGGGCATTGCCCACCATCCAGGGGTCTTAGTTGACAAGTGGGCTAATTATTTGGGCCCCCTATGGGGGAGGACCCTGCCCCAGACTATAATTTTCCCTCCACCAAATTCAGCGCCATGTACCTCACCCGGACTCCAGTAGGGAAGACCTTTACACTGCTCCGGCTGGTGAGTTGGGCTTTTGTTCAGCTGCTGTCCCACAGAAACCTCTGTTAGGCTTACAGTCAGTCTTGTGCTCTTGTTGCTTCCAGACAACGTGTGGGAATTGGCAGTGAGTGTTAAAACATACAGTCCTGCTCTGGGGCTTTTCAGCGGCCTGCTGCTTTGTGACTGAGCTGTCGCTGGTTTAGTCACTTTACTTAGGGCTGACCGTGGCAACTCTAGCAGGGCACAAACCTGATGAACTGACTTGCTGTAATGGTGGCATCCTATAGTGGTACCATGCTTAATGCCACCCAGTTCTTTCTGTTATGTCTTGTGTCACAAATGACATCACTTAGTACCAAGCACACCTATAAGCATCCCTGAGCACTGTTTATATTTTACAGATTATTCATTTCTATGTGTTTGGTTTTTAGTATGTATTAATCTTGCTTACTTTTTTTCTTGCCCATACAGGTCACTTGAAACAAGTGGTTTAGAGTGGCGTTTCCCTACAGACAATGTTTTCTCCTGTCGTGTCTCAGTCCGCTGATGCATACTTTGCACGTAAAGACCAAGTGCAGTGTTGTCTGTGTGTATATGATGCCACAGCGCAACATGTCCTACTGCAATCACCCACATTCCTCTACTGTGTGTCCTGTGTGCTCCAAGAATATATATTTTTTAACTTGTTGCTTTTAACTGCTATTTTTAAACGAATATTAAACCATTGTTTATAAACCATGTGTATGTTCGTTTATACAGATCTGCTTTACTTTTTATCCTCTGGGTTTGGGCAGAGATGGTAGCTACGTAGCAATTGGAGACAGAAACTGCCTCATTATGTCTTTGGTAGGATGATAGGAACATTACACCAATAGCCTTCTCTCTGAGTTGGTGTGTCTGTACTAATGGCATTGGTACAGACACCTGTACCTGTGTGTATAGAGGACGAGAAATGTGGGCAGGGGGTGTAGCATAGGCATTTCCACACCTCTGACCAGCTGAGCGACCAGAGCCCTGAAATCATCACTTGCTTCACCACAGATGGTGGTTATGTCATGTTAATAAACCATGCTCAGTGATGGTTGGGCTTAATGGTCAAATTCAGCCAAACTTTTTGACCAAATATAGGCAAGTAAGGCCAGCTTTAAGCCAGGGTTCTCCCTTACTGATACAAACCTCTAAGCCTCACATTTTATTCCACTACAAGATTGCACTTTCTGTCAGACTGAGATTAAAAGAACATGCAGAGAGACCATCAGAAATTTTGGAATCCCGATAAGTTATTTGTCTGCCACGGCCATGCAAGCTTGTAGTAGCAACATTTTTGACCAGACCCTTGAGTGCTACACAAAAGATCAACTAACACGTTGGTTTTCCTGGGACAAAAGGTTGGGCTTGATGAGTTTTCAACCACAGCTTCTATTATACAAATATAATCATTGAAAAGCAGGCGTGTAACTATAGAAATAACTGGGGGTCCCAGGAACTATAGGGGGCCAGTGGGACTGTTAAGCAGCTGGGAAGTCTTCCCAAAGTTAAGGGGCTCAATTCCACTGCTGAAAGAGACACGTCATTCAGTAAATAGATCCAATATAAACAGCTAAAACCCACAGGCAGGCTATTTGGCTCCTAATAAAATTGCCCATAGTGTGTATGAATGTGATAGGGATGTTAGATTGTAAGCCTTATTTTGGCAGGGACTGATGAGAATGATGTATAATACTGCGGCAGAATAGGTGGGCGCTATATAAATAAAGATTAGTGAGTACTCTCCTGTATTTGTCACGTTCCTTGGCCCCCTCCTTTTGAACGCTGAACTTGAGAGAGTCCTGGAGGCTGTTAGCAAGGCCACTAACACAGGCCAGACCAATGCAGCCACCGAGGCGGGTCGAGCAGGGCACTTGGCCTGGATAAAGTTGCCAAAGGAGCCAGTGTTCCTCGTTTCAGACTCACCCTGCTCGATAACCCAAGAAAATCTGTTTCTTTTTTTTAATTAACCTCAGACAATCTGGCCTTTGTGTTGCTTTGAGGGGGAATTAGAAAGGAGGAGGGTGGCATATCCCCAGCTGTATTTTTTTCTATAACACAACAGAGGCACAAACAATTAGTCTTTTCATTTTGGGAGCGGCTGATACTGTGCCCGTCATTGATTTCTAGATGCCTTTACTGAGTCAGTCTGCCCTGATAATATGCGCTTTTAAGGTCTCCAAATATTCGGCACGAATCCAGTTTTCGGTGGGTTTTGAGGATAGTAATCAGGCCACCCCACGTTAGAAATACTTCCCCTTGTGAGTCTGTCTATAGACACCTTACAATACACAGAAACCCAGCCCTGTCTGATGCTGTATTCATAATGGGCAGTCAGAATGTCACCCCTCCTTACATATAAACCTAGTCCTTTATAGTCTGTAGTCATTGCTTCCCTCTGGGCATATGTTCCCTGGAAGATGACTGGCTTTCATCAACCACCCTGTAGAGTAGAGTCCCATATTTACACACAGCACAAAGGCAGCTGTGTCTGATTTAGAACGACATGAGAGTCATGGGTTTGTGCTGGTTCTTTAGTCAGTAGCACCCTGGCCCTACCCTGCTGCCCCAAGGTCAGTATCTATCACAAAGAACATCAAGAGGTGCTGCACTCTTTTCCCTCATGCCTTTGTGCTGACCCTGCACTTCTTTTTTTTTTTTTTTTAGTAGGAGGGTTCTTGTCGTTGGGCATGTCCGAGATCCACTTCAGGTTTTACATCGGACTCGGAATATCAGACTGACTCCTGCCCTGATGCCTCCTTATTAGATCAGTTTCCTAAACACAGGCAGCCTTGCAGTTATCTCACTGGACTTGGAAACACACCTTTCCTGCCACCCGTTCCCTGTGACTGTCAGCAATGTGAACAGAGGGTTTGTTTTTATCTAACTTGCAACTGCTCTCACTTGCACTGGGCAACATATTGGAATATAACATGTATTTTAGAAGAACAATTAACTGGAATCTACAAGGTAGGTCAATACTGAGTAGAATATGGCTTTGCCTTAGTATAGAAGTGTGTATGTTCATATACAAATCCACAGGTAAAGGGAGTGGTATGTTTATATATCAGTATACAATAGGGTACAGCGCACACAGGGTTTGTACAATATCCACTTCTCTTTAATATACAATTGCCACTATAGCGTTCCCTGGTGTAGTTGCCAGGCTGAGCATATTTATTCATATAATAGGTTCAAACCCTAATGTTTACTTCCTATGTTAGGTAAGTTATACTAGGAGAGGTTTCTGCCAATTTGAGTTTTGGGAATTTTATGGAGGTGCAATAGCTTCTATGTATAGTAGTGAAACATCGCTTTATTCCGTGGTGCTCCGGTAATAGCAAAGTGGATCTGGCTGTGTGCGTGCCAAAACTTGCTATGTAAGGCATATACAAAAGAAAAGTAAAAGCAAAAAGAAACAATTTCTAATGATCAGGAGGGAAGGGATGGCTCAATGTTGTTCACCTACAACTTAACTTTTAGTATGATGTAGAGAGTAATACTTAAAGACAACCTGCAATTGGGCTTCGTTTTTTATTTGTGGTTTTTGAATTATTTAGCTTTTGGCGCAGCAGCTCTCCAGTTTGGAATTTCAGCAGCTATCTGGTTGCTAGAGCAATAGATTTTTGGCTGCCGGGGTCAGTGACCCCCTATTTGGAAGCTGTAAGGAGGTAGAAGCAGGAGGCAAATAATTCAAAAACTATTAAAAAAAATGAATAAAAAAGTTGCTTAGAATTATCCATTCTATAACAAGTTAGCTTAAAGATGAACAACCCCTTTCAGGCGCTGGAGTCCGGCATAGGGAGACTTGGCTTTGGTGCTCGGGTCAACTGCTTTGTGTTCCTTGTGCTCCAGAGAAAGTCCTGTCATTTCCTTGTGCATCAGGCGTCACACAAAGGCAGCTATACATAAAGGATTTGACAGCCAATGTCCTCCCTTCAACACTTATTGGGTTTATTTTATCCTCCTGCTTACAGTAAGCAGAAGTACCATGTGGCCCCTAGACAATAGTGCACACCGTAACCGCATGTTCTGTACACAAATAGAGCACAGGGCCCGGTATTTTGTTGTCCAACAGTGTATAAAAAAGATGGAGGTTGAGATCTGTTGGACATAACTTGAGCTGATCCCCAGCTCTTTGATCGCTGCTCCATGCAGAATTAAGGTGCCCATACCCCTGGGGCCAAATGATCAAATTATAATGACAGGTATAGGCAAAGTCGGTCCAGGGACCGCGTCCCCGATCCAACTAGACTTTTTAACCTGCCTGATCGTGATCTGGACGATTTCAGGCCAGATATCAGTCAGGCAGGCCTGTCGGTACTGCCCATACACGGGCCGATTAGCAGCCAAATTGGACTAAGGGACCGATATCGGCAGCTAGAATTGGCCCGTGTATGGGGACCTTTAGATAGGTTGGACAGCAGATTTGCAAGGTCTGCGTTACCGTGACTTCCAGAATAAAAATAAGCAAATCAAATATTTTTGTAACTTTGCACAGATTTCATGGGATCCAGCAAAAGAGAGCAGGTCAGCTGCACTGTAGTTCTACAAGTTACACTGAGGGCAATGGCACAAGGGCATTTTGTTGCCTGTAAATATGTTTAACAAAGCTTCCGAAAGTACCTTTTACATGTTGCAATTCACACAGGCAGCAATATAAACAGTTCCATGTATTTACTCTCACTTTTTCACATAAATATGTAATTAGACTGTTTTTCACACTGTGATTGACATAGGGCAAATACAAAGGCCTTTGCGGGCATTTCGCTGGCAGATAGAAATGTTCCACCCCTTTTAAACTGAATTGCAAAAGATTAGGTAACTGTACTATGTTATTCCCAGAAGAGGAAAAGCACAATAAAAGCTGCTATTTTAGTTCCCAGTGAGTAAGGAAATAATAATAAAAGAGGATTTCCCCATCTGAGGCCATTGTGCCGCTCCTGGTGTATCCGCACAAACAGCTTCAAGAGGAGGGAAACGTTATTATTGTGGCTACGGCCGGAGCTCATTGGAACTGTGGATTAATAATGCATAATTATTAGGCGACTATAGCAGGTTTATTTCAGGGCACATAAATACTAATGAGTTTGACTCGTTACAGATATACAAGGGCAGCCATTTTTTAATGTTTTTTATGATCAAAGTTTTATTGTTTGGGCAGATAAAGTAAATGACTTATGGACTTTTGTTCATTCAGCTACAACTCTCAGTACCCCTGGCAGCCATAGGCCTCAGCCTTTGTAAAGCCCCCCGAGAGAAGCAATTATTTTTAAAGAGGAAGTTAACATACAGGTATGGGACCTGTTATCCAGAATGCTTGGGCCTGGGGTTTTCCAGGTAGGGGATCTTTCTGTAATTTGGATCTTTATACCTTAAGTCTGCTAAAAAATAATTTAAGCATTAAATAAACCCAATAGGATTGTTTTGCAATTAGGGGTAATTATATCTTAGTTGGGATCAAGTACAGGTACTGTTTTATTATTACAGAGAAAAGGGAATCATTTAACCATGAAATAAACCCAATAGGGCTGTTCTGCCCCCAATAAGGGGTAATTATATCTTAGTTGGGATCAAGTACAGGTACTGTTTTATTATTACAGAGAAAAGGGAATCATTTAACCATTAAATAAACCCAATAGGGCTGTTCTGCCCCCAATAAGGGGTAATTATATCTTAGTTGGGATCAAGTACAGGTACTGTTTTATTATTACAGAGAAAAGGGAATCATTTAACCATTAAATAAACCCAATAGGACTGTTCTGCCCCCAATAAGGGGTAATTATATCTTAGTTGGGATCAAGTACAGGTACTGTTTTATTATTACAGAGAAAAAAGGAATATGTGTTAAAATTGTTACATTGTTTGAATAAAATGGAATCTATGGGAGACGGCCTTCCAAAACGGGTTTCCAGACAATGGATCCCATACCTGTACATATTTATTTTCTTTCTGGGAAGGGTTCAACTGCGTATATAGGGCAAGATAGTGTCATGGGGTAAATGTGGGATAGTGAGTATGGTTAGTAAGATAGGATCGGGGAATTTCTCCAGATGTGGTGAATAATGTGTATAGTAAAGTGAATAATGTGTATAGTAAGAAAAAATGTTAGACATATGCACTCTTGCTGTAGATTAGTGTGTATTGTAAATCAAGTAGTTTGGCAACAGAAATGTAACTGCCCTATTATGTAATGAGTGAAGATTGTGTCAGAGAAGCTGGCTGGAACCATGTGACTGTGAATATAGTGAGCTACGATGGTGTCAGGGTACGGCCTTCAGCTGTAGTATGGTGTATTGTTTTCTGGGGATGCTGGGAGCTGAAGTTCCGTGGTGGGAGGGATACAGGTAGGATAACCATGCTATTTATTTATTAATAGTGCAGGCCACCATTATGTTGGTAGGTGGGCCATGGGGGTTGTAAGTTAGTAAGGGAGGGGGGCAGTGACGGCTAGGGGCTACTGGGCCGGCGCTGGGTATTAGGGATTTACAGTGCGGATGCATGGACACAAAACCTTGCTAGTACTTTTTATTATGTACGTTAAATGCAATGAATATCCTACTGATAAGACACAAACCTTCATAAGTAATAAAAGGTACAATAAGAAGTTTGCTTTTAAAGAGGTAACCAGTTACCTGCTGATTGGTTGCTTTCGGAGAATAGGCTTGTAGCAAAGTTGTACATTTTATTACATAACCCTGTAAAGGGATTATGCAATAAAAGACACTGTTGGGTGCAGTAACCTATAGCAACCAAGTAGCAGGTAGCATTTACTGGTGACCTGCTATTATTAGTTGTTATGGGTTAGTGCCTTTTATTACACATGGGGGTAAGTGGCTGCAAAATGCATCCAAATGTCGGGTTTATGCACAGGGTTTTTGCAGCTTCTGTATCCACTTGTGTCCCCACATAAATAATTGGGCTCCCACTGGGTGCAGGAACAAGGTACAGTATGCTCCGAAGCAGTAGTAAGCGGCAATGGTGTGTATGTAATGTAAGGAGTTGCCATGTACTCTGGCTGCTGTGTACCCTGGGTGCATTTGAACACCTACCTGCAGCTAGAGGCGAGGCCTAAACACATCAATACAGACTTTTTATTTAAAGGGGAACTCCAGCTTCCTAACCAAATTTGTTAAAGTGCCCCACACAACACAAAACCACCCTAATATACTAATATATCACTGCAATCTGTTCCTTTAAAGTAAAAGTAAGAATAAATATAATTTTATATGCTGAAAAGCAGCTGCAAAACAGTTCTTATCATTTGAATCCTGGCAGGGGAGGAGGGACTAAAACATTGATGTTACAAATTGTAACACCTTCTCCACAGCTTACAGACAGCATGCAGGAACTACATAACCCACAATGCATTGCACTGTGATGTTCCTTTCCTTATTGACATCACATGTGCAGGGAATCGTGGGATTTGGCAGATGCAGGCTGGGGATATTCGATCACTGTTGCATTTTATTTGAGCCTCAAAGTAGCCAGGCGGATCAGCAGGGGAACAGGAGGCTTAGGTAACTGCTCCAAACTATATTATTACATTAAAAATCATAAAAAGGCTGCATATTTTTTAATTGATTTATATTGCAAAGTTGCATGAAATCATATTTACTTTTTTCAAAAAGCTTAAGTTGTGTTTGGATGGAAAACTTCATTCAGTAATGTATTTTCTATGTAAAACATATAGTGCACATATTTGTTAAACATAACATGACTCTTCTCTTTCTAGGTGTACAACAATAGATAAAGGCAAAGCTCCGGGAATGAAGGATAGAGAACCGTTGGCAATAAATCTCTACCAGCCATCAACCATGAACAGCAACAAGTCGGGTGTTATTGCAGCCTCGCATTTGGCCACTGTCGGAGTTATAAGCTCCTCGGGTTCCACCATATCTTCAAAGCAGGCTAACTTTGGACTAGGCACACCCCAAAACCTCCTGGCCAGCATGCAGCTTCAGATGCTCAACAGTCAGTACCAGGATTCGGAAGAGATACAGGCATGGACTTTAAACAACCAGGGGACCCTCAGTGGCGCCAGTAACCTGCTTGAGCTGGATCGTGTGGATGAAGAAGTGCTCATGTCCCTGGTTTTGGAGCTGGGTCTGGACAGGGCAAATGAGCTCCCAGAGCTGTGGCTGGGGCAGAATGAGTTTGACTTTACTCCAGAACTGCTTGTGCCCCCAGACAAATGAATTGCTTGACTGTGTTACCGACATAAAGCGCAAACTGAACTGCTGTAACTCCATGTAGGTTTTCTTTAGAAGGATACTCATAAAAGAGTGATGCAGGTAACAGGGATACATTTGCACATCTGTGTCCTCATCAGATAAAAAGGTACAACTATGCGTCCAGCCTTGTGCTCGTCTGCTGGGGTCACAAATGGATACAAAGGACCACTGGCCCCCAAAATGGGGGTTTGGGGGCACCACTGGGTAACATGAGCTGTCCTGTGCTAATCTCTTTATATCTTTTTTGTGTGATTTCCTTTGAAGACTTTTTTGGACATTTCGGGTCCAAGCACCTGTTTGAGGGCCATCATGTTGTCAGGGTTCCACTTATCTCAGAACAAAGTTCAAGATGAAAATGTAATTGTATCAATCATCCTGCCATAGTTCCAAGGCTTTCCTAAAGAGCAAATAGATTTGCACTGCAAATATCACCATCATTGTCCTTCCCGAGAAATCTAGAACTGCAAATAGGCATTCGCCCCAAAATTTCATTGGCCCATCTGAAGATTTGGGTCCCTGTAGGACCCCGCAGAACCTCTGCTTTAAAGCAACACTAGAGACAAGTTACTTTTATCTACAAGATCAATTCTGTTACTTTGTGCCAGATACTGACATACAATTGCTGTGTGATTGGCTGTGGGAGTGATTTTGGAGCCATGTTGTGAATCTGTATAAGGCACATGTAATCTCTGTATAAATGGGACTCTATTTACAATTATCACACAGTAAAGTTACATTGATAACATCATTTGAGAACAGATAGAACCTCTATATCAGGGATTGTTAATCTGTGGGTCAGAACTCAAAACTGGTGTTTAGGGTGGGTCATCAAGATCCATAGTTGAAAAAAAAAGCTTCATATATAGTCAGTAGCATTTAAAATAAGGTAAATAAATGATTGTAAACCAATATGTGGGTCACCAGCCTAATTCCCAAATAAATGGGTCCCAAATGAAACAAGTGAAGAATCTCTGCCCCAGAGTCACTAACTGTACTTGCGGCCTAGCTAGATAGAGCTAGATAGCATTTCACATTCTCAGCTATAAATATATTAAGATTATATAGTAAGATGGACGTTAAATATTTCTGTTCCCAAACCCTTTACAACATTATCAGAACGCTTGCTGGATAAACTACTGCTGGCTTAATTTAAACATAACTTCACGTGCCCTTTCTTGCCTAAAAGGAATATATCTTCTCTATGGCACCTTTATTCTAAAGACAGCAGTATATTGAGCTTTGATAGATACTTATTAAACCCTTCCATTAATTTGACTGTTCTTTGCTGAACCTCTCCATGTCAGTTCTGTATCCAACTATGAAGTTGCAACATAATGTATAATACAGTGATTTGTAGAATCATGTTTGCTTCCCTAGACTCCAAGTAAATAGTAACGTAGCACTTAGCAAGACACCCAGGATGGAAAATAGCAAAAGGCAATGGACCAATATGATAACAGTTGCACGTCTTTGTAATATATTCCTAAATAGCATGTCCAACTATCCCTCCTAAAATGTTCCCTACTGATGTAAAGCGTATTGGTCTGTAATTTTAAGCAAGATTGCACTCAAAAGGGCGTTATACACCTTGCACTTGCACCTAACCTGGCACAATGCAAGAGCACTCTGCACCATACGCTCTACATGCACCTTTGTTAGCACGGGCACTAGGTGCGAGGCTTCAGCAGTAAGTATACAATGTGCTTTGCAACAACATGTGCTCCTTTTAGTACTTGTGAAATCGAGTGGTAATGGCCATGTATGTGCACCCACGAGCAACCCCTTACATGCCAGTTGCACCACCCAGTATAAACCAATAATCAATATTTGCACGTTGCACCTTTGAGTAAATGATCCCCAGTACTATGGGAGCAGAATCCATAGTGGGAGGGTGGGGGTGCCAGCAGGAAAGAAGAGGGGATGCAGTAAGAACTTGCTGAAATAGTGGAGGCAGGTTCAGAAATATATTTAATTAGATCCTGTTTAGAATATGGGCCTTAAATATTTGCCATTAGTCCTGACAGAACTATTCTATATATATTTACAACCTGATTTGTAATCATTATTTTGCTAAACTCCTCAAGCTCCCACTGGTGGACTTGATCGGGGTTTCGTGTCCTGTGCAAATTTACATTTAAAAAAATATTCTGTATGCATTAAAGGGTAAATCATCTGCCTTTTCTGTTTAGGGGGCAATAAACTGAAGAATGGTCATGCTAATTCAAAGGGATTAAAAATGGTGTTATGTAGTACAAAGGCACAGAATGTCCCAGCCCATTAACCCTTTTACTGCCAGCCATTTTGGTCAAAGCGGAACTTGTATTGCCAGACAGTTTTTGAACATTTTGCACTGTTTCACTTTAGGGGCCTTTCCTCGGGGGGACTTTTAGTTTACCAAGGAAAACAATATATCGTTTTTTTCAGAACAACCTAAGCTTTCAAAATATGGTAGAATTTTTGTGTAATTCCAATTCTGTAACAAGATATAGGCTTCTAAATGTCTAAAAATGCAAAAAAAATCAAATTTTCCATAATATAATCACACATACTAGAAACAAAAATTATTTTATGCACGAATATACAACTGATTTGGAAAGTCCCATGTCTCCTGAACGTGCCAATACCAAATATATATAGTTTTATGGAGATTTCTCACTTGTATAGGTCAAAAACTCCCAGCAGTACACTACCAAATTCCCAAAGCACTGCTCCAAAAAAACTGCATACTTTGGATTTCAAGGCCAAAATTCCACTAACAGAAGGTTTATCCCAGAAAATTGTACATTTTTGGAAAGAACAGATTCTGGGGAATACAGAATAGGCACAACTGTCTGTCTACTCCAAACTATCAAGTCGCAATGCTTTCCTAAAGTTATTGGTTTTTATCAAAATTTGTGATTTTTTTAAAAAATCGCTTCAAAGCTTCTAGTCTATAGTATCTTATCTCCTACAGGTCATAAAGTAACCAAATAAAACACCCTAAATATGAATGCCTGGGGTCCACTGAACAGTTTGATGCCCAATATGTATAGGTTTACCTAAGTATGTCGCATGTAGGGGCCCCAATGTGAACATACCCCATATGAACTGTCATTTCTGTCATTTCAGCTTCTGCAAAATCAACACATTTACATCATTATATGTGGGATGAAGCTAGTAAAAAGTACGCTCACCCCAGAAAGTCATATATTTTTGGAAAGTACACATTCCCCCGAATCTAAAATGGGTACCCATGTCTTTCTACTCCAAAGTACCAAGCCGCACAGCTTTTCTAAAGTTAGCAATTTTGATGACATTTCCAAAAATCCCCTCAAAGCTTCCACTTTGAAGCATCTTATCTCCCACATAGCATTAGGTACCAAGATAAAACACCCTGAATTTGAACGCCAGGGGTCCACTGAACAGTTTGATGCCCAATATGTATAGGTTTACCTAAGTATGTGGCATGTAGGGGCCCCAATGTGAACATACCCCCATATGAACTGTCATTTCTGTCATTTCAGCTCCTGCAAAATCAACACATTTACATTATTATATGTGGGATAAAGCTACAAAAAAGTACGCTCACCCCAGAAAGTCATATATTTTTGGAAAGTACACATTCCCCCGAATCTAAAATGGGTACCCATGTCTTTCTACTCCAAAGTACCAAGCCGCACAGCTTTTCTAAAGTTAGCAATTTTGATGACATTTCCAAAAATCCCCTCAAAGCTTCCATTTTGAAGCATCTTATCTCCCACATAGCATTAGGTACCAAGATAAAACACCCTGAATTTGAACACCAGGGGTCCACTGAACAGTTTGATGCCCAATATGTATAGGTTTACCCAAGTATGTGGCATGTAGGGGCCCGAATGTGAACATACCCCCATATGAACTGTCATTTCTGTCATTTCAGCTTCTGCAAAATCAACACATTTACATCATTATATGTGGGATAAAGCTAGTAAAAAGTATGCTCACCCCAGAAAGTCATATATTTTTGGAAAGTACACATTCCCCCGAATCTAAAATGGGTACCTATGTCTTTCTACTCCAAAGTACCAAGCCGCACAGCTTTTCTAAAGTTAGCAATTTTGATGACATTTCCAAAAATCCCCTCAAAGCTTCCACTTTGAAGCATCTTATCTCCCACATAGCATTAGGTACCAAGATAAAACACACTGAATTTGAACACCAGGGGTCCACTGAACAGTTTGATGCCCAATATGTATAGGTTTACCCAAGTATGTGGCATGTAGGGGCCCGAATGTGAACATACCCCCATATATACTGTCATTTCTGTCATTTCAGCTCCTGCAAAATCAACACATTTACATCATTATATGTGAGATAAAGCTACAAAAAAGTACGCTCACCCCAGAAAGCCATATATTTTTGGAAAGTACACATTCCCCCGAATCTAAAATGGGTACCCATGTCTTTCTACTCCAAAGTACCAAGCCGCACAGCTTTTCTAAAGTTAGCAATTTTGATGACATTTCCAAAAATCCCCTCAAAGCTTCCATTTTGAAGCATCTTATCTCCCACATAGCATTAGGTACCAAGATAAAACACCCTGAATTTGAACGCCAGGGGTCCACTGAACAGTTTGATGCCCAATATGTATAGGTTTACCTAAGTATGTGGCATGTAGGGGCCCCAATGTGAACATACCCCCATATATACTGTCATTTCTGTCATTTCAGCTCCTGCAAAATCAACACATTTACATCATTATATGTGGGATAAAGCTACAAAAAAGTACGCTCACCCCAGAAAGTCATATATTTTTGGAAAGTACACATTCCCCCGAATCTAAAATGGGTACCCATGTCTTTCTACTCCAAAGTACCAAGCCGCACAGCTTTTCTAAAGTTAGCAATTTTGATGACATTTCCAAAAATCCCCTCAAAGCTTCCACTTTGCAGCATCTTATCTCCCACATAGCATTAGGTACCAAGATAAAACACCCTGAATTTGAACACCAGGGGTCCACTGAACAGTTTGATGCCCAATATGTATAGGTTTACCCAAGTATGTGGCATGTAGGGGCCCGAATGTGAACATACCCCCATATATACTGTCATTTCTGTCATTTCAGCTCCTGCAAAATCAACACATTTACATCATTATATGTGAGATAAAGCTACAAAAAAGTACGCTCACCCCAGAAAGCCATATATTTTTGGAAAGTACACATTCCCCCGAATCTAAAATGGGTACCCATGTCTTTCTACTCCAAAGTACCAAGCCGCACAGCTTTTCTAAAGTTAGCAATTTTGATGACATTTCCAAAAATCCCCTCAAAGCTTCCACTTTGAAGCATCTTATCTCCCACATAGCATTAGGTACCAAGATAAAACACCCTGAATTTGAACGCCAGGGGTCCACTGAACAGTTTGATGCCCAATATGTATAGGTTTACCTAAGTATGTGGCATGTAGGGGCCCCAATGTGAACATACCCCCATATATACTGTCATTTCTGTCATTTCAGCTCATGCAAAATCAACACATTTACATCATTATATGTGGGATAAAGCTACAAAAAAGTACGCTCACCCCAGTAAGTCATATATTTTTGGAAAGTACACATTCCTCCGAATCTAAAATGGGTACCCATGTCTTTCTACTCCAAAGTACCAAGCCGCACAGCTTTTCTAAAGTTAGCAATTTTGATGACATTTCCAAAAATCCCCTCAAAGCTTCCACTTTGCAGCATCTTATCTCCCACATAGTGTTAGGTACCAAGATAAAACACCCTAAATTTGAACGCCAGGGGTCCACTGAACAGTTTGATGCCCAATATGTATAGGTTTACCTAAGTATGTGGCATGTAGGGGCCCCAATGGGAACATACCCCCATATGATCTATCATTTCAGCTCCTGCAAAATCAACACATTTACATCCTTTATGTGGGATAATGCTACAAAAAAAGTACATTCACCCCAGAAAGCCATATATTTTTGGAAAATACACATCCCCCCGAATCTATAATGGGTAAATATTTCTTATTGCTACAAAGTACCAAGCTGTAAAGCTTTCCTAAGTTTGCAGATTTATATGACATTTTCGAAAATCGCATAAAAATGTTGCAATTTGCCGCATTTATCTCTCACAATTTCTTGATAAAGATCAGATAAAGACAAATCACCCCAAAAAGGAACACCAGAGGTCTACTGAACAGTTTGATGCCCAATATGCATAGATATACCAAAGTCTGCGGTATGTACTGAACCCTAAATGAAAATAGCGCATAAGGATTTCTCGCCTGCCAGCTCAGCTTTTGCACACAGAGCCCCCTGTCAGTGTATTATGTGCCAAAACTTCCCCTAACCATACAGTGACCCCCAGAAAACCATATATTTTTGGAAAGTACACATTCTGACAAATCCAACAAGGGTAAAGAGTCCTTTCTACACCAAAGTACCAATCTGCAGAGCTTTCCTAAAGTTATTGGTTTTTATGACATTTCAGAAAATCGCCTAAAAATGTTGCAATTTGTCGCATTTATCTCACACAATTTCTTGCGTACAAAGGCAAGTCACCCCAAATAGGAACACCAGAGGCCTACTGAACAGTTTGATGCCCAATATGCATAGATATACCAAAGTCTGCAGTATGTACTGAACCCTAAATGAAAATAGCGCATAAGGATTTCTCGCCTGCCAGCTCAGCTTTTGCACACAGAGCCCCCTGTCAGTGTATTATGTGCCAAAACTTCCCCTAACTATACAGAGACCCCCACAAAACCATATATTTTTGGAAAGTACACATTCTGACAAATCCAACAAAGGTAAAGAGTCCTTTCTACACCAAAGTACCAAGCCGCAAAGCTTTCCTAAAGTTATCGGTTTTTATGACATTTCAGAAAATCGCCTAAAAATGTTGCAATTTGCCGCATTTATCTCACACAATTTCTTGCGTACAAAGGCAAGTCACCCCAAATAGGAACACCAGAGGCCTACTGAACAGTTTGATGCCCAATATGCATAGATATACCAAAGTCTGCGGTATGTACTGAACCCTAAATGAAAATAGCGCATAAGGATTTCTCGCCTGCCAGCTCAGCTTTTGCACACAGAGCCCCCTGTCAGTGTATTATGTGCCAAAACTTCCCCTAACTATACAGAGACCCCCACAAAACCATATATTTTTGGAAAGTACACATTCTGACAAATCCAACAAAGGTAAAGAGTCCTTTCTACACCAAAGTACCAAGCCGCAAAGCTTTCCTAAAGTTATCGGTTTTTATGACATTTCAGAAAATCGCCTAAAAATGTTGCAATTTGCCGCATTTATCTCACACAATTTCTTGCGTACAAAGGCAAGTCACCCCAAATAGGAACACCAGAGGCCTACTGAACAGTTTGATGCCCAATATGCATAGATATACCAAAGTCTGCGGTATGTACTGAACCCTAAATGAAAATAGCGCATAAGGATTTCTCGCCTGCCAGCTCAGCTTTTGCACACAGAGCCCCCTGTCAGTGTATTATGTGCCAAAACTTCCCCTAACTATACAGATCCCCCACAAAACCATATATTTTTGGAAAGTACACATTCTGACAAATCCAACAAGGGTAAAGAGTCCTTTCTACACCAAAGTACCAATCTGCAGAGCTTTCCTAAAGTTATTGGTTTTTATGACATTTCAGAAAATTGCCTAAAAATGTTGCAATTTGTCGCATTTATCTCACACAATTTCTTGCGTACAAAGGCAAGTCACCCCAAATAGGAACACCAGAGGCCTACTGAACAGTTTGATGCCCAATATGCATAGATATACCAAAGTCTGCAGTATGTACTGAACCCTAAATGAAAATAGCGCATAAGGATTTCTCGCCTGCCAGCTCAGCTTTTGCACACAGAGCCCCCTGTCAGTGTATTATGTGCCAAAACTTCCCCTAACTATACAGAGACCCCCACAAAACCATATATTTTTGGAAAGTACACATTCTGACAAATCCAACAAGGGTAAAGAGTCCTTTCTACACCAAAGTACCAAGCCGCAAAGCTTTCCTAAAGTTATCGGTTTTTATGAGATTTCAGAAAATCGCCTAAAAATGTTGCAATTTGCCGCATTTATCTCACACAATTTCTTGCGTACAAAGGCAAGTCACCCCAAATAGGAACACCAGAGGTCTACTGAACAGATTGATGCCCAATATGCATAGATATACCAAAGTCTGCGGTATGTACTGAACCCTAAATGAAAATAGCGCATAAGGATTTCTCGCCTGCCAGCTCAGCTTTTGCACACAGAGCCCCCTGACAGCCTATTATATGCAGTAAGACCCCCAAACTACACAGGGACCCCCAGAAAACCATATATTTTTGGAAAGTACACATTCTGACAAATCCAACAAGGGTAAAGTTATTTTTGTACACCAAAGTTACACCTGGCAAAGCTACGCTAAAAACAGATCAGGAACACTTATATAGGGATAAAATGTGATAAAACCACAAAAATTGTGCAAATCAGTGAAACAACAAAATAAGTTACATGACAGTGTAATTAGTGGCCAGAATATCTGATCCAATAGTTACGCTGTCAAAATAAACAGTTTTTAGGTAAAAGAAAATAAAAACAAAGTGGTAAAATGAAAAAAAAAAAAAAAAAAAAGCAAAACAAAAAAAACCCAAAGTGTTTGTGTATACATGTGTGTACATGTGTAAAAGTTGTGTGATAGTGTGTAAGTGTGTATATGAGTGTAAATAAGTGTATAAAAGTGTGAAAAATGAAAAAAAAAAAAAAAAAAAAAAAAAATAAAAAAATGCTAAAATGTGTGCTGTAAGTGTGTGTAAATGTATGTAAGTGTGTATAAATGTATGTATAAGTGTGTAAAAGTGTGTAAAAGTGTGTAAATGCAATAAAAAAAAAAAGTCCTTACCTGTTCCTGAAGACCGATCGCCTCCTTCGTCATTCGGGCCTGCGCTGGGGGAGAGAGAGGAAGCAGGAAGCAGCAGATGCGATGCGATCGCATCTGCTGCTTCCTGGAGGGTCCTGCGAGCGATCGGCTCGCAGGACCCTGATGACAGCCCCCCTGGCACATTGCCCAGGGGGGCTGTCATTGTTAGAAGCCCTCTGCAGCGGCGGCACATGCCGCCGCTGCAGAGGGCAGCGCTTAAACGCCAACGACGTATGAGACACGTCGTTGGCGTTTAAGCCCTTTTACTGCCAGCACGTATGCCATACGTGCTTGGCAGTAAAAGAGTTAACCCCTCAGCAGCCACAATGTTTACAAGATAAGTAGAGGTTATTGGATTTTAAGGTTCCCTGACCAGGCCCAACTGCCCCTATAAAGTAGAACGTTCTATTTCAGTTCCAGTCTAACAAATGTTTCCTTCATTCATTCTGAGTTTGTTATGGTTATATTAATCCCCAAATCTGCATGGAATATTATATGTGGCACTACTGACTGCTCACCCACACTGTTTAACATGAATACAATTCTCTGTAAAGCTATTCTTATCACAGATGCATAGAAAAACCAGAACTGTATATTTAGCATTTCACCTCAAATCTAACATTAAAAAAACTTTACTTTTATATTCAGTGAAAGTACAAATGTTTTTTTTAAGAAAAAATATTGAATATATATTTCATATTTGTTTATTTTGCTCTGTCACTAATTTTGAACACTTGTTTTAAAACAGAGGTCTCCTCCAGCCATTGGCGGAACATTAACTTCACCTCCCCTGCACGCACACCACGTTGCATTCTTAGAAGGGGAGGACCTAAGCTGCTGGCAGTGATTGGGCCTGGGTTGGCAAAGCTCACAAGGGGCGGGGCCCACCAGGTTTTTTTCCGGTGTCCCTCCAGCCCAGTCCGACCCTGACTGCAACTTGTTTTTCTGGCACAGGAGGCAGTGGGACAGCAACAAAATAAAACCCCATCCCTTATTGTGTGTAATACTCAGAAATGCTAATATTCCCCACACCATACAAATCTGATAGTGCCATAGTGGAACATTAGAACAAAATTACATGAATGAGAAAGAATAGGAAGAGCCAGATTACAATCACTGGGGGGTGCCTACCATTTGGCACCTCCCAATGATTTAAACTTTCCTTTAATACTTACAGTACTTCTGACTTATCATTTGGCCCTTATACACTTTTCACTCTCTATATTACCCACTATATAGACTGCTGCCAGTGGCGTCACTATATAGGAAGCAGACCCTTCAGTTGCTGAAGGGTCAGTGACAGGGGTGCCAGGCAGTGGGGTCTGCTTCCTCTATAATATAATATAATATCACCCCTTTCCCAGCCAATCATCTACCTGAGAGTGAGGGTGGGAGCTGGGGATATGGTCAGGCAGGAGGGTGGAAAGTCGGGTAGAGGATCCGTGTAGGATTGGCTGAGAATGGAGGTTTTTTTTGTGGGGGAGCCCTGGTAGCTTGTAGTTAAAACATTGATCAAGGCAGTATCAAAGCAGCACTTGACCCAGACAGAAAAGTGGACACTAAAGGTGCCCATACACGTGAAGATTTGCTTGCTTGGCAAGGTTGCCAAGCGAGTGGATCTTCACCCGATATCCCCACATACGGCTGGGCGATATCGGGGAACATGTAGGCTAAATTCGATCGTTTGGCCCTGGGGAATTATTATGGCGGCAATGGGGCAGTCGGTTCGGGGATCGCATCAACGAGCCGATGCAGTGCCCAATCCGACTAAATCTTTTAACCTGCCTGATAGATGTCTGGCCAATTTCAGGCCAAATATCGGTCGGGCATGCCCCTTGTTCCTGTCCCTACATGGGCCGATAAGCTGCCGAATCAGTCCAAGGGACGGATATCGGCAGCTACAATCGGCCCATGTATGGCCCCCTTAAGAAACAGAACCTTGCACAACAACCTATAGCTAATCACTGGCTGAAGGCTTGGTATGATCCCACCACATTTAAATGCCTATTAATCACATGCCTAGGCAGTCAAGGGGAGGTTACCTGGAAAAGTCTTTGCTTAAATGAGTGGCTTTCTGGATACATGAAATAGATTGTGTGGCACCCAAAGGGCTCACTGGGCAGTTACAATTAAGCTGCTTTTTAGTTTTAAAAAAATATATATGTATATCCTCCCCTATTATCTGTAGGTTGCTGCAAAAAAAATTATTTTGTGTGTGGAAAGTTTTTATTTTTTTTATAGATCTTTGGTACAAGTAACATATTGTGAACGACTGTAATGAATCTACTGTTTTGGTTATGGACTAAAGTGTCCCATATATGGGTGACACCTAGTGGTGGTTTGGGAGTAACACATAAAGATATCCACTGACATGACAAAGAACTGATCAGCTTTATTTGGTAAGTTTTGGCATCATTTGGCGCTGAAATCCATCGGGGGGGGGGGGGTGTTTAAACTGTAATAGTAATGGTATATGAGATCTATGAAAAAAGGTTGAAATATTGAAACTCATTCTGTTCATGATGCAAAATAAAGAACACATTAAAATATTAGAAGACACACCTTGGAGTTCCATGAGCTGTATAAATGATAATGAAAATCAAAATCCTGGATAGTTAGCACTCGGCTGAAGTACAAGGCAAGGCACTAGAAATAAAGGAGAAGTTAACTGTCAGAGCAACTCATGGATTTGTACTTCAGATTCAGCCTATCAGTTGTTTACATGTCCAGCCAATCAGGGAAGAACAGAGGTGACTTGTGGTTAACAGATCGTTGGTCCCAACAGTCTTTTGTGACAGTTGGTGAGAGAGGAGCTAAATGATGGAGACTCTGAGCGTTGGCATGCGAAAAAGAAGAAGAGAAGAAGAAGAAGAGCAAGAAGAGGAGATCATTTCCCCTGGGTGCAGCCCTGAATTCAAAAGGGCCAAGCCCCAGGGTGATCTGCGTGGGACCAGCACCCCTACAGCTGAGGAACCGGTGCCAGAGGGGGAGCCATGGAACACCCTGACCAACCTGGCTGATGCCCTGCAGACCTTCAGGGAGTATGGAGAGGAGTGTTACCTCTATAAAAAAGGCCTGGAGGGAGATTATCAGATGGAAATTTTCCTAGAAAATCAAAAGGAAATAAATGCTGCATCCTGGAACCACATCACCACCCTAATGATTAATGTGCACAGGTACCTGAGATTGGACTTTCAGACCCTGTGCCTGGGTATCAACTTCCTGGAGCGGTATGTGTCCTGCACTCCTACTGACCCCGACACCCTAACAAGAGTGGGAGCCACTTGCCTCTACATGGCTTACAAAGTGGCTGAATTACGGTACCCCCTCCCCCCCAAGCTCTTCCTACCTCTGTTTGACTACAGAATGACACCAGCTGAAATGCGTCACCTGGAGAGAACCATCCTAAGGAAGTTGCTGTTTCGCCTGGGGGTACCAACCATCGATTTCTTTTTGGAGCACTTCTCCCTGTTGAGACTGACCAAGGAGGAGTGTTCCCCTGCCCAGCTCACAAGAGCAGCCAAAAGCCTAACAGCTGCCCGAGGCATTGCAGCACTGTGCCTGAACCAACATCATGAGTTCTACATGCACCAACCATCTCTCATGGCACTGTGCTGCCTCAATGTGGCAGATAAAATCTATTGTTATAACAACCCTGTCAAAGTGGCCCCCACTGACTACCCAGAACACCAAATTGAGGAGTGCATGGAAAAGATCTGCCATCTAGTCTCTATAGGCCACTATTTTTTACGTCCGCTGCTGCCAGGAGTTTATCCAGCAATCTTTCCAGCTTTTAATCCTCCCACCACAAGGCCTGCAGCAACACCTACCAACCAACATCTACCTGAAGGCAGAGAGAGAACACCAGAGGTGGCATCAACATCCAGGGACACAGCAGGTTCCCAGCACTTAGAGATGGCAGAAAGATCCAGCCATTCTCAGGACATGGAAGGGGCCGGTTATGTGCTACACAACACATACTGGCCCACTGATCCATACAGGCAAGTATACATGCACCCCTACATGCCAACACCTCCATACTGGCACCCATACATGCCCCCAGATTCCTACTGGCACCCATACATGCCCCCAGATTCCTACTGGCACCCATACATGCATACACTGCCGTACCTTCACCCATATGGATACATATTTCCTTACTGATAGACACACGCACACACTGAGGCCTACATGTCCATACTACTTACCATTTAATACAAGTGACAGTATTGGGGATCACTATTTCTGGACCATGGGGGGGTGACATTGCCAGGGCACCCAGTACCATCATCAAGCAGAGCTGTCACTTTCCATACATTCTTAATTACCTTTGAACACATTTCCCTACAGACAAACAGAGGCAAACATGTATTTATCCATTACTGTACATTTATTAACTCTTTCAAAGCTCCATAAGGCGTATTGATCCTGGGAATAATTCCGATTGCCATTTAGGAGTCAGGAAGGAATTTTTGCCTCTAGTGAAGCAGATTGGCCCAAGCTTCTCTCTAGGTTTTTTGCCTTCCTTGGGATCAAACAGCCCTATGTGGTGGGGTTACCAGACCCTCTGGTGATGGGAGGACACGTATAGAAGGTGCATTTATATTGCAGCGTGCAGCTCTTTCTATATGTGCCCTCTGATTTCCAGTGATCTGATAACCCTACAGTGAGCATCACATTTCATAAATTATATTTTTAATAAAGCTGTGATCTTCACATATTTAACATAAAGTTGTTGTCTGCATCATTATTTATGGGTTCGGTGAACCAAATTAATAGGTATATTAGTATTAGTTAGATATATTAGTATTAGAAGGTATATTAGCTGGGTAATAAATGGTCTTATGTAGTAACAGAGCAGTGCCATTCCTTCTATGAGGCAGACTTAATACCCTTGATACCCTTAATATCTTTGGAAGGGCTCAGAAATTTTAATAGATTATAATAATAAAATAAATCTTAATGTGTGATTAACATCATTGTTTCCCTTTACAATCTGCCTAAGGAAAATATTAGTGGGGGGGGGGGACCCAGCATTTTGACAATCCCCAGTGTAATAGACTTTACATATCCTTTAATGGGCACACTGCCAACAGTGATAATAGTACCCTCGTGTATTTAGTGCCAAATTTTGCAGAATGTGGTAGGTAAGTTGTGGTAAGGTATGACTATGGGCATCTCAGCTGCTGTAAAGCATGCCTGGTTGGACAGCTGTCATTTCCAGTATAATCTCCTCACCTCGTCAGTCTGCAACTCCAGTTGGGTCTTTAGGAGGCCTAAAGAAAGACGGGCACTCCCCAGAATAGCTGGCCCTGGGTAATACACTAGCAGTTTTTAAAACTATTATCCCTTTAAAAGTGTTAAGGCTTGAAGCGACTTGCTAGTCAAATCATAGCCACATGTAGAAGCACCAGTATGCTCAAGGCCTTTGTGAATTGCACATGGAGTGATGCTGGGCCAATGCGCCATAGAAAAAACTGAAATTGCCCTTCTAGTTTAAACAAGAGCTGGTACAAATGCTTTTTAGGGTCCCAGATTAACCAATCTATGCTTTGCGCCCATCTATGCACTGAACATGACTTCTGCCTGAGGGTTTACAATAAAACTCTATGGTCAGTTCTGAGAGAGATTTGTCTGCAGTAAGAGGTAATGTACATGGCAGCCACAACACATTTTGGGACTTGCATAGGCAATGTAATAGAAACGGATGTTTTACCTTTTTACAAAATATGCCAATACAAATGCAGGGAGGCTGGGTATTTCCTGATAATCGTGTTTTACCAGAGATAATTCTCAGTATTGTCTATGTCAGGGTATTTTCTGGCGTTAAGTAGCCGTGACAAGTAGCTGCTACTAAGTAGCTCGGTGTATCTTCACCCTAAGAGTGATGGCACACAGTAAGACTTATTGCCGATGGTTAAATCTGCACTATCGTGCGCAACAAATCTCCCAAAAATGACTTACTAAAGTATAACATTAAGATCACTGCAAGTAAAGCCTATTACTCATGGTGGTCTGGCTTAATTGTTGGAAATTGCCTCCCTTGGCATTTTCTAACTTTTAAAGAACTTTTGTGTTTCAATAAAAACAGTATTATTCAGGGAAAATATACATACAAATTGCTGATAACATTGCTAGAGAATTATCAACGTGGCTCATCTCCCAACAGTGCAATTTGCAAATTTTGCCGTTTCTTTACCCAGAATTCCCAGCGTAATAGGAGATGCCTCCATGACAATCTGGGCACAATGCACAAATATTAAGCAGATTGCAGCTTATGTTTATATTAAATATGAAGCATTATGTATCCTTTCCAGAGGCCCGTGCATGTCTCATTCTGCAGAGGCATAATGCAAAATGGTGTTAAGACTGACCAATAATATATATATATATATATATATATATATATATATATATTACCAAACATAAAACTTTTATGTCTATTTGGATAAATTATCACAAGGTCAAAAAACGGTATAGAATTCACTAACGCACAATATGAAGTAACAATCCATGTATGGATGGAGTGGTAAAATAAACAGGGACAAAATAAAAATTTCTCAAAACAAAAATGGGGAGAAATAATTAAAATGAAACCAGCATCAGAAAGAATTCAGAGAAAGCCCTAAAACGGGCAAATCCTATGTGCAGCCCACTAGAACTTGCTGAACCATAATTTTCAGCCTCCATCAACCACATCTGTAGGGCGGCAGGTTTTCCATTATTTCCCTAAAATGGTATGTTTGTACACATACACGGAAGATAATGGACACATTTGAACAATATGAAGCTATCTTGCATTAGAATCCTATTGGCCAAGGCCTACAATGATGGCTGCATGTGATTTGATTGCTGGCTTAAGGGACAAACATTTAGATCTGCCCAATTCACCCACACTGTGTGTGTGATTAAACTGGATAAAGATCCACTTGTCTGGTGACTTGGCCATACCAGAAAAACATTAAACATATGGCTTTTACTCATCTAAAGGGGTTGTTCACCTTTAAATGAACTTTTAGTATGTTCTAGAGGGTTAGTATGGGTAGAGGGTTTTAGTATGTTGTAGCGGGCTATTCCAAAACAATTTGCAATTGGTCTTCTTTTTTAGTTTTGTAAATATTTAGCTATTTGTTCAGCATATCTCTAGTTTGGAATTTTAGCAACTAACTGGTTGCTAGGATCTAAATTACCCTAGCAACCAGGCAGTAGATTGAATGAGAAACTGGAATATGAACAGGAAAGGCCTGAACAGAAAGTAATAAAAAAACAACAATAAAATTGTAGCCTCAGAAAGTAATAGTTTTTTGGCCGATCGGGGTCAGTAACACAAGACAAAAATGTGATTATCAATGAAAAAAAATAGTGTCGCTGCCATTTCTCACATGACATTAAAGGACAAGGAAAGGGAGAGTCACTGAGGTGTGGCAAGTTATCTGCCCCCCTCCTCCAGTGATTTTAGTAGCCACTTATTTCAGACCCCAGCAGCACCCCTCATTGTTTTCCAGAAATTCACAGCCCCAGGTACTATTCATTTGCTATACTCTTCCAATGTCCCAGCACGCTGTACACTTGTAGATCACTGAATTCAGCAAAGATTTCACTCCTGCACATGTGATCACCTAGGCCTAGGGTAATGCAGGGGATGCAGGGGCACCATAGAAGCAGGGAGAGAAGTAAAGTACCCAGGGACAGTGCTTTTATGGGAAAAAAGAGTGGCAGCCTGTGGTCTGAGGTTACCGACTAGAATCAAAGACAGGATGGCAACTTGGCACCTCCCAATGATTCTACCTTTCTCCTATTTGATTTTATTCAGATTTGCAGAAACTAAAAATTTAGCTACTGTGAACATTGCTGGGATTTGTTTAAATCCTGGATCTGGTGCATCCATAAATGTCACACAGGAACAGAATTTTAAGTGCTAACTTCAAGTGTACAATGGTATAACTGATCTGGTCTTCCTTCCATCAAGATATGTACAGTTGCTTTAGGAGTTCAATTGCTATAGAACAATTTCATTTTTACTGCAATTTGGTAACTACACTGGGATTAACAGTACCAAGTCCCTCTGCCAGCTATGCTGGTTATTAGACATTCTTCTTTTACTCTATGTCTAAGAACAATTAATCTTCTTTTACATTTTCATATTTAAACTGATTGTGCTGCATAACTTTTTCAGTTGTATAGGGTATACGTATATTCCTTTTATGTTAGATTTTTACTTTGAAACGATCAATGACACCTTCCTCCACAGGAAGCTGTGTGCCAGAGTTGTGCCAAAGTATACTTTCCTTGAACAATTTAATTTGTTTTGCGTGTCTGTTTCTTTAAATATATTCTTTCACTAGGATATGCAGAAGTATCAGGATCATATAACAGTTCCAAAATCCTTATGTAAAAATCATGTTAGAAAGCACTGCTAGTGTCTGGACTTGAAGACTAGTGCTGATAATTGCACATCTTACCCATTACTTTGGTTACAGAACAGCAGCAAATGATAGGAAAGAGGGCAGAGAAAAGGGATATGGGTATTTGCAGAAGTCTGTCATCCTTAACATTTGTGCTTCAGATGTTACCATTTATTTTCACATTAAGGGTCAGATTTCATATGGACATGTTTTTGGCTTTGCATCAGCTAAACTTCATTAACTCTTACTGCATACAGGAACTACATAATCCACAATGCATTGCACTGTAATGGAGAACAGGGGGCTAAGCTTAGGTAACGGTTTCAAACCATATTATTACATTAAAATGCATATCATAAAAAAAGGCATATTTTTCAATTGATATATATTGCAAAGTTGTTTAAACTATGTTTGCTTTTTAAAAAGTTTAAGTTGTTTTTTAGTACAGTTCCCATTTAATCACAACTTTCTTGTTCAGATGCTTGGGAGAAAATACAAACTCTGTCATCTTTGAAAAATAAACCCAAAAAACTTGATGGCTGTGTGTGTCTTCAGACTAAATTACTACAAAAATGTATGTCATACCCAATATGTAAGGAACCTAGAGATATGGAGCTTTAGATAGTAGGCCTCAAACCTGCATTAAATGCTGTAGTATTAGCTACCAACCTGCACACAGATTTACTACTCTCTCCCTGGTGCATATAAAAAGAAGCTATGCATCTACTATGGTTTAGTTCTTTGGATACAAAATCTTATGTGTGCACCGTTCTCCTAGGTCCTTTCAAAGTGGTTTAACTCTACAAAATAAGGTTTTTCACCCCAACATAACTTGTTTAAAAAATAAATGTCTCTATTACATGCAATAGATAAACTACGCATATGCCTTCTTGATCGCAGGGGCTTGGATCCTCCTCTAGAGAAGGGGTAACTATGCAGAGACAGAGATCGGCAGTAGGAAAAGGGAAATCAACTTCAGTAAAGGTGGCCCATACACGGGCAGATCTAGACTGCCAATTTGGGTTCTTCAGATCGATTAGGCAGCTTATCTGCCCATTTATGTGCATCCCTGAAGAGCCTACCCAACCGATATCCGACCTAAAATTGATGCGGTCAGACTGGGGATGGCAGGGTACTGTACCTGTCATTGAAATTCAATCATTTGTTTCAAACGATTGGGTTACACCAAATACCACCCACCTTAGGTGGGCATATCGGTAGAAAGAACTGCTCGTTTGGTGACCTTGCCAAACAAGTGGATCTTTTAGTGTATGGCCACCTCTAGGCTCAAGTGCTTCTGTGCATTCCTAGTCTAGTCCTTACTCACTTGCATACTATTAATCTATGGGCACGCAACAGAAATAATATTATACAAATGATGAGGAAACTGGTGCATGTGCAACATGAACACACTGCTGCCACTGTCGATCTCTATCTCTGCATTTGTTCTATGTAATATAAATGCTGTATTTAAATAAAAAACACTAAAAAAAACATTCAAGTGATTTTGTTTTTTAAGTCTCACCGCTTTGATATAACTGAAAAAGTTGCATATTCCCTTTAAGTGGCCTGTAAAACTAGGCTATGCCCAAAATACATAATATTCACCTAACTTTTAAACACTCTGCCCTATATGTAAAAAGCAGAATAGTGTTATTCAGTAATACATATACTTTTATTTCAATGGGATTTTGCTTGACATGAATATGCATGTACATGGGATGGTACAAAGTAGTGAGAGGCTGACTTCCCAGCATGAACAGCAGTGCTTTTGTTAACAATAGACAGTTTGCCCACTGATGCCATCTGGCTGACGATAGCAGCCAATAACCATAGACAAAAACCAGGGTGTGGATACCATGAAACACACATTGTGCCATTCCTTTTTCCTGTCACAATTACTTTCCACGGGTAGGTTACTATAACATGCTTGATGTACAGTGGCTTGCAAAAGTATTCGGCCCCCTTGAACTTTTCCACATTTTGTCACATTACAGCCACAAACATGAATCAATTTTATTGGAATTCCATGTGAAAGACCAATACAAAATGGCGTACACGTGAGAAGTGGAAGGAAAATCATACATGATTCCAAACATTTTTTACAAATAAATAACTGCAAAGTGGGGTGTGCGTAATTATTCAGCCCCCTGAGTCAATACTTTGTAGAATCACCTTTTGCTGCAATTCCAGCTGCCAGTCTTTTAGGGTATGTCTCTACCAGCTTTGCACATCTACAGACTGAAATCCTTGCCCATTCTTCTTTGCAAAACAGCTCCAGCTCAGTCAGATTAGATGGACAGCGTTTGTGAACAGCAGTTTTCAGATCTTGCCACAGATTCTCAATTGGATTTAGATCTGGGCTGTGACTGGGCCATTCTAACACATGGATATGTTTTGTTTTAAACCATTCCATTGTTGCCCTGGCTTTATGTTTAGGGTCGTTGTCCTGCTGGAAGGTGAACCTCCGCCCCAGTCTCAAGTCTTTTGCAGACTCCAAGAGGTTTTCTTCCAAGATTGCCCTGTATTTGGCTCCATCCATCTTCCCATCAACTCTGACCAGCTTCCCTGTCCCTGCTGAAGAGAAGCCCCCCCAGAGCATGATGCTGCCACCACCATATGTGACAGTGGGGATGGTGTGTTCAGAGTGATGTGCAGTGTTAGTTTTCCGCCACACATAGCGTTTTGCATTTTGGCCAAAAAGTTCCATTTTGGTCTCATCTGACCAGAGCACCTTCTTCCAGATGTTTGCTGTGTCCCCCACATGGCATGTGGCAAACTGCAAACGGGACTTCTTATGGTTTTCTGTTAACAATGGCTTTCTTCTTGCCACTCTTCCATAAAGGCCAACTTTGTGCAGTGCACGGCTAATAGTTGTCCTATGGACAGATTCCCCCACCTGAGCTGTAGATCTCTGCAGCTCCCCCAGAGTCACCATGGGCCTCTTGGCTGCATTTCTGATCAGCGCTCTCCTTGTTCAGCCTGTGAGTTTAGGTGGACGGCCTTGTCTTGGTAGGTTTACAGTTGTGCCATACTCCTTCGCTTGAACAGGGCTCCGTGGGATGTTCAAGGCTTTGGAAATCTTTTTGTAGCCTAAGCCTGCTTTAAATTTCTCAATAACTTTATCCCTGACCTGTCTGGTGTGTTCTTTGGGCTTCATGGTGTTGTTGCTCCCAATATTCTCTTAGACAACCTCTGAGGCCGTCACAGAGCAGCTGTATTTGTACTGACATTAGATTACACACAGGTGCACTCTATTTAGTCATTAGCACTCATCAGGCAATGTCTATGGGCAACTGACTGCACTCAGACCAAAGGGGGCTGAATAATTACGCACACCCCACTTTGCAGTTATTTATTTGTAAAAAATGTTTGGAATCATGTATGATTTTCGTTCCACTTCTCACGTGTACACCACTTTGTATTGGTCTTTCACGTGGAATTCCAATAAAATTGATTCATGTTTGTGGCTGTAATATGACAAAATGTGGAAAAGGTCAAGGGGGCCGAATACTTTTGCAAGCCACTGTAGATTAAATTTCAGATAAGGATAAAATAAAGAATACATTATGGATTTACACTCAACTGATATGGGCTTTGATAATGGTAAAGCAATGTTGTCCCCTGGATGGGTGGGCATGTGCTTATTCCGTTTGTTACTCAGCTAATATGGTAACTAAGATCCAGCCATAGTGGAAATCCTTACCTGCTCCTGACAGAACAGTTCATTTGCAATATGCACAATCTTTTCCACGTGGATGATACCCCCAACACTCTGGATATCTACATCAGCAAGCATGGTCAGCACCAAAATAGCTTCCACTAGGAGCTGGCGGTACTCTGGCTGAGGCACACGATTCAAAACAGATTCCACATGGGCAGAAAACTTCAGCTCACCCGGTGTCATCTGCATCAAAGAAGGAGAGGGACATTTATCAGCAGTAAAGTATAAAACACTGATAATAAAGATCAGGGGAGTGTTGCTGATAAACTTGTCATGTGACCAGCAGCATTGATAACACAAAAATTGTTGTAAAATATAAAGAATGATCTTCTTAACCACAGCATTTTTATGGAAAAAGAGTACCCTCACTTTTGCGGCTTCTCTGGTGGATCATGGCTGATAAAAATGCAATATATTAATTTTAGTTAAACTAATGGTTTGAGGAACTCTCACCTCACTGGTACTTGATGATGGTAAAGCAAAACCTTCCACAGACAATCCATGGCACTAATGATAAACAAACAAATAATATGCTCCACCTTTTGCAGGATTAGTCAAACTTTCTGGTCCATATCTCTCAATGCAATGTCATGAGATCTGTCGCTATATTATCTGGCGTGCCTCCTTCTCTGTATGTGGCAGCTGCTGGGACTTTATGCACAGTATAACTATAGTCCAGTGCAAATGACTTTGGCATATGTACCATTTATATATTGTGGGTTTGTATTTCCATTTAAGGAAGCCATGCAAAAATATGTGTATTGTATCACTGGATTTCTTAATGAATCAGTTAAAGTATCGGTAGAATTCTAAATGAGCCACATACAGTGGAGGAAATAATTATTTGACCCCTCACTGATTTTGTAAGTTTGTCCAATGACAAAGAAATGAAAAGTCTCAGAACAGTATCATTTCAATGGTAGGTTTATTTTAACAGTGGCAGATAGCACATCAAAAGGAAAATCGAAAAAATAACTTTAAATAAAAGATAGCAACTGATTTGCATTTCATTGAGTGAAATAAGTTTTTGAACCCCTACCAACCATTAAGAGTTCTGGCTCCCACAGAGTGGTTAGACACTTCTACTCAATTAGTCAACCTCATTAAGGACACCTGTCTTAACTAGTCACCTGTATAAAAGACACCTGTCCACAGAATCAATCAATCAAGCAGACTCCAAACTCTCCAACATGGGAAAGACCAAAGAGCTGTCCAAGGATGTCAGAGACAAAATTGTAGACCTGCACAAGGCTGGAATGGGCTACAAAACCATTAGCAAGAAGCTGGGAGAGAAGGTGACAACTGTTGGTGCGATTGTTCGAAAATGGAAGGAGCACAAAATGACCATCAATCGACCTCGCTCTGGGGCTCCACGCAAGATCTCACCTCGTGGGGTGTCAATGATTCTGAGAAAGGTGAAAAAGCATCCTAGAACTACACGGGAGGAGTTAGTTAATGACCTCAAATTAGCAGGGACCACAGTCACCAAGAAAACCATTGGAAACACATTACACCGCAATGGATTAAAATCCTGCAGGGCTCGCAAGGTCCCCCTGCTCAAGAAGGCACATGTGCAGGCCCGTCTGAAGTTTGCCAATGAACACCTGAATGATTCTGTGAGTGACTGGGAGAAGGTGCTGTGGTCTGATGAGACCAAAATAGAGCTCTTTGGCATTAACTCAACTCACTGTGTTTGGAGGAAGAAAAATGCTGCCTATGACCCCCAAAACACCGTCCCCACCGTCAAGCATGGGGGTGGAAACATTTTGCTTTGGGGGTGTTTTTCTGCTAAGGGCACAGGACAACTTATTCGCATTAACCGGAAAATGGACGGAGCCATGTATCGTGAAATCCTGAACGACAACCTCCTTCCCTCTGCCAGGAAACTGAAAATGGGTCGTGGATGGGTGTTCCAGCACGACAATGACCCAAAACATACAGCAAAGGCAACAAAGGAGTGGCTCAAGAAGAAGCACATTAAGGTCATGGAGTGGCCTAGTCAGTCTCCGGACCTTAATCCAATAGAAAACCTATGGAGGGAGCTCAAGCTCAGAGTTGCACAGAGACAGCCTCGAAACCTTAGGGATTTAGAGATGATCTGCAAAGAGGAGTGGGACCAACATTCCTCCTAAAATGTGCGCAAACTTGGTCATCAATTACAAGAAACGTTTGACCTCTGTGCTTGCAAACAAGGGTTTTTCCACTAAGTATTAAGTCTTTTTTTGTTAGAGGGTTCAAAAACTTATTTCACTCAATGAAATGCAAATCAGTTGCTATCTTTTATTTAAAGTTATTTTTTCGATTTTCCTTTTGATGTGCTATCTGCCACTGTTAAAATAAACCTACCATTGAAATGATACTGTTCTGAGACTTTTCATTTCTTTGTCATTGGACAAACTTACAAAATCAGTGAGGGGTCAAATAATTATTTCCTCCACTGTAAAAGTGAGTGTAGGACTGGCCAGACCAGGGATGACTTTGACGCAGTTGGCCAGCTTGAAGTATATTGCAATATATGGACAAACAATCCCCGTTTTGCTTAAAGGGGAGGGCATTTCTTGGTAGCTCAATGCACAGAATATCATAATATCCTATATATATTGATAATGGGCGAGTGCAGAGGATCTCTAGTTGCTGAGCTTAACCCAGCCATATTGCTGTGTGATACACAAAGCTCAACATAGGTGACTTGAGATTGCTCTTCTGAATTCGTAAAGGGGTATTTGTCCTTTAAGTTAACTTTTAGTGGGTTATATCATTTCTTATTCTCAGCAAGTTTTCAAATCTCTTTTTTATAGTTTTTTCAATTAATCGCCATTCCATTCTGCCTCTTTTTCAAATGGCAATATGTGTCTACATCATAGTAAATACTAAAGGGTACAGTCACTTAATATTGCTTGTGTAGAGCATCTTAAAAATTGCTCATCCAGATCAAAGCCCATAGGGGTATGTAAGCCCACACCCAAGGGCACAGGGAACACTTGTGTAATTAATGAGCTCACCTTACAATCTGACTGCCATGTACACAATTCTGTTCTAATTTAGTGATGAGCAAATCTGTCCTGTTTCGCCATAAAATTCGCAAAACGGCAAAAAATTAGTGAAAAGCATTTGTTGCGCAATTTTTCTTTTGTCGCCCAAGTCTATTTTTTGTCGGCCGCGGTTTTTTTACACGGCCGCACCTTTTTTCGAAGCGACAGCACCCAATTTGATGCAACCGTGCCCAATTTCACGCGCAACAAAAAAATTCTGTGCAACGAATTTTTTGCGCCGATGCTGAAATGCGGAAATTCGCTGCAAATCCATGCCTGCCGAAAAAATTCGCTCATCACTATTCTAATTGAATTGTGAATTCAATTGTATTTGTTCTGACTCTCTGCTGAGGGGCTAACCCACGTTCTGGAGTTGACCAGCTGCTATAAACAATAAAAAGCCATTATTTGTATACAAACAGAAGGAGAAAGTTTGCCAGCGCTCAGTTTGCCTTTAAAAATAATTTTTACAAAAAATGAGGTGTTAGTACCACACTTTGGCCATAATATGTAAGCTCACGTGCCACGTCGAGGCCCCTCATTGTACGTGAGTCCTACACTGCTTTTTAACATTCTAAGTCTGTAGTGCAATTCAGATCCCTCAAGGGAAAAATGGTCTTACTACTTAGTCACAATTGATTTTAATTGCACTATAGACTTAGAATGCTAAAAGGCAGTGTAGGACTCACATACAATGAAGGGCCAAAGTGTGGTATTAACAACTCTTTTTGTAAAAATAATTTTTAAAGGCAAACTGAGCACTGGCCGCCTTCTCATTATGTAACAGGACCTGATCAAACTGTATTTAGTTGTCATAGTGTTAACGGTATTTTATAAGAGCTCTCCATAGCCAAAATGGCAGGCTTTTGTACTTGGGAGTCCTCTGGAGAGATTATGGGAGCCAAATAGCTCTGGCAAGAATAAAAACCATTTTGTAACTCTTTGAGGGTATTTGGATAAAATTCAGTGCAGTTCTACGGCTTTTCAGCTGGTATTACGTTACCACGTCCGGTGGCACAAAGCAGATAGCATTTGCATGTCATTGTCGTGTCTCAGTGCAGGTTCAGATCCTGAATGATCTGGGTTCTTATGCCACAGTGCAGGTTCTAAACTCGGTATGCAAATACCCCCTGTCGAATTTACAGGGGGTTCTAAACTTGGTATGCAAATACCCCCTGTCTGATAAAGGGGGGAGCATACACTGCTTCTGGAACAGAATGAAACATGGATGCCAGAGTGACAAGAAAGACAATCTGAAAGGGAACTCGACTTTAATTGAGTAGCTCGTTATCTTGTTTTTCGTAAGCACTGGAATAACTGTAACTAATACATTAGTTTTCTTTCCTTGGGAATTAGTATTAGATAGTGGAACAGAATACAAGACTCTTGTGTTAGTACAGGTATGGCTTCTATATAACACGTGGGAGCATGAGTTTTCCAGAGAAGGGGTATTTTTCTAATGTACCTTAAAAATGGATAAAAGCTTAAACCTGTGGGCCAGTTTCTCCCTGGTATCCTTTGGGCTGCCCTGGGGGGGCATTACCGCAGATTTATCAGATCTTACTGTACTGTGCTTGTGCCCACCTTGAATCAGCAGTGGGGGATACAATGGCACATGGAAAGTACCCTTTGCTGGTGTTTTTATAAAGAAGAGGTGCCTAATAAAATGCCCACCAGGGTTTTATGCTTTCTATCTTTTCTATGTTCTGTCTTAAAGCTTCTAAAACATTGGAACATAAAATAAAACCGTAGGTATCCATATTGGTTCATTCTAGCTTAATTATTATCATGCACACAGTGTCGTCATCAAAAAGGAACAATAGGAAATCGGTCTAGAGCTGAGTTTCTATGGGAACCACATTCTCGGACGCCCGATCAAAATCTTTTAAACTGTCCAATTGACGAGACGACCGATATCCATAACCTTAGCGATATTGGTCGTCTCGTCGAGCTGCCATACAGGCACCGAATATCGTACGAAACGAGTTGCGTGTATGGTGGCTTTTACTTTTAACCTCTGGACAACCAGAGTGGCAGGTACTGAAGGATTTAAAAGAGGCTGATTACATTTTTGTGTGTGGGATTTACATGTCCTTTAAGTAATGTTTTCAGTTGTAGCCTTTTACTCTCCAGTGTAGTTAAGGTGTTTTGTGCTAGAATCACTTTGTGTGTTTGCTCTAAAACAGTTATGCCGCCTAGTAACTTACGTACTTCTTTATCATCTACTCTTTTACAGCCAAGCGCAATCAGGAGGCCTCTCAACACACACTTTGGTGTTTCCCAGAACGTTGCCGACGAGATCTCTGCTGAAGAATTGTTATGAATTATTTGGGCCATCCATGATTGTATCTGCTCTATATAATAGTCGTTAAAATTTGGGTGTCCGTGGAATTGTACATTTTGTCTAACTGGGGAATGGTCGGATAGGTGGGAATATGAAAATATTGTTGTGAAGCCAATATATAATCAATTCTTGAATAAACTGTGAATGTTTTAGAAAAATGAGTATAGTCTCCCTTTTTTGGGTTTAATGCCCGCCTTACATCAACCAGCTGCATTTCTGCTAAAAGGTTTTTGGCCTCTTTGAGTCCTTTATATGAGATATTACTCCTTTTAGAGGAAAAGTCTACTAATGGGTTCACTGTAGCATTAAAGTCTCCACCTAGTATTATTAAACCTTCACTTAAGTATTCTAAAAAGTTTTCAAAAATGTCTAATATAGCAAATCTGCCCTGAATTGGGAACACAGACATTTGCAATTGTACATATCTGGTCAGCTAATTTACCTTTAATCATTAGGAACTGTCCCTCAGTGTCAAAAAGTGTGTCTATATGTTTAAATGGTAGGTCCTTATGAATAAAAGTAAGAACCCCAGCGGCTTTCTTTGTGGGATTGTTGCTCATGGATATATGGGGACACGACTTATGGGTCATAGTTGAAGAATGGTTTTCTAAAATGAGACTCTTGGATGATCACTATCTTGGCTTTGCTTTTTTACGCTCATAGAATTTTTCCTTGCTTGACAGGTTCATTAAAGAAAAGGGCAGTACAGTCCGTATTTGTTAGATCAGCCATTCTGGTGGGTTGACTCTACATGCCCTACTAGATTACTATGCTGACACTTGCTGGTAGCTTGAAATACGGGGAAAGGAGAGGTTAGGAAGGGGGAACAGTCCAGCTAACTAAGTAGCTGAATAGCAAAAGTAAAGTGTAAACAATGTGCCGCAGTAGATTTACTGGGGGAGTTCCGCTTGGCTGAAATAGTTTAACAAGGGCAATGCACCTTTAATTTGGGGAAACGTAATTGGTTGGTAGATGTAGTGTCAGTGGGCGTGTGAATCACTGCTACAGTCCCATCTGTAAGGAATATTCTTCTCCCTCAGGTCAGTGAGTGGCTTGGATAACATGGTTCTAGAGAGATCCTGGGAGAGTTTAATGACACAGGCCTTATATGTGAGGTTACTGACCTCTTGTTTCTCCTACTTCTGTTCTCCTGATCTTCCAACTGTCTTTGGAGGTCAAGAATAATACTGTTTTGTTATAAATGCATATATATTGTTTTCTGATTAGTTGTGCACTTACTTATGTTATGTTCTAGGTCGTCGGTGCGCGCTGTCAGAGTAAGCATATGTTTTTGTTATGTCTTGTATTTCCCCCTTTATATGTCTTGTATTTCCCCCTTTATAGTGGCCGTCACCTCCTGCATCATATTTCTGATGTTGGCTTTAGAAGGTAAGTTTGAGATGTACACTTGTATATCTGTTCTGTCACCGAATGACAACTACCCCAAGTCAGCCTAGTGGAATGGCCTGCTGAACCTTGCAGCACACAAGCAATGGACTTTACTCTCCAAGGAGAATGGCTCCAAGTGACTAATCCAAACCAAAACTGAGGGATCCAGTGAGCGCCTAAAGTCCCTCTAATTCAATGCAACTTAGAAATGGGCACTTAAAGAGATACTAACACAACAAATTAAACCCTTTTTTATACCTATCATAACATTGTCTATGCATATTATTTATACTTTTGTCATAAAAGTATTTGCCCAATGCTTTTATATAGGGATGCACCCAATTCACTATTTTATGACCCTGCTGAACCCCGAATCCTTTACAAAAGATCTGACCGAATACTGAACCGAATCCTAATTTGCTTTAAAGACAACCATGTGCTTTGTGCATGGTAAAACATTTTTAACTTCCGTGTGTTTATGTGACAAAAAGTCACATGATTTTAATGATTTGGTTTGGCCAGAGGCATGGATTCAGCCAAATCCGAAACCTGCTGAAAATGGCTGAATCTTGGCCGAATCCCAAACTGAATCCTTGATTCAATAAATCCCTACTTTTATATTATCGATCTGATTCCCCATGTTCCTCTATGAGGGGGCTGCCATATTTGTGCAGCAGGAGACCATTAGCATTAGAAGCTATAACTGTCAGGCTGAGAAGGGACAGTCAAGTTGGCAAAACAGTCAGGTTTAGGAACTTCAAGTTAGAATTACTTACAAAAGGAGCCCTTTCAGTGAAAAAGATCAACATGACCTATAGGGAACTTTTATTGTACATTAATATTCTGAAGAATAGTTTTTAGTGTCAGAACCACTTTAACTTTTTCATGAGGACTGACTGCAAAGGATCTCAGCAGGTTACAGCCATAAGGAAGAAGGAATACATAAGATACCAAAATCTTTTGTCTGTAAAGGTTTTACACAACTTTGTTATTGTTTTGGTTATTGGGTATACCTGCCATGTGTTGTTTATTCCTCCTTCTCTCACTGACTTAAATAATATTCCTGTAGGGAAAGCTGATTGCAGTCTGGCATTGCATCCTGACGCCCATACACTTAAGTGCCACCTCATCCTGAGAAGCAATCATTTACCCCCCAACTGTAACTGCAGCCATTACCTGCCAGCCAAGGGGATGAACCCCATAAAGTCTGCAGCAGCACGTTACTGAACCCCTGTATAACATATTAGCTTACCCCTTTATCCCACCCGAAAATCTGTAAGCTGACAAGTCCAACTGACAAAAGGAATGTTATTAAAGGAATGGTTCACCTTTAAGTTAACTTTTAGTTATTCCTAGCAACTTTGCAATTGGTCCTCATTATTGTATGAGTCTCTCTCCTATTCATTTTCCAGTCTCTCTTTCAAACCACTGCCTGGTTGCTGGTTGAGTTAACTTTTAGTATGATGTAGAGCAGGGGTCCCCAACCTTTTATACCCGTGAGCCACATTCAAATGGAAAAGGATTTGGAGAGCAACACTAGCATGAAAAAAGGTTCTGGGGGTGCAATTAAGAGCTATAATAGGCTATTTGGTAGGCCCTATGTGGACTGGCAGCCTATAGAAGGCTTTCTTTATCAATTACACTGGGTTTTATGCAACCAAAACTTGCCTCCAAGCCAGGAATTCAAAAATAAACACCGGCTTTGAGGCCCCTGGGAGCAACATCCAAGGGGTTGGTGAGCAACGTGCTGCTCACGAACCACTGGTTGTGGATCACTGATGTAGAGAGTAATATTCTGAGACAATTTGCAATTGGTCTTCTTCATTTTTTCAGTTCAGTTTTTGTTTGGCAGTTGTTTGGTTGCTAGGATTCAAATTTACCTTAGCAACCAGGGTGTGGTTTGAATGAAAGACTGAAATATGAAGAGAAGACCTGAATGGAAAGATAAGTAATATAAAGGAAAAATAATAAACTGTAGCCTCACAGAGCATTAGTTTTTGTCAGTGACCCCCATTTAACAGTGGGAGAGAGGCAGAAAAGAAAGGCAAATCATTCAAAAACTATAAAAAAATAAATAATGAAAACCAATTGCAAAGATGCTAGCAATATAACATCCTAAAACTCAACTTAAAGGTGAACCACCCCTTTAATGGCTACGTATAACACGGGGAGGGGGCAAACTTTTTACATTCGCGCTCGACTGAAGACCCCGGAATGGCATGAATGTGCACGTACGTGACACAGCATATGTACGCATTCACACAGCACTTCCGCACCCCCGGCTTCATCATGGTCCACCAGAAATCCACAGGGGGATCGAGTGGTGGACCGTGATCGACGTATTGGCCACCCCTGCTGTAACACATATTAGAAAAGTCTCTCTGAGATGTTGTGTTTTTACTTAAACGGTTTGAATGATATGAAGGTTCAGTGATATGAAGAATGATATCGAAGGGAGATACCTGCTTATTAAAGGTTTTGCAGAAATGATGATAACAATTGCTCCTGTTTACTCACCAAACCAAGGCTAAATAAGGACCTTCCAACAATTTCTGAAGGCCTGGTAATATTGGGAGGAGATTTTGATCTTATGTTGAATCCACTATTGGTTTCTTATACAATATACGGCAATGTCTTCCAAACTATCCAGAAACTTACATCCACTGCAAATTTGACCAACTTAACTCAGGAACAAAGTATGCCCTGAACTGCGACCATGTCAACCTGGCAACTCATGCAGAATTCCTGCCCACTGGGCCAGAAGTGAAGGGGCACTTCATGTGTGTCAGTCAGAGAGATAACTTGCATTTAAATTGAGACCTCCTGCACTCTGCACCCTATCCAACCCCTAACTATAGGGTCATTTAGACAGAAAAGTAATGGCGCCTTAGGTCAATGGCACATCTTTTACACTGCCCTAAAACAATAACTGAATAGAAAAGGAGACCCTCCCCCTACACATTTTGAAACCTCTCCATCCTAAGAGAATATATTTCTGTAGGAAGATGGGCTATTTAGTTACAAAAGGCTTTTAATTAATGTAGCACATTTACAAATAGATAAAACAAATGCTAAACATATTTAGAATCACATTACAAAGCGTCGCTAGTGTCAGTAGAAATTACGAGCATAAGAGCAATAGAAAGTACTCCCTTTCCCAGTACTGCCTCTAGGTGGCACCCCTGGCTGCAGACTATATGAATTGAATGAATATGAATGCTACGGTGGCACAATTTCGGTGCAAAGTCTGTCAGTTATAGGGCTCATTTAATATCATAGCTCCTGAATGATACAAGTCCAGTTACCAACAGCAATCAGTCAGTAATTAGCTTTGAAAAACTGGAAGATGGATCAGAACAGGCCCTGACTGGCTAAGTGCCCAAATCCTGAGCCTGAACCACTGATTGGTATGGTATGGAAATATGGCTGTAGAGGATTATAGTCTGTTCATTTTGCATAACTCCTAATAGCTACAGGACCAATTCCTGGTAAACAGTCCAGGGCCGATTACACTGACCCAAATGTGTGCCTTTGTGCCATCAAATACATAAGCTAGAGATGCTTAGCACTGGGCTTAACTCTAGAGGTTGGGTACTAGCTGGCTGGAAGCAACCAAAGGCTGATCAAAGGGGCAGGGAGACCCAGGGTGCCCTATGGCCACAATGAATAAAATCTTTCTAAGAACTACAGTGTGAAGGGGCCAACATCATCCCACATGTTCTGGGTGAGGGATATAGGTGGATATAGGGGGACAGATAAAGAAACTGCATTACACGTTTTTACATATAATAGTTCTGATACAGACAATCTGTTGTGCTGAAAGAAATCATCTTGTCAAATATCCCCTTTGTCTATAGCATGGCTCAGTGACAGCAGCGTAATAAAGTGGCACCGGGCCCTCCCGCAAAAAAGTCTTTTGAAGGGCCCATTACGCACTGCAAACTATGTGCATGCCCTCTGTGCCCACTTGCACGTGCACACCTGCTTGAGCAGGCAGCGGGTGCACTAATTTCCTCCATCGTGTCTATAGAGGAAACTTACACCGCAGTCATATACAGTGCAGCAATACATTCAGATCATGTAGGGAATGTTGTGAAATTCTCTAGATATCCCTTTCATTCCACTACATTGTGTAATAGCCCCACCAATTATTATTAATTATAGTCAGTATGGCATTCCTAAAGTAGTCAGGGGCAGCACAAGAGAGAGGAAGAGCCCACTGCCGATCACTCCCCCACAGACACATACAAGGTGAAACAGGAAAAATCCAAGCGGTCACCACTCCCTCAGCCAGCTGTCACTTGGAGTTACAGAAGGGGGAAGGCTATTGTGTCCCACCTTGTGCAGAATTATGGGTTCTTAGGGCAGTGACACATGGGAAGATTAGTCACTGTGCGACAAATCTTCGTTGTTGCAGGCGATTCGCTATCCTCTCAAGGCGACTTCGGCAAATCGCGACGCCACGTATGCCATCCCACCAGCGATTTACATTCTAGCCGGTGGGATGGCATTGCAGTGACTAATCTTCCCGTGTGTCACTGCCCTTAATGATGGCAGTATCTATGCCAGTACAAACATCCAATGAATTAATAAGCCCCCCAAACATCTACTTTGCTTTGAAGACTGACCCACATGCATTTGCTACTCCAAGTTGGTGCCAGACAAGTAAACCACATCAATCAATCAGATATTAACAATCATTCTTCCAACAGTGCTCTACGTTACGCCACTGTGAGCTAGAGCACCTGGCACCACGTGAATGCCCTGGAGCAAACGGCACCCATGAAAACAAATAGGGGTCAGCAAATATGTCTTCCTAAAACACAGACTGGTGTTATGAAGGCACATCAAAAAGGAGGGCAGAATTACAGCAGACTGTGCGTGTTATATCATTGTCAAAGTCCTGACCTTAAGTTAGAATTTGCCCCAATAAATACAGATATAAATGCCCTGTAGCAATAGTAACACTGAAACAGCGGAAATAGTTCAGGGTTACAGTAAATACCATTATACTACTAAACAAATACTGTACAAATTACTAGAAAAGTTAATGCCCATTGGTCAATCATGGATTTAGTTTGTTTGTCAGTTTAATTATATAAATAATCTCCCCATGTGCATCCATGATTGCCCAACAGGCACTACCTTTGCTTGTTAGGCCATGGGTACATGGGCATCATTTTGCAGACTGAGAGAAGGGGGTCTGCTGCTTTCCGCATCCCCGTGTATCTGCACCTCTAAGTACAGCTTCCCGCTTTCGTGTATTTTTTGGCCACTCTCTGCTCTGTGTACCTGCACTTACGCTGAAGCTATACTTTTCAGCACAGGTATTGGCCAGAGGACCACTTTAGGGGATTTCAAGCACACTGTGTGGCTACCAATCATGCCTTTTTTTTTACAAGTAATCCTTCAGTTGCTCAGAAACAGTGCAGACAGATGTGGTTTAACAACTGCTAGGGTCTCAGGTATAAAGCAGCAATGCCAGTTGCCAGAAGTGGGGGCTCAGGGTATTACCAATTACATGTTATCTTCTCAGATCCCTCTCGGTTCTATTTTCCCACTTTGCATTTTATTCCTGCCCATTTTTCTTGACTTGTGTTTACCTTTACCCCATCCCTTGCCTTATTTAGTATCTCTCTGATGTTCATCTCCTCAAAACCCCTTTAGGGCAAAGGTACAAAGCACAAAGCGTAGGCCCCACTTTTCTCACATGAGTTTTGTAGCCAGGTGGAGAGAAGTGGTCCTGCTCCTATACTCTTCCGGGTTTAGCTGCACTGACAGGCACAACTTTGGCCCAAGTGCAGCTACACCAGGCAGAGCGGAGCAGAGATCAGTCACATGCTGTGTGTTTTTCGGGCCAATCTCTGCTCTGCTGCACTCAGTGCAGCTGTACACAGCTGTGCCTGTCTTTGCAGCCAAACTTGGAAGCGTACAGGAGTAGATCCACTTCTCTTCACTTTGTCTGCCCTTACCCTTAAGGCAGGGACACATGAAGCAGATTGTCAGCTTTCCTCTACCTATGGTTTTCACTCAGGCGGAGGAAAGCTGTGTGCTCCTTCCCATAGCTCAATTCAAAGGCACAGCTTCGGTGGATATCACCGCAAAAATGCATTCTTTTTGCGTTTCCACGCTAATATTCACTTCATGTGACCCCAAACAGGCCGATAATGGCATTGGCCTATTTGGGGTCACATTTGGGGTCACATGAAGTGGAAATCAGCATGGAAACCTGAAAAGCATGCATTTTTGCCTATGAATGGTGCTATGGGAAGAAGCAGATTCGCTTTCCTCTGCCTGGGTAAAATACACAGGCAAACACTGCTTCAGGTGCCCCTTCCCTAAAACTTCTCTTCTTGCTCTACCTTCTTTCCATTCTCTTCATCTTTCCCTTTCTCCTACTGTCACATTAACTCATCCTGCTCTCCTCCCTATTTGCCATATCAATGTATTTATTTGTACATGGCATCTCCCCTTATTTTTACCCTATGGTACAGTTGACCCAATTCTTTTAGTCCTCTGTCCAATGATACAGTGTCTTCTCAATTCTGTGCAACTGCATTCTGTTTTTCTTTCCACTACTCATTTTCCCCCACCTTTTCGTTTCTACCATTTTTACTTCCGCCTGCCCCCACCCACACTGTGTATGCTTCCCCGGCATAAACAGTCCTCCTCTTAATTTTCCACCTGGCCCCCCAACACCACACTCACACAAGGTACTTGTTATGCTGTGATTCCCCGACAGGTACATGCAAAAAGTTTAAGGTAAGTGTCACAAGGGGCGGATCCTTGGCCTGCAGATACATAGCGGCTGAGAATCCGCCCCTACACTTGAGCGCCTGTGCCCGGAAACACTGCTTTGTCTTGGGTGCAGGCACACACAGCCAATTTCAGCCAGAAACTGGGTGATTTAAGAGTTTGCAGATGAAGCTGAAGGTTATTCAATCACACTGCACTGCTAAGCTTTGCTTTAAAGACATATGAATAAATTTGGCACGTTTAGTACAAATTTTTGAAAATTACCCCAAAGCTTCCAATTTGCAGCACCTTATGTCCCACATATCATTAGGAAACAAGCTACAACAGCCTAGATATTAACTGCCATTGCTCCGGTGCAGAGGTTAAAGCTATTAAAGGGGCTGTTAACTTTTAGTATGGTAGAGAGTGATATTCTGAGAGAATTTGCAATTGGTCTTCCCTTTTTATTATTTGTAGGTTTTTAGTTATTTCATTTCCAGTTTAGCAGCTCTCCAGTTTGGAGTTTCAGCAGGTATTTGGTTGCTAGCCTCACAGAGCAATAGTTTTTTGGCTGCCGGGTCAGTGAAGAAAGCAATTAAATACCTGGAGGGGGCATAGACAGTACTGTTTCTATTTTTGCTAATGACACAAAATTGTGCAAAACTATAAGTTCCATGCAGGATGCTGCCGCTTTGCAGAGCGATTTGACAAAATTAGAAAACTGGGCAGCAAACTGGAAAATGAGGTTCAGTGTTGATAAGTGCAAAGTTATGCACTTTGGTAGAAATAATATAAACGCGAACTATCTACTGAATGGTAGTTTGTTGGGGGGTATCCTTAATGGAGAAGGATCTAGGGGTTTTTGTTGATAACAAGTTGTCTAATTCCAGGCAGTGTCATTCTGTGGCTACTAAAGCAAATAAAGTGCTGTCTTGTATAAAAAAGGGCATTGACTCAAGGGATGAAAACATAATTTTGCCCCTTTATAGGTCCCTGGTAAGGCCTCACCTTGAGTATGCAGTGCAGTTTTGGGCTCCAGTCCTTAAGAGGGATATTAATGAGCTGGAGAGAGTGCAGAGACGTGCAACTAAACTGGTAAAGGGGATGGAAGATTTAAACTATGAGGTGAGACTGTCGAGGTTGGAGTTGTTTTCTCTGGAAAAGAGGCGCTTGCGAGGGGACATGATTACTCTGTACAAGTACATTAGAGGGGATTATAGGCAGATGGGGATGTTTTTTTTCCCATAAAAACAATCAACGCACCAGAGGCCACCCCTTTAGATTAAAGGAATGGAGCTTCCATTTGAAGCAGCGTAGGGGTTTTTTCACGGTGAGGGCAGTGAGGCTGTGGAATGCCCTTCCTAGAGATGTGGTAATGGCAGATTCTGTTAATGCCTATAAGAGGGGCCTGGATGAGTTCTTGAACAATCAGAATATCCAAGGCTATTGTGATACTAATATCTACAGTTAGTATTAGTGGTTGTATTTATAGTTTATGTATGTGAGTGTATAGATTGGTAGGTGTGGGTTAGGTGTGCTGGGTTTACTTGGATGGGTTGAAGTTGATGGACACTGGTCTTTTTTCAACCCTATGTAACTATGTAATTAAAAACTATAACAAATAAAAAAATACTATAACAAATTATGAAGACCAATTGAAAAGTTGCTTAGAATTGACCATTCTATAACATACTAAAAGTTAACTTAAAAGTGAACCACCCCATGCACCCTAATGCAAAGAACATATTATATACATTCTTGGCAATTACAGCCCTTGCCTGCCCGCATGTATTAGATATGTGCTTGAGATTCTAAGCGTTAATTCTTATAATTATTTGGTAAACTAACTGGCCATTAGGCGGGGGTAGAATTATATTACGGAAATGGGGATTGGAAAGTGTTTATTTGTCTCATCTCTTGATAAATTACAATTCCCAGCGACCCCCCCACACACACACCCACCAATGTGGAATTGCCACAGCAACATTTATGTCACTCACATATGGTAAAAATCCAAAAGTACACAAAGGAAGATCCTACTTTGTAAGCGAAATATTTAATCAAATATTTTAATGAGCTTTTGAAAGCACCCAGAAGAGTGAGGTGCCAGGGTGTTTGTACTTGTACTTACCTGCAGGGGGCATGTTGGTACAGTCTGCTAGGGTTGTTCCCAAGCATCAAACAATACGACTTGCTCACATGGCTCCTTCTCGCTCAGGATTCAAATGTGGGAATCTGTCTCTTTCCCATCATGCACCTGCGATTCTGTGCCTTTATCTTCCATAGAGAGATCCCACCTGGAAGTTAAACAGACAGTTCAGCTTAAACTTTACCCATATTATCATACAGATGGCAACATTCTAACACAATTTGGATTTTCTCTTCTCTGGAACTGCAGCCGCCTGGTTGCTAGAGCTTAAATACCCTAACAACCACTCAGCAGTTTGGAAATAAGAATGGGATATGAATAGTTGATGGGCTGAACACAAAAAGTTTAATACAAATAATGACACTATTATTAATACATAAACTAATGAGGACAGCCAAAGGCACAAGGAAGGCTGTACAGAGTAATGGTAAAACCCTTAGGGGCACATTTACTAATCCACGAATCCGAATCCCGAATGGGAAAAAATCGGATTGGAAAGGAAAATTTTGCGGCTTTTTCGGCGCTGTCGCGTTTTTTCGTATTTTGCGAGATTTTTTCGCCACCATCACGACTTTATTGTATTTTGTGCGACTTTTTCGCCGCTGTCGCAATTTTTTTCGTATTGAGCAATTGTAGACGGCGGAAAAACCAATCCGAGAAAATATACGATAAAGTCATAACGGCGAAAAAAAATTGCGGGACAAACTAAAAAGTCACGTCAGCAACGAAAAAGGCTCAAAAATACCGATCATTACGTTCGTGCATTAGTAAATCTGCCCCTTATTATCACCCCTATTGGTTTATATGGCAAGCTCAATTGTTCCCAAGTCTCACTATACAGCCAAACACAGTCCTGTATGTATCTGAGTATGTGTCAGTTTGGCAGTTATTGTGCTTCAGTGACATCACCAACGGCTCTCACAAACGGCAGTTATACCATTTCTGGATTCAGAGGTAAGTGGAGCAGATTAAGAAACTGGGGAGGGGGGCCATATTTAAGACAATGATACAAGGGGCAATTTGGGGGTTTTGGCACCCATGATTTATAGTAGCTTTATTATTGGGGTCACACTCCCCCAAATTGCCACCCCATTGCCTCCTATTGGTATTGCCTGGGGAGATGCTTGTCTTAATGTTGTCTGTCGGAAATTTCTGTCATCTTAACCAATAATATTTGCCTGACAAAATGGAAGGGGGCTACATTTTAGGCAACTTTTTTATAGTAGCTTTTATAGTAGCTTGGGCAGTGGAGTCAAAGATCCCAAAACTGCTCCCTGGCACCAAAGCCCCCAAAATTGAACCCATTGCTTGCTCTTGTGGAAATTGTCAGTGTGTTTATATATTAATTATGGGGTATGCCATTGGTAGCAGGAGTGACACCTCAAAAAAAAGCCCATTTCAATTTAATGTGCAGAGCTGCAGAACAAAAATGCAGTAGAAAATCATAATCACTGTCTCATTGACCCTAAACCTCTGCTTCTCTAGCTATAGCTGTACTACTTTTCCCAGCATCCCCTGTGGCTCAGTTGAAGTTCTAAAACATTGTGTATTTTGTGTTTGCTTACTGCTGCTTTTTAACTCTGAGGCCATTTAATCTACCTCTCTTTAGCTGTAACTGCCATTTGGACGCTAGGGTCCCAGTTACCGTAGCAACGGTCAGTAGCCTTAGCACTAGAGTGGATGATGGATAAGGAAGAGTTAGTACAGTTAGTAGAATAAATGCGAAAGTGTTAGGATCCCTTGTGTTATGGGTGCAGGGGCACTAATCAGAGTAGAGCAGGTTATGGGGAACAGACATGTTGGTTATGTGCAGGGAGAAGCAGGTTCTTTGAGGATATTGAGATGATCCCTGCTCTCAGTGCACAATGGGATCTGCAGTCTTGTCATAAGCCAGCTCTGACATTAGAGGCAAACCAATGCTAACTACCTCTTATGCCTGACATCGGAGTGCATCATGGGAGATAAAGGCCCTTTACAAGAGCCAGTGAGGAAAGTCTGCATCCTGGATGACCATCATGTTTGTTAGCTAAATAGCACACACACACGAGCTGTCAGGCTCATTTTCTTCTAATTATAGTCTGAAAAAGATTGAAAACCTCACAGTGCATTATGGGATCTGTACTATTCTTCATTTTAAGGCCCCCAAATTTAAAACAGGAGCAGTTTTGCAATGCTGTATTGATATTGCTTATCAGTCTGGTTCCAATGGGCTCCCTACTCTCCTGGGGTTCCAGAGGCGGCAGGGTCCACTGCCCCTAATATTCTCATGCTCACAATCCTTTATTTTCTTTTCTTCCCATAGCGGTAAGTATTGCAAGCGACTTTGGTGAATAAAAACAATATCAGCGATACCAAAGGGAGAAAAACAGCAAAGGAAAGAGAAGACTCGAGTGATTCCCTGCCCAGAGGATATTTTCATCTTCCCATTTGGGGTCCTCTGGACAAAGGTACTGGTCCTGCATTTTCCCCTCTATAATCTGAGTACGGTTATCTTTCCCTCTTGAATGTGCCAAGCTGTTCATTATTTCTTTAGCGCCAGCTATTATTCATAATTCCTACCTGTAGATTTGTAAGTTAGGGGCTTAGAGACCCCAGAGTAAGGTTTGGGCCTGGTTCCCACAGTGCAACACTGCTATAGTTCCAGGGGTTTACCAACTAACACTAACTGGCCATGTAGGGGGGAAGAATTACAATATGGAAACGTAAATTGAAATTAGACATTTTTTTAAAATGGGCTCATCTGTTGAGTTACAATTCCCAACATCCCATGGAAAGGGACATTAAGGAAGGTAACACTATGTGAGCAAAATATTAAAGTAAATCACTTCACTGGTTCTGATGAGTGAGGTACCAAGGCGCAAGGGGTGTTCCTCTGTGTTGCACTGAACTCCTCCTCTGCTGCAGATCCAGTGCTGCACGGCCCGAGCATCAAACCCTCGCTCACATGGCTCCTTCTCACTGAGGATTCAAATGTGGGAAGCTGTCTCTTTCCCATCATGCCCCTGTGATCCTTTGCCTTTATCTTCCATAGACAGTTTAACCAGATCTAATCTGGAAGCAGAAAGAACAAAACAATTCTCATCAAGCTTAAACTTTACTTTTCATATCATACAGACAGAAGTGTTCCAACAACCACCACAGAGAATAAAATGTAATTTAAGCACGAACTTCAACTTTAAAATTAAACAAACATTTATAGAATAAACATGCTGGAAAAAGAGATATTCTGTCAGTGATTCATAAAGGTGTAGTTCACCTAGAATGTCCTATGATTAGCAGCTTTTTAACTTTTGTTAATATATTCTTAACCAGCAATTTTTGGGGAAACATCTTGTTGCCACTTTGGCATCCTTAGCACGAACGAATGGGGGCAGACGATGGTGCAAGTTGTAGTTTTACTGCAGCTAAAGAATGAAACTGTGCCTAATTGAGCACTGAGTTGGACATAACTAAATGACCCCAATGGCTGGCAGTGCTTCTGTTCCCTGCAGTATCACTGAGCATTAGAAATAGCGGCACTGCCCCAAGGTAATTTACTGAAGGGCAATTGCTGTAACTCTATAATGTTTAAACATGCATTTCCACCATTGGCATTGAAAGTTGTAAGAAATGATTGGCTGATATGAATAGTCCTGGTTTAAAGTCTGATAATGTCATTGTGGTGGGTTGAAAAACCCCACAGACTGGTCTTCGACTTCAGCTAATTCTTCTGCTTTTTCTTAGTTCCCCCCAATTTTTTTTAAAGAGGGCGGAGACAATAACAGCCACTCAGATTTCACATATTGAATTTTTTTTGGTTTAAATTTAAAATGCTGCCATTCTCACACTATTTATGCCAGGGTGCCCACTGTTTGTCATTGGGTGACTTTGACTCAAGGTTAGAAAAAGTGGGCACACCCACCAACCACAATTAACCTATTGACTTTTATTGGTTTAAATTTAAAGTGCTGCCATTCTTTAATTATTAATCCTAGGGTCCCTAAACTTTGCAGAGTTAATCACTGGGTAATTGCAGTTCCAGGTTAGAAAAAGTGGACGGAGCCACCAACCACCAATCAGATGTCTTTCGTTGACTTTCATTGGGGAAATTTAAATGTCTGCCATTCAGACACTATTAAAACCAGGGTACCCAAACCTTGCACAGTGATTTTTACTACATAACTGTGGTCCAAGGTTAGAAAAAGTGGGCCGAGCAAACAACAGATCAGATTTCATTCAGTGATTTCACGTTTTTCAACCCAACATGAAGTTTGTTCTCAAACTTCCCTTTCTAGTTACCACTTGAGTTTGTAGTTTTTTTTTTATCTCCAATAAAGCAGTGACTAATACCGACCTTTCTTTCCTGATACAGGAGATTCAAGATGGGTGCCAAGCTGTGTAACATCTTGCACCAGCAGCAAAACACTGAGGTAAGGCTGATGGAAATATAAAGCCATTGTTTCCTGCCTGAGGGTGAGGCCTTGCCGCCAGATATAAAGGGGAACTGTCACTGCAAAGAGAAATTCCTCCGCTTATAATAAATATTTAGTCAAATAGCTGTTGTATTTTTTTTGCTGTTCTTCTCATGTTTATTAGTTTAACATTAACTTAAGTTTGAGATGATTTCAAGCACTTAATTTTTTCCATTCTCTATAGGCTGAGGACACCAATCAGTGTTTTGATTATTCTGAGCTTTTAGCCATGAAACATCAGCTGGTAAGCACCATTCAGAAGGAGATGCGTGTAGCAGCAGGGGCGGAAAACCTGTACCGGGCCACCAAGAACAGAAAGACCAAAGCCCAGGTGAAGGAGCTGAGGAAGAGCAGTGAGGAAAAGGTGAAAGCCCTTTACTCCTCTCTCCTCAAGCTCACTCAGGAGATAGCGAGGAAGGAAGCAGAGATCACTCGAGGTGAGCTATAACTATCTCTGGCCTCTTTCCTATTTTCATTATATGTGGAAACTGCGTGGCACCATAACAGCACACCCACTACCACTTCATGGGCATCACACTTAGCTCTGCATGACTATAGATTACTTTGCATTGACTTAGAAGCATTTGCATGTATATTTGAAATCAAAAGAAAAAAAATCAAGAAACAGCTCTTAAGCCTTAACCAGGTACAATTCTACAATGTGAAGAGAACCATGGGCATTTCAAATTGTCCTCCTTCGCATCCTCAGATTTAAGAATATCATGTATTTGAAATTCCTTATGTCTATCAAACTTGTTTTTCATAGTTTCAGATGCTGTACTGGAGACGACTGAGACTACAAATGACATCGATGTAGTTTTCCCAGCAGAGAAGGTCACTGGGCCTGAGGTTCCGGTCATTTTAGACACCGCCAGTGACTCTTCCCAAGTGAGTACATTACATTGACATTACATTTATGTCTTGGGCAGAGCACAAACATTTCCCCTTATCTTATCCTTGTGAGCCTTTTTTGTTTGCAGCACCATCCTGATGATTCTGCTGAAGAACCGGGGCCAGAGATAGAGCAGCCCCAAGTTCCACCTGACAGGTAAGGATTTATTGGAGTTTCTCAGAGGCCAGATTAAATCCCTGCCCCATTCTTTCAAATAAGAGCAATACAATCTTAACAATAACTGTGTTATTCTTCCAATTAAAGTGAAGTACCTGCAGAGGAAAATGAAGATGCAGAAGAGGAAAAATGGTAATATGAACATGCATTTAGCTGGGAGATTCCATTATACACAATATTATAGAGGGCCCCTATAATACTGTGCCCTCTATGAGATATGGCGGGGGTGCTACAGTATTGGGGATTATGGAGAATGAATCAGCTGAAGGAAATAGGATAGCTTACAGGTAATCAATAACTAAGCAAGGGATTAAGAATGGACATTAACCTGTATTATACTTATAGTGACTTACCTGCAGAAGATGAGGATGAGGAAGAGGCCAATGTGGAACAACAACAGCCTGAGAAAGAGGAAGACAGGTAAGATCACTCTTTATAGGCAAGGGCGCAGGTTAGCTTGCTTTCTATTATTAACTGTACATTTGCATTATAATGATCTTTTACCACAATTACTTTATCCCAATAGCGACGTGCAAGTGCATGAAGGAGACTCCTCGGGAACATCACAGGGCCCTCACCCTGGTGATTATAGTCCAACTCAGAGGGATTGCCAGGCAGAGGAGCCATTAGAGGAGACCCAAAGCACTCAGTAAGACAAAACCTCAATACTGGAAATATATATACTATATATATATATATATATATATATACTATGTTGCATAAGAAACAATTTCTATTTCTTCCTTTCCAGAGAGCTGCAGTTCTGCAGTTTTAATGCAACAGATTTTCGTCGCATTCAAGTTCTAGGCAGAGGAAGCTTTGGCAAAGTAAGTCATTAAGTCTCTAATTAGAATTTGGCAATATATACAAGGGAACATTCAGTGTCACTAAACTCACTCTCTTGTGCCAGGTCCTACTTGTTGAGTACCTTCCGGCAAACATAATCTGTGCCCTGAAGGTGCTCAAAAAGGACAACATCAACAACGAAGAGGAAATTCAACGGTAAGCACATGGGGAATGATTGCCTAAGCTTTTAATTGGCAGTCACATTCTGTCTGTCAGTCTTTTTCATTTTATACACTTATCTCTTCACTTGCCTTCCTTCCATTCAGTTGCTTTTGTTACCATTATATTTTACTTATATTGGACTTATTCTCTCTTTCATCTTTCAGCATCTTAGCCGAAAAGCAGATTGGGCAGTTGGTGAATCCGGACAGGTTTTTAGTGGATTTATATGCCACATTTACCAGCAAATATCATCTGTTTTTTATTATGGAGTTTGTTGCAGGAGGGACTTTAAGAACGCACCTGGAGAGCTGTGGGCACTTTGATCTGGAGAAAGCTACGTAAGTATAAATTAGGTGAATATTTGGGCTTTTATACATACAGTCCCAGAGTTACAGGAGACTGAAGAGTAGGGGAGGATGAGAGAACTGGCAGTTATGCTACAATAAATAGTGAGTTTCCTATATGAAGGCAGCATATAATGATCAAATGTACTTTCCTTATGCTTGCAGGTTCTACGCTGCCTGTATTACCCTAGGCCTGTCTGCGATCCATACCAAAGATGTTATACACAGGTAAGAGTTTATAAAGAGCTAGGTACCTTTAGGGTGAAGACACATGGAGCTACTTGTAGCAGCTACTAAAATAGACAATGCTGATCATTTACCAATTCTCATTATTGTCCATGGCAGAGAATTTTTTTTTAGCATTTAATAGCCATGAAAAAGTAGCTGCTACTATTAGCTCCGTGTATCTTCACCCTTAGTGGCAAGTACAACCTGGAGTTTTGTAGCTGTTGCAGTTTAGCAGCAGGACAGCTACAGATTCAAAGTCACTATTTAGAAGGTTATGGGAAGGAAATAGAACAAGAGGCAGAATTCTTTGTGTTTTGGCAGCAGGTTTAATGTGTCGTTATAATATCTCCATTTTGTTTGAATGCAGAGATTTAAAGCCAGGAAATATACTCATAGATCAAGCCGGCTATTTAAAAATCGCAGATTTTGGCATGGGCAAAACAGGTAAGAGGGCCTTGTATAATTATCCAGCACAAAGTGGACTAATTTACGGTTTACACTGGCATTAATGCCTCAATAAATATCACTTACAATTTGGCTTTTTTTTAAGGCATTGGATATGGAGACAGAACAGGCACCATACTTGGCACTCCAGCTTACATGGCACCAGAGCTCGTGAAGGAGGAGCAATACACAAGAGCTGTCGACTGGTGGGCTCTTGGAGTCATCGTGTATGAAATGCTCCTTGGAACAGTAAGTAGAAATTGCTACTGGTCAGTTATAGAGGGAGGTAATACAGAAATAAATAGATCTACTGTTATTTATCTAACCTCATAAAGCACTCTCTCTTTATAATAATCCTGGTCCCCTAATACATTCTTATTATACAATGCAGAGACCCTTCACCGGAAAGGACATCGACTACATGTATGAGTGGATTGAGGAGGATGAGCCACACTATCCCGACTCCCTGGAACCACAAGCACTGAGCTTTATATCACAGGTAAGTAGCACTGAGCTATCTGTTTATTACAACCAGCTCTTTAGCTCAGCGACCACTTTAGAATTTAACTCTTGAGTCTCCCCGATGCTTCTGTACATGTAACTGCCATTTTCTGTTCTTGTAGCTCTTGATGAAGAATCCAGAGGAGCGACTGGGTTCTACCCAGGATGATGCAGAGGATGTAGCTCATCATCCATTCTTTAATGTAAGTTCTCTGTCTCTATTGTCATAATAATTATTAATATCTTCTGGGAAATACCCCTGGGTACTATCTGAGAGGTACAGTCTTTCATATCCTCAGCTTCTAAAAATGGCCGTAAGGTGCCATTTTCTGAAGAACTTTAAATAACAAGCATTTTTATGGTGCCTGTTTGCAGAACACAGCCTGGGATGACATCATTGATGGGAAGGCAACAGCCCCGTTCGTACCCAGCCTCAACGGACCGGAGGATGTCAGCTACTTTGATGAGAAGTACACCAAGCTGCCAGCCAATCTAACGCTGCCCAAAGGACCTTGTGCTGAAATGGCAGATAACATCGAAGAAGCCTTTCAGGACTTCGACTATTCAGCATTTTAGGTCCTAATGGGATAATAGGTAAGAAAGGGCCTGAGTTAAAAGACAAGTAGCACAAATCAGAAGAAAAAATGCCTAGCACGTTAAAGGTGCAAGGGAACTGATCAGAGCTGGTTATGGGAATCAGGCACATTGGGGATTCTATGGGAATACTAAGGTGACCTCTGAGATGATTGCTCTGATGCATGAAAAATAATCACAAAAAAATCCTGCACAATAAAAAAACTTGTTAACATAACAAGGTAACCAATAAGGAGTGCATCCCCTAAGTGCTATAGAATATCTACAGGAATATCACTTAAAAATGTGTGGATTTAATTCTAAGTTTATTGTTTGGCTTTTGTAGGCTGGTCTCAGAAGCGTTTAGAAATGGCACCTACCAACAGCTCCATCAGCAGTTTCCAAAGTACCAAATACTGCAGTACCACCATTCAGGTATCACCTGTTTAAGTAAATGCAGTTCTATCAGCAATGACCCTTCCTCAAGCTTCAGGTGTTCAGGTAAAACCATCAGTGCATCTCCTTCTATCCACCATATTTCCACCAGTCCTTTCATCCAACTCTGTTCAACCAGCAGTGCCTCAACTTACATCTGCTGTAATTCCACCATCCGTGCTCCCCTAATTACACAGCAATACCACCAGTAGTGCTCCCATGCACTTTCACCAGCGGTGCCTCCTCTGACAACCACCGCATTCCTACCAACGATGCCCCCCCTGCCACCACCAGCAGGACCTCTTCTTTCAAACAGATATGGAATCATACACAGAAGCGCCCTCAAGCATTCGTTAGACCCTGCATTCCTTTTCACTCCATCCATCAGACTGCAGAAGCCGGGGTCTGCAGGCTTCCTGGGGTCCAATGGAATGGAAGGGAATGCAGCAGCTTAATGGCACTCATGTGCATGCTGCCATATCTTGGTTTCTTTAAAAACTGCCTCTTTTTCCTTCCTCTGCAGCAGTGTCTCCTCTTACACTCACTGCAGTTCCACCAGTGATGTCTCACCTGCCACCTTCCGCAGTTCCACCACCAGTACCTCCTGTTTCAACCAAAATCTGCCACCATAAACAGGAACACTTCTTAAGCCACATGCAGGGTAGACCCTGCATTCCTTCTCACTCCATCCATCAGACTGCAGAAGCCGGGGTCTGCAGGCTGCCTGGGTTCAATGGAATGGAAGGGAATGCAGCATTCACCTAGCAGCTTAAAAGCATTTTTGTTATGCGGTCACATCACTCTTTTTGCCTCCCTCTCTATTCACTGTAATACAACCAGCAGTCTCTCCCTTTATAGTTTCACCAGCTTTGCAATTTTTATGTTATTACATATGTTACATTTACCCCAGTTCCACCGTTATTAGTTAATAATAGATTAATTATATATGAGTTATCACCTCTTTCATCCCAATATGGCACCATAAACAGGATCACCCTTAAGCTACACGGTAGACTCTCCTATTCACTCCATCCATCAAACTGCAGAAGCCGGGGTCTGCAGCGAGGGAATGTAGCCTTAACCCAGCAGCTTAATGGCAATCATGTGTATGCTGCCATATCCCTTTCCCTCACCACCACTGCCTCCCTTTCCTTTCACTACAATAGCACCAGTAGCGCCCCCCCTTACACTCACCCCTGTTACACCCACGTTACCTTCTCTTTCAACCCAATATGGCACCATAAACAAAAGCACCCTTAAGCAAACTCGGTCAGTCCTGAATTTCTTTTCATTCCATCCATCAAACTGCAGAAGCCGGGGTCTGCAGGCTGCTTGGAAGGAAATGCAGGATTCACCTTGCAGCTAAATGGTGCTCGTGTGTATGCTTCCATATTGCTTACTGTTTCCCCTACCCTTGGTTTAATAGGGCGCATTTGATCCTGGGAGAAATCCGATTGCCGTTAAGGAGTCAGGAAGGAATTTTTCCCTCTAATGAAGCAGATTGGCCCAAGCTTCCAGAGGTTTTTGCCTTCCTCAGAATCAAAATAGCCCAATCTATTCTCATTCATCCAGGTCATGATATACAGTATCGAGTAGAATTAAGTCTAAAACAACTGGACTTTTCTGAGTTTTTCTTGAAAACGTTTCACCACTCATCCGAGTGGCTTCTTCAGTTCAAATGACTGGTAGGGAATTCCCCGGTATTTAAACTCTTGATGGTAGTAGAGTCACAGACATCCAATCACAATGGTTCCATTGAACTTGTTCAGTTAGGTGTTAGCTGAAACTGACAGGTGTAAGAAGGTATGATCCAATCACAATGGTACCAAGATTCTCTTTGATGAAGGTGTTAATCCTTCAAAGTACATGACTGGAAGTGTGAACTGTTGTGAAACTGCCGGGGTAAGGATGTCAACGCGCCATTGTATGTTGGTGACAAGCGGTGTCTCAGGCCCCCTCCTCTGTTTAGGGATGGTTTTTCCAGGTTGGCATAAATGGCCTCTTTCACACCTCTTTCAAACCATCTGTCCTCTCGGTCCAAAATATGCACGTTACGGTCCTCAAAAGAGTGACCTTTTTCCTTGAGGTGTAGATAGACCGCTGAGTCTTGTCCTGAGGAGTTTGCCCGCCTATGTTGGGCCATTCTCTTACAGAGAGGTTGTTTTGTCTCCCCAATGTATAAGTCTGAGCACTCTTCACTACACTGGACAGCATAGACCACATTACTTTTCATGTGCTTGGGTGTTGGGTCTTTCGGGTGCACCAGCTTCTGTCTCAGGGTGTTGCTGGGTTTGAAAAACACAGGAATGCGATGTTTGTTGAAAATTCTCCTAAGTTTTTCTGATGTTCCAGCAACATATGGAATGACTATGTTGTTTCGCCTGCTGTGTTCCTCCCTTCTGTTTGTAGGTCTGGTCTTTCTGTTGGTCTTTGATTTGGTTTTGATGAAGGCCCAGTCTGGGTACGCACAAGTTTTCAGAGCTCCTTTTAGATGTTTATATTCTTTCTCCTTGGCCTCTGCATTGGATGCCACTGTTTCAGCCCGATGATGTAGAGTCCTAATTACACCCAGTTTATGTTCCAAAGGGTGGTGGGAATCAAACAGCAAGTACTGGTCTGTGTGGGTGGGTTTCCTGTATACTTCAATATCCAGGTCCCTCCCCTCTTTGATAACTATAGCACAGTCCAAAAAAGCCAGTTTGCTGTCTTTCACATCTTCCCTTGTGAACGTGATGTTTTTGTCCACCGAGTTTATGTGTTTGGTGAAGGCTGGAACCTCGCGTTCTTTAATTTTGACCCAGGTGTCATCCACATATCTGAACCAATGACTTGGTGTTGTTCCCTTGGCAGAGGCCAAGGAGAAAGAATATAAACATCTAAAAGGAGCTCTGAAAACTTGTGGGTACCCAGACTGGGCCTTCATCAAAACCAAATCAAAGACCAACAGAAAGACCAGACCTACAAACAGAAGGGAGGAACACAGCAGGCGAAACAACATAGTCATTCCATATGTTGCTGGAACATCAGAAAAACTTAGGAGAATTTTCAACAAACATCGCATTCCTGTGTTTTTCAAACCCAGCAACACCCTGAGACAGAAGCTGGTGCACCCGAAAGACCCAACACCCAAGCACATGAAAAGTAATGTGGTCTATGCTGTCCAGTGTAGTGAAGAGTGCTCAGACTTATACATTGGGGAGACAAAACAACCTCTCTGTAAGAGAATGGCCCAACATAGGCGGGCAAACTCCTCAGGACAAGACTCAGCGGTCTATCTACACCTCAAGGAAAAAGGTCACTCTTTTGAGGACAGTAACGTGCATATTTTGGACCGAGAGGACAGATGGTTTGAAAGAGGTGTGAAAGAGGCCATTTATGCCAACCTGGAAAAACCATCCCTGAACAGAGGAGGGGGCCTGAGACACCGCTTGTCACCAACATACAATGGCGCGTTGACATCCTTACCCCGGCAGTTTCACAACAGTTCACACTTCCAGTCATGTACTTTGAAGGATTAACACCTTCATCAATGAGAATCTTGGTACCATTGTGATTGGATCATACCTTCTTACACCTGTCAGTTTCAGCTAACACCTAACTGAACAAGTTCAATGGAACCATTGTGATTGGATGTCTGTGACTCTACTACCATCAAGAGTTTAAATACCGGGGAATTCCCTACCTGTCATTTGAACTGAAGAAGCCACTCGGATGAGTGGTGAAACGTTTTCAAGAAAAACTCAGAAAAGTCCAGTTGTTTTAGACTTAATTCTACTCGATACTGTATATCATGACCTGGATGAATGAGAATCTTCATAGACAGCCCAATCTATTAATTTTAATAATTATTAATCATATTTTCTATACAATCTATAAGTTTCTAATTATTATTAATAAAACTGCACTTTCGCAGATTTACCATCAAGCCACTGTGTGTATGTGTCTTTATTCTGGGTATTGTGTCATTTTGCAGGGGTAATATATAGTAGGTTAGAGAGTGAGAGAATGGATCAAATTAGCAATGAAGAAACACTGAAAGGTTCAGTGCCTGCGAGTCACAGGTGCCCTCCTCCTGTGCGTATTGGTTGCTCTACCAAGCATTCTCACACTGGCCTAACAGGCTGAAGACAGTGTTTATAATGGTCACTCTTGGCATCCTCCACCATTCCCATTCATGGCATGAAGGCTGTATGCCTGGGTTATCAGGTGCCCCCTCAAAGGAAATGTAATGCAGATGATATTCATTGGGTAGATGAGAAGATGCGGATTTTGCATTAACCAAGCAATGAAATAGAATAGGAAATCTTCTTAGGATTTGTCAAATGCTTCCATGTTTGGTAGAGAATGCTCATGTCTTCAGCAGGTACCCATTGTATTGCCTGTAACTTCTCCCCTATCCTATCCTGGCAGTTTTCCAGTCCAAGCCTGCCTAGGTCAGTCCAGGACTGTCCTCTCACAGAGTGGGATGTCACATCAATATAATCAGAAACCTAATTATAGTGACATAACTATCGGAGGGTATAGAAGCAGGGTGTAGGACAGGTTTTGCAATCCCAATTCTGCACGGTAAGGGGGGCATGGGAATGCTGCGCACTGGGCCTCCGGCATCAGTAGACCATGGCCTGGCACTATATGTTGGAAAGAAAGGCTCCATCTATAGTCATCTGGTATCTCTATGCTTAGCTCTACGGGTGTAAGTCACTGAGTCAGAAAATCCCAGCAGCACTGCATACATAAATAATACAGATTTTGATCTGTCAATTAAGCAATCAACAAAATAATTCCATTAACAGTCAAATAACAATGAACCTGGGGTCTTAAAAGCATGTGTGGCCCCCTATTGAAAATCTATGGCTAAATAAACCCATATATCTCAGCAGGTCTGTTATACCAAAAACACATACTGTCACTATTAAATAAGTACCTTCATGTCAGCGGCGGTTGGTGTTGGCACTGTGGTAGGTTGTGCTTTTAAGGCAAATAAAATTATTTGATAAAATGGTATGACAGAGTTTCCTATATAAAATAAAAAAGGTACAAGCTCAATTTATCACCCCGAAGGGCACAATTTTGCATTCCAATTTGTAAATAAGCCCTATCACTGGGCAATGCAGCTTTCCCCTATAATTACCAAGGTTCATTTCTAACAGGGAGTCACATGATGACCAGGAACTGAGCCTAACCATGCAAGCAACAACAGAATTAGATAAAATTAAGATAAAACGAATTTATTACAGCTTTACAAATGTTACCTTTTGGCTTGGGTGGCACAAGGACTGACTCTGACAGCACCACATGAGTAAGGTGATCCCAGAAAGTTTGGCCCCGAACAAGGTGACTGTGGTATCTGGGGAACTGTCTCCTGGCAGAGTTTTGATTTTCCACTCTCTCAATATTAAGCACTGTCAGAAGAAAAGAATAATTTTAGCTTTTTAATAAGTATAATAACAGCTCATGATATGATGGCAATAGGAAGCTTTTAATGTATTTAATGAATAAGTATATTTCTAGATAAAGAGAAATGTATGTGGCAACTATTTACTGATGTTTGGGGTCACCAGGCCCACCGGATTAAGGTAGGTGAGCTTCATGTTCTTGGCCAGAGTGCTGCTGTATTCCCACAGCAGGTTCATAAGCCCAGCACTGCCATGTTCATTGTGCAGCAGAGCCTCCCGGTGCTCCCGGCTGCCCAGAGTCAAAATGAGACTTCCAGTCTTCAGCGGCTTCTGAGGAAGGGACCTTGTTTGTATTAGCAGCACACATACAGGCCTCTAGGGACTCACATACTGAACTTACTGAGGGCACAAGTCTTTCTCAATGGACATGGTACAGTTACTATTTATTAATAGAAGAATATAGAGAATTAAGACTATTTTGGGCAATACACTGCAAAACATTACATTTAAAAAGTACTTTCTTTTGGTTTATCTATCACAGTTCTAGCTTAAAGGGCTTTTTCACCTTTAAACTAACAAAGTAACAATAACAATAAAACTGTAGCCTCACAGAGCAATAGTTTTTTTGGCTGCCGGGGTCAGAGACCCCCATTTGAAAGCTGCAAAGAGTTTGAAGAAGAAGGCAAATAATTGAAAAACAGATCAGATATAAATAATGAAGACCAGCTGAAAAGTTGCTTAGAACTGTTTATTCTATAACATACTAAAAGTTAAATTAAAGGTAAATCACCCCTTTAAAAACCTTGGATCAAAGTCACTGACTCTGCTTTCTCATATATACTCAAACTCAACCTAACAAAAACTGAACTTATGATCTTTCCGCCTAAGCCTGGTCCTACCCCCCCCCCCTTTTCTATCTCTATCGATGGCACCCTCATCAACCCCGTCGATTCGGCGCGTTGTTTGGGGGTGATCTTTGACTCCAGTCTCTCCTTTTCTAACCACAATAACACCACTGTCAAAACCTGTCACTTTTTCTTACGCAATATTGCCAAAATTTGTCCCTTTCTTTGTACTGCAACAGCTAAGCTGCTCATGCATGCTCTCATCCTGTCACGACTGGACTACTGTAACCTGCTACTAACCGGCCTCCCTAACTCCCATCTTTCCCCCCTACAGTCTATATTAAATACTGCTGCCAGAATTCTCCTCCTCTCATCCAGGAGAGTTCAGGCCCTTCCCCTGCTAAATGCCTTATCGTGGCTTCCTATTAAACAAATAATATCTTACAAACTTCTTCTCCTAACCTTCAAAGCCCTCCATTCCTCTGCTCCTCACTACATCTCTTTCCTTGTGTCCCTGTACGTTCCTGGTCGACTCCTTCGTTCCTCGCAGAGCAATCGCTTGGTTGCGCCCCCCACTACTACTGCGGTTTCCCGCCTTAAACCTTTCTGCCTTGCTGCCCCTTACATTTGGAATGCCCTCCCTGATTTCCTCCGGAGAGAATCCTCCCCCAGTCTGTTTAGAACTAAGGTTAAAGACTACCTTTTGGAGCACTCGCCCAGCACCTGATCTGGGAACTGGCACTTATATTGTAGTGTCACCCACTGTGACCTACAGCACTTATATTTGCCTATTTGTGTCTGTTAGTTACCCTCCCATATAGATTGTAAGCTCTACGGGGCAGGGACCTACTTCCTCTTGTGTCTTTGACTCTTAACTTATTGCAGCTGTACCTTGTATTTATCTGTATTTATTGTTATACTTTGTATTTATCTATTATTATCTTATTAGCACCCTATTTGTATTAATGTATTCTACTGTACAGCGCTGCGTACATAAGTAGCGCTTTATAAATAAAGATATACATACATACATACATACATACATACATACATACATATACTGTTTTCACAAAAGAAAAAAGAAAATGTAGTTTCTTTTTATACAAAGTTTCTGTATGGGGTTCTGTACAAAGGAGCCATAAGCTATGAGCTGGATAATAACATTGTGGCCATTTGTACCTCAGTAATTTGTGCATCCTGTGTGGCGGTTAACCTGAACCCTTCGTGGATGTACTGATACATCTGGTCTGTCACTGAACGCAGACGCAAGGCGAGCTTCTTGGCTTCTATTGTGTTCAGTCTCATTTCTCTCCAGGCCGTCCAGCTGGGAAAACAACCAAGTTATTGTCACATGTTAAAAACTGGGTGCAGCCCCTATTAGTCAAGTATTCTAACAAGCTACAACTTTTCTTTTTCCTCCATTAATGCAATTGTCCTATGAGAGCTGATTGCTGGTTACAAAGCGTCACTACTCCAGACCATTAACTACCCCAGTTTTGTGAATTCTACTTTCTCCCCATCCAAGATAATGAAAATAATATGCTACGTCTATCATGCCTTACCATAGAAGAGAGCTCCACAAAGGCCGGATAGGTGCAGTTGAACAGATCTGGCTCCAGCCAACCCTTGAAATCATAGCAGTGTCAGATGGCAGTCCCTAAAATCGCAGAACATGATTAGCGGAAACCATATCCCTGTAAATGTAATCATCATGGCTGCCAAACAGGGGGCACAGTTACAGGAAGCAAAAGTTAAGCACACAGTTGTATCACTTCTGGAACAGCCCAAGCAGCCTCTCAGAACACAGGCACATCAAGACTGTGACTCTACAGTCCCTGGAGACTGTCTGATAAAGCTGGGAGTTATAGTTTAAGGGTGCCAAGCAGGATATCCTTGTTATAGTGCACTTGCCAGTAAGGTATTATAATAAGCCTGCTTGCAGGAGGGGTTGGACAGGTACTGATAGCAAAGGTTTACAAGGGCAATGGTTCAATCCAGGAAAGAATTCAAGCCATAAAGTGCAGAGAGGTTTGGGGCAAGGAAGTTGGGCACAGAATCCTCACCTTTACCCCTCAGACCTGGTCAGTGTTTGGTGGGAGGAAAAAGAGCAAAAGAATTAGGACATAGTACAATAAAGAACAAAGCATAGAAAGCGCTCTAAGCAAGCAGCAGATTTACTGATCAGAACCTTGTGTATGAGTGGGGCTGTGCATTTATAGGGTGGCCATTCTACAAATACAGACCTGGGTCTAGTACTGGTTGTAGAGTGTGCCCAGCCGGAGGGCAGCCATATTTCAAGGGGCTGTTCACCTTTAAATTACTTTTAGTATAGTGTAGTGAGTGCTATGTTGAGACAATTTGCAATGGGTCTCAATTTTTTATTATTTGCCATTTCTGATTGATTTGGGTTTTTGTTCAGTAGCTCTCCAGTTTGGAATTTCAGTTTGCTAGAATCCAATTTAACCTAGCAACTAAGAAGTGGTTTGAAAGAGAGGCAGGAATATGAATAGAATAGGGCCTCAGTTGAAAGATAAGGAATAAAAAGTAACAATAACAATAGTCCAGGCAGGAGAGTTTATGTGGATGTGGAAAATGTATTTCATTTCTCATTTGCATTCCCCTGTCAGATCTAGTGGGGTACTTAATATGTATGGCTTATTCTAGTATTACACCTTATAGGAGCCACTGCACTGTGTCCCCCCTTATGATAAACAGGTGGGCTTATAACAAGAGGCAGCCATTCAGCCATGGGAAAATATTTTCACTAACATAAAGAAGAGGTGGCTCCTTCTATTTTGCAAAATATATATATTATATATATTATATAACGGTCTCTAATAATTCCATTCATGAGCCGGGCATAGCCCAGGAAGGACGACACGCGTTACCATAGTAACGTTTACGTAGCCCAACACCAGAGCGGCCGATACGAGGACCACTGCTACACAGCACGGAATTTGCACATTAACCAGGGGTGGCTCAGCTTGACGCTACCGGGGGGGTGGCGATCCAGGTATTACTTGCACCCCTTATTACTATAACGGCTCCACGATCTTTATTTACAGTCACTTAACTCTACTATGGAGAGTTACAGTTCAGCCTGTGTAGGTTACGTGCTACACTACGGATCTTCTCCTTCACTTTTCTACACATTTCGGGTGGGTAACTTCTTACTATTTTTTCGTTCCTTACTATTTGTTCTTATCCTTATAATTTATTAGTATATTCTACTTTGTATGTGTTGTTTGATTTTATTTTGTTGTATATGGGAGGGGGGAGCAGTATCCTTGGGCTGTATGACGTCATCAGGTGGTTTTGGCGCCATAGTAGGTTTAAATGGTGGGTGGTTTTTACTTGTTGTTCATTTTGAGAAAGGCTGTGGAAGCAGCCGAAACGTTAGTTGTATGCTGTGAAAATAAATCATCGTTTTCTTCTACTAAGACCTGTGAGTGCGATATCTTTCCTGTGACATATATATTATATGTATATAATGTGGCAGCTCCATGGTCTCCTTTTCTGGGGGATTATGGACATGAAGTTACACAGGTCCAGGCCAGAGCAGTTGCCTTTGAATAGGTGTTTTGAACAAAGGAAACAACTCAAGTTGGCTACACACGTTAGGCAGTAAAACCCAACTGTCATCTTTCTGCCATGTTTTCGGGAGGTCTGAAAATGCTATCAGGAGATGCCCAATGTTTGCCAGTGCATGGTGCAGCAAGCAGGTCTTCTTTAATTCTTGCTACTCTAGAACTTAAACATGATACCAACCTGCCTTAGCTCATACACATGAGCACCCACACATGCTTCACCTTCTCTTTGAGCCAGCAAGGGAGTGGGCCTGGGTTGACAGGGCCCACTAGGTCTGACTGGTCTGACCCTGGGCGTAACTGAATTGCCAAAGAACTATGTGCTCCAAGGCAGAGAGCAACAAATCCAACAAATACAGCACTACTAGGGTTTTGCAGCACTGTATTCATAGAGGGCAGGAAGGAGGAGATGCGTAGGTACCCCTACGCATCCAGTTTCCTCTTACCCATTACCCAAGTTAGGGGCCACTGGCATTCACCCACCAGCACTGCGCTCGGCACCTATAGTTGGACCCCCTATTTAGTGCCAAATGCAGAGTTCAGTAAGACGCCAGATGCAAGTGCCTTTTAAAGAAGGTCTAAGGGGCACAATTTTGCACACTTGCATCCAAGTAAATGACCCCTAATGTTCTCAGTATGCTGAGTAGATCAAGATGCACTTGTAAAAAATGATTTTTCCCAAATATCAAGCACTGTTGGAAAATCCAGTTTGGTTAGAATTACTTAACAAATTTGGGAACGTCTTGTTTGAAACCTTGCCATTCCGTTCATGGCTTCTCATGTTGCATGATAATAAAGAGCTACACAGATTCTCTCCTAGCTGACAGGCAGTTGACAGGCAAAGGGAAAACAAAGTAGGCAGAAATTAGCAATGTTTAGCAACTGTGAGCCAAAAGCCTGGCAGCCATGGCACAAATATTTGCAGAGCAATGATAGTAGGTCGCAATCTGCTCAAGTTGTACAGAAGGTGGAGAGGTTTCTAACAAAAATCACAGAGAAACACTCACCCAGTGATCCTTTCGGGCACGGCACTGCAGCAGGAACACCAAACTTGGTCCTGGGCCACCAGACTCCTGCTGTTAATGTTTTGGGGCAACCATCATAAATCACTGTGAGAGGGAAGAATACAGAGAAGGCACCATTACATCATGGACCATATGGATCAGTACACAGTACAGCTACACCATTCTGATCCTGTATGCAGCACTGCTACCACTATACCTGCAGAGTGTTCCTTTTTTAAAACAAAAAAACTATAAATACAGAATTAAGCAAATATGCATAAAGTTCATTTCAAATATCTGCTATTCTGCTGCCCCCATAGCCCTTCTTGTTTATAGCGCTTCCCTATCTTTGCCTTTTGCTCTCCCCATCTTTTTTACAAGCTCTGTCTGATGGTGATGCATTCCCATTCCCAGTTCCTACATGCAGGGACATTGGCAGGTGCCAGATTCCCTACTTATATCACTTTCTGTTATGGTCATCTACAACCCCTGCCCCTATTCTCCTAATATGCTATTTCATACTTTCCTTTGCTGTTTGCTACCCACAGTTCTTATGCTTCCTGCTCTCCCCTTATTATTATTATTATTATTTTTATTCTCTGCTTTTCTTTGATCATGACTTTTACTCTTCCTATGTGGGGCTTATTCCACAACCCAGTTTTTGTACAGCCCAATACGGAACCCATGCCCATGCTCAAGCCTTGCTGTGAGAGCAAAGGGGCTATCACAGTTGTTACACTCACGTCCAATCACGCCAGGTCTGCAATAGCATTGGCCAGTTTCCTGATCACATGCCCTTGATGAGGAGCCAATAGGATAACAATCACAAGGCAAACACGTCTCACTACCTTTGGGGCGGTAATGAAACTCCTGCAGGTGTCAAATAAAAGGAGTCAACACAGAAGGCCAGAATTAGAGATGTTATGCCTTGGGCAAAAGCAGTGGCTTCAATAAGAGACACTAGGAGGGACATTGCTGGTCCAGCCTATGAAAGATATATATATCAACTTGTATAACAAAGCTACATATCTTCAAGCATAGTTTATTAAGTCACCTACACATAGTCACTACACATAGCAGAACACTTGGATCCAATTTACACTACAAACCTGGAGAGATTTCACTGCACATATGGGCTCTGGGCAATGGGGGCATTTAATAAAGATCTAACAAAAAGTGTGCAGAACTAACAACCTGCAATAACAATGCTTCTATAAGTTACATTCATAATACAGGGTTGCTATGTCACTTTTCATAGCCAACAAGCATTTGCCCATTCAGTCAAAGATTCGAGCCCTGCCATTTCTCTCCTGGGCAGAAGTATATGTGCACGTGCCTTTGGGTACTAGTGCATATGTACATGAAGTACTTTGCACCCAAGGCACCTTGCTATATTTGTACTATGTGCAAAAAGATGAGGCAATCTGCCATGTTTTTTCCACAATGCAGTGTTTCCCAGAATCCCAGCATTACTGTGCCCACAAAACTCAATTTCACATACCAGTACCTCAGTTTATCCCACCTGTGTAGCCCATAGGGGCACTGGCCTGGTGCCGACAAACGCCTCTGTTCTCACAAGGGTTTTGCTGGCAGACATTATGGTTCTCTCCATAGTATCCTGCAGGAATGCAGAGACACTTTATCACTCAGTACAAAAGCGCTGTTTAAGTTGATCGAGTTACTGCACTCATCTCGTCATTTTATGAAGAACATCAAACTACTAAGTACAAGTCATGAAACAGATCAATCATCGCTAAATATCCTAAAAGCAGCATGGTAACCGCATGCGCATACAGTTTTATTTGTATAATTGCGAGCATGCCGCGGAATTCTACAGGAAAACTAATCAAAGGGAAATCTTAAAATGAAAGAGAATGTAGGATGAAAGTCGGATGTATGATAGCCATTTTAATTTTCGTAGGTTATACATTTTATGCAGATCTAATTTTACGTTATTATATATTACACAGCACTATACAAAGGAGAGGTGGAAAAATACAAGGTGCAATGGCAACAGGACCCAGCATCTGTAGGGGCCCCACTAGGCCTAAATGCTGGAAAAAGAAGAAAAGGACATATTTTCCACACTGCTAGAAAGAGTTTTAACATGTAACATAGTAAGTAAGGTTGAAAAAAGAAAAATGTCCACCAAGTTTAAAGTTTCATGTCTATATGAAACCTGCCTAACTGTTAGTTGATCCAACGCCTCTAATACCTCTTGAATTTGCCTAAGGGAGGGGAGGAATTCCTTCTTGACTACAATATGGCAATCGGACCAGTCCTTGGATCACTTTGTACTAAGAGCTACCTCCCATAACCCTGTATTCCCTCACTTGCTAAAAAGCCATCCAACCTCTTCTTGAAGCTATCTAATGTATCAGCCAGTAAGCCTATCTCAAGACCCTGGGAAGGATAATATGACCTCTACTTTCATATAGAAGGATATTAGAAATCGCCGGCTTTGTACAATGGTGACCTTCTCCAGCAGTGATCCCCAACCAGTGGCTCGGGAAAAACATGATGTTCACCACCCGTTTGATGTTGCTCCCAGTGGTCTCATAGTGGGAGCACATTTTTACAAGAAAAGAGACACAGTTTTACTCAAAGCACAGTCTCCTGCAGGCCAGCAGTCCTCATGGGGTTACCAAATAGCCAATCACAGCCCTTATTTGACATCCTCAAATAACTTTCTATCATGCTTGTGTGGCTCACCAACACTTTTTACATCTGTGTGTGGCTCACAAGTAAAACATTTTGGGGATCCCAGTTCTACAGTATTTGAATGATCTGCCCAAGTGCTGAACAGATGGATAGGAGTTGATTGGTTTATTATATGGAACAGATTCTATCTGTAGCCAAGAGTTGGGAAATACCTATGCGTACCCATGCAAAACAAAAACATTATCAGAAGGGAATATTTTTCTTGGTGAAAGCTACACTTCATGTTACTATATGACTATATAAAGTAGTTGCAAAGAGGGTACCTGATAGATCCCATAGTCCTGGTTGATGCTTATAACATAACGCTTTTCACACCCACTGCGCACATCTCGTAGCTCCATTTGAAGGTTGTGCTACTTCCCATCATTCGCTCACATTTGATCCAAGAGAAGGGTGGAGGTATGGCTGGAGCCCCGGCTGACAGAGAACAAAATCAGGCCAGAGACAAGCAGGGAGATTTAGGACAAAGCACCCATTAGGAAAGTCAAAATGGTGATGAATAAAGAGCACAACCCAGCTTTATAAGCTTTAAAGAAGTGGTTTATTCCTTATTCCTTTGTGCCTTATTCCTAGTAGCTTTTCAATTGGATTTCATTATTTATTTTGGGCCCTGAAATAAATAATGAAATTTTCTGCCTTTTTCTGCCAAGGTTGATCCATCACAGGCATTACGTATGTGGCTAATGAAGGAGTGGTCCACCTTCAGGTTAACTTTTAGTATGTTATAGAATGGCCTGTTCTTAGCAATGTTTCAGTCAGTCTTCATTTTTTTATTTTCTATAGTTTTTTGCCTTCCTCTTCTGACTCTTTCAGCTTTGAAATGGGGGTCACTGACCCCAGTAGCCAAAAAAATATTGCTTGGCATGGCTACAATTTGATTGGCAATATTACTTTCTATTACTATCTATATATTTAGGCCATTCTCTTTTCATATTCCCATCTCTTGTTCAAACCACTGCCTGGTTGCTAAGGTAAACAAGACCATAGCAACTATTTAGCTGCTGAAATACCAAACTGTAGAGCTAGTATACTATATATGTATATAGTAATTCATAATAATCTCTGGAAGCTTTAATTGCTTGTGGTGTATTCCAGAGGGTCAACCACCCAGAAATTGGTTGCATCTTATTTAGCCATCACTCTGTATCTATACACAGAAAAATAAAGTTCTTAATGCAACTATTCCTGCAGGAATAATGGCAATTTAGACTGTAGGCTCTATGGGGCAGGGACCTCCTTCCTACTGTCTCTCTTACTACATGGCACTTAATCCCTGTGTATTTATACACATTAATTGTATTGAGTATAATACACTGTGTGTATACATTGTAATATTGTATAGCACTGTGTATCCTTGCAGCGCTTTATAAATAAAGTTATACATACATACATACATGCAGTGTTGGTCTTCATCCCAGTGAGAACAGAGCCATATTGCTAAATGGTAGCAATTCTTTATGTGTCCCTGGGAAAGCACTACAATGCACACCATGACAAAGCCAAGCACTTTTGAATCTGTGCCCTTAATTATCCACAAATGGTTCAGTCCTCCTTATTCTTATATAAAATTGCTATAATATTAGAATGTAACAGTGAAAACCATGATTTCTCCGCTATGGGCTGCTTGACTGAGTCAAGTTGACAGGACACACGCAGCAAATCAGGAGGGACAACAGCCAGATAAGCAAAGTAATTGGGCCAAGGAAGATATCCAACAATTATATTTACCTGGCACAGTAGTGGTGTATTGCCCTGCGTGCACCTGCAGCAACACCCCGTCTGCCCTGTATGCTCTAAACGCCCAGAAAACCCAGAAACCAAGGAACGGAGATTTTCACATCGTTCTTAAAATCCCACAACAGGAGGCTGCTCCCATTGAAATGGTTTGTATATTGCAGTGCTGGGAGTGAAGAAAAGAAAAGCTGGGTAAGGCACAATTAAATTTCATTACGGAAATACCCATACTACAAAAAGTGCTGTAAGACATGACTTATATTTATATAAAATTATTCTTCTTCTTGCAAAGAGCCTGGCTAGGAACCAAATAACTGCATGCCATCTGCTTGCCTCAGAATTAAGGATTAATACATGACGTGAATTGATATTGGGTTGATAACACTAACGCTAATTGCACTCATGTATACACACATCTCCGTTCCAGGCCCATCTGTATGCTATGGAATGAAGTACCTGTACTTAAGTAACTGTACTTAAAAGATAACAGTTAAATAAACAGGAATACAAGTGATACAAAATTTAGCTTTACAATGAAGCATCAATTTGGGGGGTAGGTGTCTACTAACCTATCCAGCAGTCTTTTGCCCCCAAATCCCAGTCGCAGTTGAAGGAGCCTCATGTCACAGAGCAGGTGCCTCCGTTTTTACATGGGTTGGATTTACAAAAGGTATGCTTTCCATGGCAACCTATACAGGGAGCATAAATACAGCATATGGGTTCCATCTGGCATGCACAGTATATGGCAAGTGTGTAACACTTACTGTGCCACACTGTTACAATACAAAGCTTGCTATTTGTTTTATACTAGATACAGTGTAAATATAGAACACTGCCCAAATCACACTCTTACATTAAAGGCAATGCTGTATGTTCCATACTAGATACAGTATATATGGCACTATTAAAGGCCATGCAGTATGTTCCATACTAGATACAGTATATATGGCACTATTAAAGGCCATGCTATCTGTTCCTTACTATTTACAGTATATACGGCACTATTAAAGGCCATGCTATCTATTCCATACTAGATACAGTATATATGGCACTGCCCGCATCTTGCTGTTAAATTAAAGGCCATGATATGTGTCCCACACTAGCCATGGTAAATATGGCACTGTCTATGTCCCACTATTGCATTAAAATGCATGTTACCGGTTCTATACTAGATAAAGAATATATTTGGGTTTTTAGCCAAGAGGAACCGACCCAGATTCAGCTAATACTCAATAACAAAGGCTACAAAACCAAGTTACCTGCAAAAGCAAGCGTTAGTATTGCAAAAATAATGTCCCCCCTGCTAGGATATAGTGGCTGCCCGTGTCTCGCGGTTGCTGTACTTGTCCAGCCATCTGTTTAACAGTAGATACAGTTTATATCTCCGTGCCTGTATCTCACTTTTACAGTTCATCGGCAGCCATCTGCTTTGCACAAGACTCAGTATATATCTCACACCTAGTGTCATTTTTACTGTATATTTTACTGCCCAGGAGCTACTGCCGTACTACAAACACTTCCGTTACACTAGATACACAGTACTCATATCTTCCCTGCTAAAATACACTGTATAGCGGTGTCAGAGAGATACTAAAGATACGAGGAATCATTTAAGTCCACAAGCACAGTGGGCAACTTGCATTTTTCCCCACAATGAGCTGCGTGTAACACCAATAATGTGGTGATCTGATTGTTTGGCCCTAGGGCCAAACAGCTGGATCGGCTCAATATTGGCCAACTCAGGTTGGGTATATTGGGGAAAGATCTGCTCATTTGGCAAGGTCTTTCAATATATGGCCAGCTTTACATACCAAGAACAGAAAGGGGGATTTTTAGCCCATCCCAAAGACACTATTGATGACTATTTTACACCTATAAGAACTCTGCTTTGCTGGTATGTGCTTCCATATTAATATTTTAGATGTACAATCCAGTCTATTAATGCCAGAATTCAAAAATAATCTGCACAAACACCTTTTAGTCTGTGATTTAGCTGATAAGTTTATACCATAACTCATACAACCTGCTTTGTCTTCTTATGCAAAGTGACTATGAAGTATTACATGGGGATACTCACACTACCTCTTGGCTTTCATGAGTATTAGTCTATAATCAAGAATAACGTCTTCTTACTTTGTGGAGCTGGACTGTACCCCTTCTGCCGCACAAAAATAGTTCCTGATCTCACTGCCAAATTTTAAGGTTACAGAAATGTCACATCATCAACAGCCAGGGCAGAAATTTTCCCTCTGGAGGGTCCCTGGGCCACCCCTATTGGTCCAGTCTTGGGTTAAAAAGGGAAAAACAGAACGGAAATATTGTATAATACATTGTATAAGAAGAATATCAGTAATAACCAGAAAAGAAAACAGTAACTGTAGCTGGAAATATTTGACCCCTACATTGCACACAGTTGGATTTGAAAACTCCAAGCCAAAGTTATACTTTAGAACCTCTTGTAAGTCATCAGTAAATACTTAAGTCAATAGATAATTATACAGTGTTTAGGGGAAGCAGTGGCTTCTTTTATCAATTCTCTGCGGCCTGTGCACAATCCCTTAGCCGGCCAACCTGTTCCTATGTGCTTGTCATGTCTTTGCTTTTTTTAGAAGCCAGCCAACTTTCTGACAGGTGCTGAAAGAGACTGAGGACCAAGAGACATTTTAAAAGTAGAAGTCACTTCACCGTTAAAAAACCCTCCATCCTGTGAGAGAGACTGTGCTGGGAAAAAAGAAGGTGCCCCTGCAGAATCAGGTGTAAAATAGGTCTAAAAACAAACCTTTCATAGTAGACAATGCACTTCAGGGAGCCAAAATGCTTTACAACATGTGCATAATACTCTCATCTATGCTTGAATGATTGCAATGATGTACAGTCTAAAAAAAAGACATCAATCTTGATGCACAAAGGCTAAAACACATTTGTAGAGTAGGTACAGCAGGGCAGGATTTCTCAGGTGATATATTCTTTCAAAAAAGAAGTACTTTTGACCTGTATACGTTCCAGTATAATAACAATGTATTACTTGGTACAATTTGATCCTTAGAATGCATTAGACAAGTGCCATACATTAAGCATAACTTAAAAGAAAACTATACCTCCAGAATGAATACTTAACCAACAGATTTGAGCTTGTTTATGCAATATATTTTTATAGAGGCCTACATTGTTTGGAGGGTATAGTTTTCCTTTAATAAGATTCTACAGACTTTATAACCCAGAACTAGTGAAAAGTGACTCTAATGTAACGCCCAATGTAACGCGACCGCGCCTATTATGACATGAATGCAAAATTTCCACATCAAAATTTTGCGCTCGTTTTGCAAAAAAAAAATCCGGTGATGGTGAAATGCAGAATTTTGCTGCGAATCCATACCTGGCGCTACCCAGAACATCAATCAGTAACATTTACAATCAGTCCCCTGCTAAATGGTAAGGGCAGGCAGAGCTCAGCTGGACAGGCCCAGTTTATAGGCACAGTCTGGTTAAAGCTGTCCCAACTGTACAGAGTAATTTCAGTGGGGACTTTTTTGGGTAGGAATTCTCACATGGTGCAACCAGAACAGCAGTTCCACACTGATATATAGTTTCTTTCTATGTCACCAACACACAAGCGCCCCTAATGCTGCTGCCCCTTAGCCACATAAGCCACATCTAGTTCCGGGCTACATATAAGCAAACCGGCTAAGCACGCTTGGTGTTGTGGTCAACATCTTCGGAAACGAAGTAGCCAAGCTGATAAACAACTGATCGTACCGCGCTAGCACTGGGCATGGGAGTGACAGCTCCGTGCTGGCTCCGACTCAGTAGTTCTGGACTTGGCCATTACCCTGTATAGCAGCTCTGATACCCCCTGGGCAGCCAAGCCAGCACCTCTCTCATTGCACCCATCGCTGCTTCTCTGCGACTGACTGTGCCTTGCACCCACTCTCCACAGAAGATGGGCAGCTGCTGGGAAAGTTACGGGTAATCCATGATGTGCATGTGTGTAACTGGGGAGGAGATAGACAGTTGCCAGGGCATGGGGGTTTCTAGCCACATCACAGCAGGGTACATGCTTGACATGGGTTAGTGCTGCCTGGGGCATCACATTGGCTCCGAGCCTGGGCATATTAATAAGGCACTCTGTTTAAAGCTCCATCAAGGCGCCTTCTTCAAAGCCACTGGCCTTGGCGGCTATCATAGGCACTATCGCTGTCTGATATAGTGGAAGTAGAATGATCACCAGACACAGAGAGGGAATCACCAGGTTTCTTAAGGGGAGATTATTAATATATATTAATATATACCCACCTCTTTGACATGAGCTCATTCAGTTAGAAAAGTACATCAGGAGATACATAAAATGAAATACGTTTATATTTATATCTGAAAGTTCTGATAGTGTTTATGTATCTTTCCTACATAAGCTCAACAGATTCAGTTCATGTAAAAAAGGGGGGGGGAGATTATTTTCTCTTTAAGGTATGTGAGTGGGTATAGGTCCCCTTCAATTAAAGGCAAACTGCCCAGTGACAATATCACCGGATGTGAGAAAAAAAATCAGCATGCAGGTATTTTGTATGTCCTGCTGCACCCCCAGGAATAGTGGATCCTGCACTAGTACTAATACGAGCCAACACTAAATACACGGCAGGGGAGCTTCTCTTTGCATGAAGTAAGAATAGGAAGCAGTCTAATTGGGTGAGGGGGTAAAGGTTTGTCCATTAATAACCTAACTATAACTGAACTCATAAAGTTAATCTCTTATTACATTCAGAAAATTAATCTTTAAATTAAAGGAGAAGGAAAGGCTAAGTCACTTGGGGGGGCCAAAATGTTAGGCACCCCAAAGTGACTTAAATCGCTTACCTTGTACCCTGGGCTGGTGCCCCTGTTAGGAGAGAACAGCACCAGCCCGGGGTAGCTGCAGCGCTTCCTCCTTCCGGCTTCAACAGGGATCACCCCGTTGAAGAGAAATTCTATGTGCCGGTTCTGTGTTTTCTATGAAGTTGGCAGTTTTACATAACTGAAGAGCATATGGCAATGTTAAATCACTGAAGAAGAATTTATCAGTGCAACACTATAGGAAAAGGAAAAAATATTTGAAGTGCTGTGTATAATTGAAGAAGATCAGAACATCTGGTCATTAGAAATCTATAAGATTGTACGATCTGTAAGAGCTTATTGCCACATTGGCTGAGAAAACTGTAGCATGGGACAGCACTAAATCAATAAAGAAGAATATTTGGCTCTTACATCACTGAAGAAGACTGGAATATCCAGAGCAGTATTACATCAAAAGAAAGGAATGGAAATAGCATTTAAACCAATGACAACGGCATTATCAAGCAATGTTTTATATTTAGAGAAAACGTAAATATTAGGCTATTATTAGGTATTATTATACACTTTATTTGTTGTACTGATACTGCTGCGGCTTGCAGTTTTATTCTTACCTATAATGCCAACGTCTAAACTAAGAAGATAACCCCCACATGGCTAAGTAAAATTCTGCAGGAAAATGAGTTTTCTGAGAAGGTTGACTTCACTGCAGAAGCATGGATTGTTTGTATTGTGCCATTCACAACTGCTGTCGTATTTAGAAGCGCAACAATTAAGAAATCAGTAAAGCAATTCATACCCAAGTGAAGAGCCCATGCGGTGTTTCAGCAGCTGCGTGTAAACTCAGCAGTGATTTATGTACAGTGAAGGAATATTTCACCTGGCCTTCTGCAGCCAGAGACAGCCTACGTTTATCCAGCTGGAAAAAAACAATATCACATGAATTACAAAACCGGTATGACACAAGTAATGTTACATACTAGAAAGTGGCCTGAAGCATGGGCTTTACTGCACAGGCCACAGGATATACCAATACACAGATATATAATACACATATATACAGTACAGATATATTCTGAGAGGCAAAACAAAAGCAGAATAAAAGAGAAATGCATGTGAATTACTCCAACTCTTGGCTTTGGGTGCCATTTCATAATTATGAATGACTTAAGGCCCCATCGCTAATATCCAGCATAGAGCAATGAAATCTCTGACTTCTGCTTCTTCGGTGTGGCTGATTCTTTAAAGGGGAACTCCAGCTTCCGAAGAAGAGCCCCACACAACATTGAAACTCCTAATATACTTATCACTGTAATCTGTTCATTCAACAATAAGAATAAATATCATTTGTATGCTGAAATCCAGCTGCAAAACAGTTGGCAGGAACTACATAACCCACAATGCATTGCACTGTAATGCACCTTTCCTTATTGACATCAGGTGAGCAGGGGATTGTGGGATTTATAGGATGCAGGCTGAAGACAGGCTGAGGACAGTCGACTACTGTTATATTTTATTTGAGTCTCAAAGTAGCCAGCCAGATCAGCAGGGGAACAAAGGAACAGGCTTAGGTAAACCATATTATTACATTAAAAATCATGTAATGGCTGCATATTTTTTCAATGATGTATATTGAAAAGTTACTTGAAATTATGTTTTCTTTTCAAAAACCTTAAGTTGTGTTTGGGTGGAGTTCCCCTTTAAATAGGCACTATGTATTTAATTCCATGTACCTTTAAGAACTGAAACACACTCTTAATTCTGTATGTGGTACCGCGCCTTAGCCAGTGCTAACTCACACCAACTCACTCAAAAGTAGAAAGTCTGTACTTCTGGACCAATGCTTTAAAAAATCTCTTGTATTCCTGGGGCTCACCATTAAGGCAAGGTTTATGGTTAGTCTCTACAAAGGCACATGGCAACCAAGTAAAGAGGGAAGGCAGTATACCATGGCACATGGTGAGCAAGTAAAGCAGGGAAATAAAGCAACAAATATGTATCGAATGCATTGGTGTGTATAGAATTAAATAATACACATAGTGATCATAAGAAATAAATAGATTTATCTACTTATCTAATGTAACTCACCAGCTTGATCTCACTCTTTAGTCGGGTAATACCTGCTCTTTCACTCTTTGTGGCTCCCACAGCTAAAAATTCATGAATAGAAATCGCTGGACTGACCCAAGGTTCTCCACCTCATACTGTGGGGTAAATAACTGTGAGAAGGATTCACTGCTACTATATGCCAACTATGGTTTAGTCCACAAAATATCAGTGGAGGCACCCACTTAGTAGCTCTTAATGGCATCTAGGATGTTTAGGCTATGTTCTTGTGTACTATGTACTGAGATATCCCCCACTTATATCACATGTCATGGGCGTCCACAGAAGGGGGCAAGAGGGGGCACTTGCCCCCCCCTGGAAAAGTAGCAAAAAAAAAACCCTTACTCCGTTTCTGCACTGTCCTGGAATGTGCTTGCAAGCCTGTTTTGCTGTGCTCCGATTGGATCTTTCTTCTTGTGGATTCTCCAATCAGAGCACAGCTTCCTTGACAGACAGTAAAATTGACCAATCAGAGCACAGATGCACACAAGGATCGGGAGATTTTGCAAACTGGAAACAGAAATGAAGACTGAAATGAAGAATCTGCAGCTGTAACTTTACCTGAGAACCAACTCTCAATTTTTGCTGCAGTTTTCATCCCACAGGTACTATACAGTTCTAAAGAATCACTAGCTGACATTAAATTGTTTTTTGCCTGACCTGACATCTATAATAATTTATAATCTATCCCCTACCCTAACAGATGGAGGGTAAGTTAACTCTTTCCCTCTGAAAAAGCTCATTGTGTGTTTCTCTTTCTCTTCTGCCTCTATACAGATTTCAAATGGGGGCCAAAAAATATTGCTCTGTGAGGCTACAATTTTATTATTATTATAATTTTGTATTACTTATTTTTCCAAGTAGGCCCCTTAACTATTCATATTCCCATCTCTTGTTTAAACCACTACCTGGTTGCTAGGGTAAATAAGACCCTAGCAACCAGATAGCTGCTGAAATACCAAATGGAGAGCTGCTGAACAAAAAGCTAAATAACTGAAAAACCATTAAAAATAAAAGTGAATTCGAATGTGAACTACCCCTTTAAGCTAACTGATCCCAAACACAAATGTTTGCACATCCCCTCACAGAAGTGCGCGTATGAATACTTTTACATCCTAAACATTTTAGGTAAAAAAAAAAAAGCACCCCCCGCACTTTTGTACAGTATCCCTGGGAGTCAGTGGGAATGGCAAGAGGTAGTTGGGAGGTTAACTTTTTACGCCAGCAGCGAATCCACTAAGTGTCACATTAGCTATAGGTCGGACTGTGTACAGCCCATCTTTAGCCTCCCCTAGTATCATCCTGCAAAAAAAAAAATATGTTTATATATATATATAGAAAAGGAGAGAAGCAGGCACTCACGTTTATATTGGATCACAGATGCATGGGTGCAGTATACAGAATAGTATAAAATAACCAAAAAATGGATGCCGCACTCACAGGTCTTAGTGAAAATAAACTATGTTTATTGTGACAGACTAACGTTTCGGCTGAGTCCACAGCCTTTCTCAAAGTGCACAGCAATACAACAAACCCACACATAAACCTAAAATGGCGCCAAAATTCTGTAGTGACGTCATAAGTTAGTGTAATTGGTGATTCCCCATCCACTTAGTGCAAAATCCATCAAAAAAGCATCTAGACTAATACATAAAATACGAAACATATATGCAAACATATTTACAGCTTAAAAGAAATCAAGTTAAAGTGCAAAAGATAAGAACAGAGAGAACGGAAATAACCACCTGTCTTTGCTGAACTGCAACTCCCACTCGTACATCTTACAAGAGCGTTATTAGTACATTTAACTGTACTCAATCAGAGTTATCATCAAGCTGATATGCTAGGTACAAATGGGGCCAGCATCAGTTAGTGCCATTGCGTTATTGGTAACTACCGATACGCACAGTATGTGGCCGCTTTTGTTAAACTGTCAGCGGCTCCCGGCCAGTACTGTAAGCGGGTAACTATGGTAACCGCAGCGCTATAGCGCTTAATGCACTTGCGGCCAGTTGATACGGGTAGAAAGGGGGAACAATAAGTTACCTGCTCTGGGGGGAAAGTTTATTGCGGCAGGCGTTGGTCCCTGATCAGTTCCTGTAGTATCTCCACTATGCAGGCGGGTTCCCATGGTAACCTGTGCGTTACTAGTGCCGATCATGATGAGAAGGGAATAACTTCCTGCTCAGGGATTAGTGTGACTGGTGCTAGCCGCAACAGGGGCACAGTGTTTCACGATCTTACCACCTTACAGTGGCTTGGCTGGAAAATGATTGTGGAATCCAAGGCAGGGTATTATTGGTGCCAGGATGCTTGGAGTGAGCCCCCATCCTGCGTAGACTGCCATTATTCATAGCAGCATACACAGAGCAGGGCATACCTACCAGTTTTGCGCGTAGACTGTCATTTATCATAACAGTATATACGGAACTGGCAGTCACCCCAGTACATCCGGGAAATTATAAGCACGGCCCCTCTGATTAATAGCACCTGAGTGTCACCACATATGCATTCAAACGTGTTATACTACAGGTAACTGGAGGTATAAGGCATATTAAAAGATTAAGACTATGGTCGTCTGTAAGGATGGGAGTGTATGTTGCCTACAGCACAGGTGGGTTAGCGAAAAGCAGAAAGATATACCAGAGAAGAAGAAATAGATACAAAGAATCATAGATTGAGAGTTATATATATATATATATTTGTCTGTTGCAGGATGATGCTAGCTTACTTGCCCCCCCTTGGAAAATTTTCTGCGGACGCCCATGTCACATGTTCTTGCACACTCTTAGGCCTATGGCACACATCTGCGTGTTGGTAATGCTAAACCAGTCCCTGCTCATTTATATTGAGTGTGTATGTGGTTATTTATACTGAATGTTTTCTTTTTTGTTGATCAGACATGATATGAAGAGGGAAAATTGACATTGCTGATCCTAGCTTGGGATTGTTGACATTTATTAAACCTACCACTTCTCTCTACCCCAAATTCCTTTCCGCTCAGAATATGATGGAGAAGGTCCTTCATGTCTGATGGGCTGAAGTTTATAAGGCTTTTCGTGGCTTCCTCAGCTACACAACACAAAACAATACAGGAAATATGACATGTATTTCATGCATTTAAGCAAACCACAAAATATCACTACTAAAGTCAGCCTCCATTTCTTCCCAATAACATATAACAATAGACGCATCAGTCCCTGTTATATCATACTGTTATATGCACAGATATAGATGTAGTTACACATACAGGTTTATTTCTTAACTATACAAACAACACTGTAACTTGTTGCCCTGTGTTTGGGCAAGTTGTACAAATCTTGTTCACTAGAAATGCCTTAGAAGTTTTGTGACAAAGACAGATGGGAATCTATGTCTGGAAAATAATTATGTTGCTGGTGTGTGATTCTCACTGATATGCATATGAATTGGATCTTTCTCTATAGTATATAGCAATGGTCCTGAAATTGTAGCGCTGCCCCCCTCAGGAACCCAATGGAAAGGATGGCCCAGCCTGAAAGCCAGGTGGCATTTGAAGTTGAATTCTACAGGAGAGTGAATGTTACAAATATGTTTTCATGTATCTGTAATCTTGTTATGAGCTGGGGAGAAAATTAAATATTTGACTTTAAGAGTTTTTTAAGAATATTTTATGCCATAAAAATCATATATAGTGCACATTTGTACCTCCCCAACCATCACTAAGAGAACAATGTGAAATATCACAGTTGACGGAGCACAAAGTCATAAATAAAACAAATGGCAACTCTCTAAGGGGGTTGTGTAATCTGTTACAGGTTTAATCAGTCCTTCAAATACACCTTATTTACAGATCCATAAACGGAGAATTTTATTATTTATCCAAATAACACTGGCACATTCTGCAGAGCTTTACAGAGTTTATACATCATTCACATCAGTCCCTTCACCAGTGGAGCTTACAATCTAAGGTATAATATTCATACATACACTAGGGTCAGGTTTAGCAAGAGTCAGTTAACCTGTTTGCATGCTTTTGAGAGGAAACTAGAGTACTCAGAGGAAACCCAAGAAAGTACGGGGGAAAACATACAAAATCCATAAAGATGGTGCTATGGCTGAGATCAAGCAAGTTGTGCTGCCCACCGCTGCTCCTAGTTTCAGATAATCAGGATTAAGTAACTATAAGGACTGCATATATAAGTGACAGAGAAATTCGCCTGGCTCATCAAAACAACTTCTATCTCACCCTGCATGGTTATGCTTATTAAGCAGATGATATCGGACATCAAAAAGGAGGATTCTTTTTGTAGATCTATGTGCTTATTTAAGTGTAACTTTATTTAATTTCTAACTCCCAAGGAATAATCTTGTGTCCTCAAAAAAAAAGGTAACAGTCTAGACTTCTGTGTACCCCCAATCAAGGGGAATGAAGCATGCAAGTAGCATCCAGTGCCTCCACTTTCTTTTTCAGTATCCCAGAAATGCCTCGGATCAGTGCCCATTGCTGCATGGAACCCACTTTACCATACAGATCCTTCAGGAGATCCTTAACAGTCACACCTGGCTGTCCCAATCTCCTCCTCTTTTGTAAGAAGAAAGGTAGTATTAAGCATTTTAGTCACAGCAAAAAAAATATATAAATATATTTTTGCAATAGCACACTGCCTCCTATTTATCCTGAATCCAGCACTCCAAAATGCAGGCAGCCATGATGAATATAGCACTGCCTGCATTCTGCATTCAGATGCCAGGGGAGTAGCAGAGGACACAGGCTGCAGCAAGCCTGTCTTTTATCTATATATATATATTTATTGTGTGTCTGTATGTCAGAATTTACATTAAGATGTGTGTTTATAAAAACATGCAGGTATGTGCACATACTAACTTCATTGTGTACAGCAGGTACAAGATGTCCACTTGTTCCTGTAAATTGTTGCATTCCCGTAAATGATCTACCTGCCCATCTGTGTCCTTAGGAAGATGAAGCTCTGCATGGATTGTTGGGATCTTAAAAATAACCACATGTCAAATAGAGAGCATTTAATGGCTTTAAAAAATAAACCCACAAACTTTCATATCAAGTCCCAAAAAAAATTAATGTGACATAAGCCTGGTAAAGCAAATTTAACTCAAAGGGGAAGTACAAGCATACACATCTGTTCAAAATAAGCACAATTATTAGGACTGCTGTTTACTAATTTTTTGGTCTCTTTAAAAAGTGACTTGGAACTGTAACAAAGGTAGTATTTAAAATGGGTATAATAACAGCCAATCAGCAGTTAGCTCCTACTCACTGTTACAGTCTGTATACTTAGGAGCCCAGTAACTGCCCGGAATAACCCCTTAGGCAAGCAGGAGAGCCCTGCCGACCCCGGTGTTCACCGACGCCCTTTTGGGGCCCCGGACTTTCTGCAGCGGGAGAGGCAGGGATCCTACTTACGGCCAAGGTTATTCAAACACGGTACCAAGGGTTGAGACGAAATCGGAGTCGTGGTCAGGCAAGGGTCGGTGGCAGGCGGCAAGGATCAAAGTCGAGAGTCAGGCAAAGGTCGGTGGCAGGCAGCAAGGAGCGTAGTCAAAAGTCAGGCAGGGAGTCAAAAACCAGATAATCAGACAAAGACAGCTTAGCAAGGCACCAGGAATACAGGACCAGCTTGGGCAATGAAAACAAGCAAGGAACCGCTTTTTAAGTTTGAATTTGGCGCCAAGATGACGTCAGCGCGTCCACTGACGTCATCGCGCAGCGCCGAGAGAACCTAAAGTTACTGCGCATGCGCGCGCGCGCCCTTTGCCATTGCGCGTCGGGACGCGCCGAAGAGAGGTGCGCGCAGGAGCGCGCTGTACCGGAGGAGACCGGGGACCGGCGCGCTTGAAGGTAGGAATGCGCGCCGGTCTCCCGGTGCTCCTTACAGTACCCCCCCTCTCAGGAGCACCCACTGGGGGCTCCCAAGGTTTCCCGGGAAACTTTTTGTGGAATAGCTTTACCAATCGTGGAGCATGAGTATTCTTAGCTGCCACCCAACATCTCTCCTCAGGACCAAACCCTCTCCAGTGAATAAGATATTGAATGTTACCTCTATTCTTGCGGGAGTCTACAATCTCCTGAAGCTCAAATCAACCAAAACCGGACGCCCATCAACCAAAACCGGAGTAGGGGAAGGAGAAGCAGAGGAAAAGGCATTACAAACCACAGGCTTGAGGAGGGAGACATGGAAGGAGTTCGAAATATTCATACTGGGAGGAAGTTCGAGCTTAACACAAACAGGATTGATGACCTCCTTGACCTTGAAAGGACCAATGTAACGAGGACCTAACTTAGGACAAGGAACACGAAACTTGATATTCTTAGAAGACAGCCAGACGGAATCTCCAACTGAGAAACAGGGGGCCGGTCTGCGGCGTTTATCTGCTGCCTTCTTTTGACGGAGAGATGCTTTTACCAGAGCTTGATGAGCAGATGACCAAACAGACTTGAAGTCATGAACGGCAGCCTCAGCAGCAGGCACATCCACCTTGAGTACAGAAGGAGGTAGGGACAGAGGATTCCGTCCATAAACACAAGCAAACGGAGAGGAACCTAAGGCTTCATGCTGGAGATTATTATGAGCGAATTCAGCCCAAGGGAGAAGTTCGGCCCAGTTGTCATGGTTTTGTGAAATAAAACAGCGAAGAAACTGCTCGAGGACTTGGTTGGTTCTCTCTGTTTGACCATTACTCTGGGGATGGTATGCAGAAGAAAAATTTAGCCCAATTCCTAACAATTTACAAAAGGCTCGCCAAAAGCGGGAGACAAACTGGACTCCACGATCAGATACAATGGATGACGGGAAGCCATGGAGTCGGAAAATCTCCTTAATAAAGATACTTGCCAGGAGGACTGCAGAGGGGAGCTTCCTCAGAGGAACGAAGTGGGCCATTTTGGAAAAACGATCTACAACTACCAGGATAGTAGTAAACTCTGCTGATCTTGGTAAATCTACAATGAAGTCCATTGATATATCTGTCCAGGGTTGGCTTGGAACAGGGAGAGGATGAAGAAGACCACAGGGGAGACACCGAGGAACTTTCTGCTGGGCACAGACAGAACATGCGGAAACAAACTGGTGAACATCTTTAACAAGGGAAGACCACCAGAAGTATCTGGAAATTAGATCAAGTGTCTTTCTAACCCCTGGGTGGCCTGCAATCTTAGAGGAATGACCCCACCAGAGAATTTGAGAAATCTTGGCCTGGGGGACGAGAGTCTTACCAGGTGGGCACACTGGTGTGGCTTCAGTAGCCGGCAGAGCTAAAGATATCGGGGCCACCACTCGTTCGGGGGGGATAATAGAACAAGGAGGAACAGAAGGAGACTCTTCTGAAGACAGGGATCTGGATAGGGCATCAGCTTTGACATTCTTGGAGCCAGGTCTGTAAGAAATAACGAAATTGAACCTAGAAAAGAATAACGCCCATCTGGCTTGTCGTGGATTCAGTCTCTTAGCGGAGGAAATATATTCTAGGTTCTTATGGTCAGTCAGAATTGTGACTGGCTGGGAAGCACCTTCTAGGAGATGACGCCATTCCTCCAAGGCTAGCTTAATGGCCAATAGTTCACGGTTGCCAATATCGTAGTTTCTCTCGGCGGGTGATAACTTCCGGGAGAAAAAGGCACAGGGGTGAAGAGGGCCTTGGAAATCCACTCGCTGGGATAAAATAGCCCCCACTCCAGTATCAGAGGCGTCAACCTCCAAGGTGAACGGCCGGGAAGTATCCGGATGGATCAAGACCGGAGCAGAGACGAAAGCCGACTTTAGGGATGCAAAGGCCTTCTGGGCCACAGGAGACCAAAGTGACTTGGAGTCCTTACGAGTGAGGGCAGTGATGGGAGCAACGATCTGGGAAAAGTTTCTGATAAACCTTCTGTAGAAATTGGCAAAACCTAGAAAACGTTGAATGGCTTTTAGGCCTACAGGGGTAGGCCACTCAGTCACTGCAGAAACCTTGGCAGGATCCATCTCAAAACCAGAGGAAGAGACAATATACCCAAGGAAGGAAATCTTAGACTTATGGAATTCACACTTTTCCAGTTTAGCGTAGAGATTATTTTCTCTGAGACGTTGTAGCACAGATTTGACTTGAGGAATGTGTTCTGACCAAGAAGAAGAGAACACCAGGATGTCATCGAGGTAAACCACGACACAGGATTGCAGCATATCACGAAAGATGTCATTGATGAAGTCTTGGAAGACAGCAGGAGCATTGCATAGGCCGAAGGGCATGACGAGGTACTCATAGTGGCCATCACGGGTATTAAATGCAGTCTTCCACTCATCCCCCTGGCGGATGCGGATCAGGTTGTAAGCACCTCGAAGATCGAGTTTGGAGAAAACCTTTGCGTTTTTTAATCTGTCGAAGAGCTCCGGAATTAAGGGGAGAGGATAACGGTTCTTGACCGTGATTTTGTTAAGACCCCGGTAGTCGATGCATGGTCTGAGGCTCCCATCCTTCTTTTGAACGAAGAAAAAGCCAGCGCCCGCAGGAGAACTGGATTTCCTGATGAAGCCTCTGGAGAGATTCTCCTGGATATACTCCTTCATGGCCTGGGTCTCCGGGACAGATAAAGGATACGTTCTGCCCCTCGGTGGCATGGTGCCAGGGATCAGTTCAACGGGGCAATCATAAGGTCTATGTGGAGGGAGAGTCTCAGCATTCCTTTTCTCAAAGACATCATAGAAGCTTTCGTAGCATTTAGGCAGAGGAGAAGGGTCAGGCACAACAGAAGAGACATGGAGTGGCACGACTGGAGCTGGCAAACACTTAGAACGACAGGAGGAACCCCAAGCAGTAAGTTCACCGGTGGTCCAATTGATAGTAGGATTGTGTAACCTGAGCCACGGAAGACCAAGGATAAGTGGGGTATTAGGACACTCAATAATTAGGAAAGAAATTTCTTCAGAGTGTAACCAACCCACTCGAAGTTGCAACAGTTCAGTGGAGGAAGTTAATAGCCCAGGAGACACCGGGCGACCGTCAACCGCTTGAGCAGAGAGTGGCACCTGGAGAGACACAACAGGGAAACGAGATTTCTTGACGAAGGACGAATCAATGAAGTTTCCTGCTGCCCCGGAATCCAGGAATGCTTGACACAGGAAAGACTCAGTGCCATAAGACAGAGTAGCTGGGACGAAGATTCTAGTTGCTTGAGCATCTGGGAGTGAAATAATTCTGCCTAGGGAAGACTCCCCACTTGAACCTAGGCGGGTGCGTTTCCCTGACGTTGTGGCTTTACGGGACAGGCTTTGAGTAGATGACCACTTTGACCGCAATAGAAGCAGAGTCCGGCAGATCTTCTTCGGGTTCTCTCCTCCGGAGACAAACGAGTGGCCCCTAGTTGCATGGGCTCCTCAGCCAGAAGACTTGGGGTAGATGAAGATTCGGGAAGCAGCACTGAAGAAACTGGTGGTCTGCGGACCCGAGACTTCTGGGACTGTCTCTCCTTAATCCTGGAGTCAATGCGAATGACGAGAGACACCAACTGCTCAAACTGTGTGGGCAAATCTCTAGCGGCCAATTCGTCCTTAATGCCTTCATTCAAACCTTGCCAGAAGGCCGCGACCAGGGCATCATTGTTCCAAGCAACTTCGGCCGCCAAGGTACGGAAGTCAATGGCATATTCTGCAGCAGACAAAGAGCCCTGGGTTATCTTTAGAAGGCGGGTAGAGGCATTGATCTTTCGGCCAGGGGCATCGAAAATCTCACGAAATGTAGCAATAAAAGCCGAGGAGTTGTGGACTAAAGGGTCGTCTCGTTCCCACAGAGGTGATGCCCAGGCCAGTGCTTTACCCTGGAGCAATGCAATGATATATGCCACCTTGGATTTCTCAGAGGGGAACCTGGCGGGAGACAGTTCAAATTGAATGAGGCACTGGTTCAAAAAGCCACGGCAAACCTCAGGATCCCCTGCGTAGCGCATAGGAGCAGGAATCTTAGGCTCGGAGTGCTGTACCACAGCCGAAGGTGCGACTGAGACAGGAACCTGTGGAGGCGAAGCAGCACCACCTTGCGCCCCTTGGAGGGAATCCAGACGGGTGGCGAAGTGTTGAAGAGACTGGGAGAGATGAGCCTGCTGAGCCTCTTGAAATTCCAAGCGCTTGAGGAGTGCTTCCAGGACATTCTCCAGGGAACCAGTAGGGGCAGCATGAGAGGGCTCCATGTACGCCCAAGCTAACTGTTACAGTCTGTATACTTAGGAGCCCAGTAACTGCCCGGAATAACCCCTTAGGCAAGCAGGAGAGCCCTGCCGACCCCGGTGTTCACCGACGCCCTTTTGGGGCCCCGGACTTTCTGCGGCGGGAGAGGCAGGGATCCTACTTACGGCCAAGGTTATTCAAACACGGTACCAAGGGTTGAGACGAAATCGGAGTCGTGGTCAGGCAAGGGTCGGTGGCAGGCGGCAAGGATCAAAGTCGAGAGTCAGGCAAAGGTCGGTGGCAGGCAGCAAGGAGCGTAGTCAAAAGTCAGGCAGGGAGTCAAAAACCAGATAATCAGACAAAGACAGCTTAGCAAGGCACCAGGAATACAGGACCAGCTTGGGCAATGAAAACAAGCAAGGAACCGCTTTTTAAGTTTGAATTTGGCGCCAAGATGACGTCAGCGCGTCCACTGACGTCATCGCGCAGCGCCGAGAGAACCTAAAGTTACTGCGCATGCGCGCGCGCGCCCTTTGCCATTGCGCGTCGGGACGCGCCGAAGAGAGGTGCGCGCAGGAGCGCGCTGTACCGGAGGAGACCGGGGACCGGCGCGCTTGAAGGTAGGAATGCGCGCCGGTCTCCCGGTGCTCCTTACACTCACCTTAGATTCTACTACATAACCCTATGTTTAACCCAGCTAATGCACCTACTAATATAAGTATGAGACCAGTTATCCAAAATGCTCTGGACCTGGGGTTTTCTGGATAAGGGATCTTTCCAAAATTTGGATCTCAATACCTTAAGTCTACTGAAACATCATTTGAAAATTAAATAAACCCAATAGGATTGTTTTGCATCAAATAATTATTAATTATTTATAAATTGGGATTATATATAAGGTATTGTTTTAGTATTATAAGTAAAAAGAAAATCTTTCAATAATTTCATCAAAATGGGCTCTATAGAAGATTACCTTCATTTAATTAGGAGCTTTCTGGATAATGGTTAACAGATATCATACCTGTATTCACCGCTGAGAGTGCAAGCAGGCATAATTTGTGACCAAGGGGCAGGAACATCCATTATTTTAACTCTTTCTTTAGCCTCCCACAGTGTATTAAAATAAGCATAATTGTAGCCCCAATCCCAGAATTCATATATAATGACACAGAAAATGACTTTATGTTAAATCTGTTTTTTAGATTACTCTGATTTTTACATTATTCACCACGTAAATGCACTAATAAATAAAATGCACTAAATTTGCCCACATTAAGTCATACATAGCAACCCAATAAGATCTGCTTTTTAACAGGTCACCTGTTAAATCTGCTTCTCTACAGGGCTTTGACTTTGCATTTTGAAGGCCTAGAGGAGGGTGAAAAGGGAAGCTGATATCCTTATATTGTGATCTTACCATTTCTCAGGTCCAGTCCAAATGGAAATGCATTATGCCTTTACTGAAGGCTATTACTCTCTAGCTTTGATATAGCTATGATATTAAATCTTTAGCATTGTTAATAAAACTGCCTTCCTACAGTCAATTTGCAAATCTAAATTTAAGATGGGGGTATAATTAAAATCCCTTCTATAGTGCTTAGTTAAAAAAAATACATGTTTATTTCCCAATATTGTCACATTTATTTATTGGGTTTTATAAACCAAATCTACACATGCCCTTACTGGCTCAAATCAAGTCACTATCAAGCTGCCTAACCAGAGTTTATAATTTTCTCTCTGTGTAACTAGACCCACAAACTCAAACTAAAGCCCTATAATGATGCTTATGGCATAGGGCTGATGAGACTCCAAGCACAGGAAATAGAGCACATGCAGTATGCTGCCTCCTTTCTGACCATCAGATACATCCAAGAACAAACAGAGGTGAAAGGCTGTGGCATTGGAGTCTGAAAGGCAAGTTAGGGATGAATATGGGGCTCAATCCTTAGTGTGATAGGGACACTAGCTATAGGAAATGGCATGGCAGCCCTATGAAATATAACTAATGTGCTGAATGGACCTGGTTTTTTATTACTTTACTAAAAACAGAAAGGCATGTTTCAGATATTGATTCAAACAGGACAGGTCAGAGTGTTTGCTTCACTGTCACTTCTGGTTGTCTGTTGCAGTTGGAAGTAATGGAGCCAGACCAATCAAACTCAAGGTTAAGTATGTTAAATGATGCAGGAATTTGAGGCTGAATTGCTTTGTAGGGTAGTAAAGGGATCATCATTTTCAATTTTAGTGGCACTGGAATACTCCACACGGTCCCATGATTAACAGCAAACATTTGCCTTGCTTCAGACATAACACATTTTTATAAATATTTAAAGACCTATATGGTGCGATCTGCTTTGGTGAGGTCGCCAAATGAGTGGATTGTCTACGGATATGTCCTACAGTGGCCAAACGATCCCTATATGCCCACCTAGGACCAAACAATCAAATTAAACTGGCGGGCATAGGCGCTGTTGGATTGAGGACCGCAATGATTTGATGCGGCCCCCAATCTGACAGCAAATCAAACCTGCCCAATTGAGATCTGGCCAATTTTAGGCCAGTCTAAAGGACTTGAATGGGCAGCTAAAATCTGCTTGTGTTTGGCCACCTTAACAAATATAATCCTACATTGTATGGCAACTGAAATCAAGAGCTAATATACAGAAAATGGGCTTAACACTGAATACAAGTATGTAATAACTCTAGCTGTACTAAAGAAGAATGTTTGTCTGAATAGGGTAACTCTTAACACTTCCTGCTCTTCCAATTTTTAACCCTTTTACTGCCAGCCATTTTTGTCAAAGCGGAACTTGTATTGCCAGACAGTTTTTGAACATTTTGCACTGTTTCACTTTAGGGGCCTTTCCTCGGGGCGACTTTTAGGGGCTGATTTACTAACCCACGAATCCGACCCGAATTGGAAAAGTTCCGACTTCAAAACGAACATTTTGCGACTTTTTCGTATGTTTTGAGATTTTTTCGGATTCTTTACGAATTTTTCGTTACCAATACGATTTTTGCGTAAAAACGCGAGTTTTCGTATCCATTACGAAAGTTGCGTATTTTTCGTAGCGTTAAAACTTACGCGAAAAGTTGCGCATTTTTCGCGTAAGTTTTATCGCTACGAAAAATCCGCAACTTTTTACGCAACTTTCGTAATGGATACGAAAACTCGCATTTTTACGCAAAAATCGTATTGGTAACGAAAAATTCGTAAAGAATCCGAAAAAATCGCAAAACATACGAAAAAGTCGCAAAATACCGATCATTACGAAAAAAACGCAATCGGACTCCATTCGACCCGTTCGTGGGTAAGTAAATCAGCCCCTTAGTTTACCCAGGAAAACAATATATCGTTTTTTTCAAAACAACCTAAGCTTTCAAAATATGGTAGAATTTTTGTGTAATTCCAATTCTGTAACAAGATATAGGCTTCTAAATGTCTAAAAATGCAAAAAAATCTAATTTTCCATAATATAAACACACATACTAGAAACAAAAATTATTTTATGCACGAATATACAACTGATTTGGAAAGTCCCATGTCTCCTAAATGTGCCAATACCAAATATATATAGTTTTATGGAGATTTCTCACTTGTATAGGTCAAAAACTCCCAGCAGTACACTACCAAATTTCCAAAGCACTGCTCCAGAAAGCTGCATACTTTAGATTTCAAGGCCAAAAATTCCACTAACAGAAGGTTTATCCCAGAAAATTGTACATTTTTGGAAAGAAGAGATTCTGGGGAATACAGAATAGGCACACCTGTCTGTCTACTCCAAACTATCAAGTCGCAATGCTTTCCTAAAGTTATTGGTTTTTATCAAAATTTGTGATTTTTTTTAAAAATCGCTTCAAAGCTTCCAGTCTATAGTATCTTATCTCCTACAGGACATAAAGTAATCAAATAAAACACCCTAAATATGAATGCCAGGGGTCCACTGAACAGTTTGATGCCCAATATGTATAGGTTTACTTAAGTATGTGGCATGTAGGGGCCCCAACGTGAACATAGCCCATATGTACTGTCATTTCAGCTCCTGCAAAATCAACACATTTACATCATTATATGTGGGATAAAGCTAGTAAAAAGTACGCTCACCCCAGAAAATCATATATTTTTGGAAAGTACACATTCCCCCGAATCTAAAATGGGTACCCATGTCTTTCTACTCCAAAGTACCAAGCCGCAAAGCTTTTCTAAAGTTAGCAATTTTGATGACATTTCCAAAAATCCCCTCAAAGCTTCCACTTTGCAGCATCTTATCTCCCACATAGCATAAGGTACCAAGATAAAACACCCTGAATTTGAACACCAGGGGTCCACTGAATAGTTTGATGCCCAATATGTATAGGTTTACCTAAGTATGTGGCATGTAGGGGCCCCAATGTGAACATACCCCCATATGTACTGTCATTTCTGTCATTTCAGCTCCTGCAAAATCAACACATTTACATCATTATATGTGGGATAAAGCTACAAAAGAGTACGCTCACCCCAGAAAGTCATGTATTTTTGGAAATTACACATTTCCCCGAATCTAAAATGGCTACCCATGTCTTTCTACTCCAAAGTACCAAGCCGCACAGCTTTTCTAAAGTTAGCAATTTTGATGACATTGCCAAAAATCCCCTCAAAGCTTCCACTTTGCAGCATCTTATCTCCCACATAGCATTAGGTACCAAGATAAAACACCCTAAATATGAACGCCAGGGGTCCACTGAACAGTTTGATGCCCAATATGTATAGGTTTACCTAAGTATGTGGCATGTAGGGGCCCCAATGGGAACATACCCCCTAATGATCTATCATTTCAGCTCCTGCAAAATCAACACATTTACATCCTTTATGTGGGATAATGCTACAAAAAAAGTACACTCACCCCAGAAAGCCATATATTTTTGGAAAGTACACATCCCACCGAATCTATAATGGGTAAACATTTCTTCTTGCTTCAAAGTACCAAGCTGTAAAGCTTTCCTAAGTTTGCAGATTTATATGACATTTCGAAAATCGCATAAAAATGTTGCAATTTGCCACATTTATCTCTCACAATTTCTTGATAAAGATCAGATAAAGACAAATCACCCCAAATAGGAACACCAGAGGTCTACTGAACAGTTTGATGCCCAATATACATAGATATACCAAAGTCTGCGGTATGTACTGAACCCAAAATGAAAATAGCGCATAAGGATTTCTCGCCTGCCAACTCAGCTTTTGCACACAGAGCCCCCTGTCAGTGTATTATGTGCCGAAACTTCCCCTAACTATACAGTGACCCCCACAAAACCATATATTTTTGGAAAATACACATTCTGACAAATCCAACAAGGGTAATGAATCCTTTCTACACCAAAGTACCAATCTGCAGAGCTTTCCTAAAGTTATTGGTTTTTATGACATTTCAGAAAATCGCCTAAAAATGTTGCAATTTGCCGCATTTATCTCACACAATTTCTTGCGTACAAAGACAAGTCACCCCAAATAGGAACACCAGAGGTCTACTGAACAGTTTGATGCCCAATATGCATAGATATACCAAAGTCTGCATACCCCATACGTCGTTGGCAGTAAAAGGGTTAAGGGGGGGGGGTCAATCTGAATGAAGAGTATGATTGAAGCTTGGTCATATGCATGTATCATTCCTTGTATCCGTCCCCCAGATACTGTGCCTGGTTGGCCTGCATATAGCCACCTTTTGATTTCAGCAACCACTACTGTGACTTGTGCTTTACACAAACAGCTGGAGTTTTAAACCATATTGTTGAATGAAATATAGACATCTAACCCATTTGTGAACTTCTGAAAGCCGTGAGACTTCCTTCCTGTTCACAGTAAAATCTAAACAAATTAAAAAAGCATGTTGACTTATTTAATATTAAAAAGCATGAATGAATAAAAATACAGAACCCAGAAAATCCTGAATTGAATGAAATTATATTACAATTTGATAAGGACAACTCCCATTGACTGCTACATGACCCCTCCAGCTTTAAAACTGGATTTGTATTTGAGTTTTTTTAATTTTTTTTTTACACTTGATAAATACTGAGCACACTATTTTGTGTGTGCATACACAGCCTGCAAATATCAGAGCAACCACTGCATGGCACCGTCACCAGCATAATTATAACACTCACTCTTGATACTAATGGCATATTATAATACATCCATGGTGTGTGAGTGATAAGCATAGCTAACTAATAATTAAAGAAATTAACATTTTTTGCTACAAAACATTTTACACCTCAAGCCACACATGACCAGATTTTACATGCTCTGCTCATTTGCCTTGTAAATACAGCAAGATCTCAAGAGAACTGACCTGTGCATTGCACCGTATCCCTTTAAATCAACTAAAATAGTAAAAAAAAAAAGACATGATGGTTAAAACAATAACTGTGTGTCGTGAATACTATCCGGACATAACTCTAAGGGGCTGATTTACTAACCCACGAATCCGACCCGAATTGGAAAAGTTCCGACTTGAAAACGAACATTTTGCGACTTTTTCGTATGTTTTGCGATTTTTTCGGATTCTGTACGAATTTTTCGGATCCAATACGATTTTTGCGTAAAAACGCGAGTTTTTCGTATCCATTACGAAAGTTGCGTAAAAAGTTGCGCATTTTGCGTAGCGTTAAAACTTACGCGAAAAATGCGCAACTTTTTACGCAACTTTCGTAATGGATAGGAAAACTCGCGTTTTTACGCAAAAATCGTATTGGATCCGAAAAATTCGTAAAGAATCCGAAAAAATCGCAAAACATACGAAAAAATCGCAAAGTACCGATCATTACGAAAAAAACGCAATCGGACTCCATTCGACCCGTTCGTGGGTAAGTAAATCAGCCCCTAAGAGTGACTGATACAATGGCAGTATGTAGCCTCAATTCATCCCTCTGAGCAGCCCATATGCCTCTATTAATGAATGCACAATGCTGGCCTAAAGAAAACAATGCAGTCTAACTTTATATCTTGTGTTTATAAATTTATATAAAATGACCATGACATTGCCTCATACACTAACACTGAATAGGCATGCTTCTGTTTTTCTGTTATTGTCACATTTTCCTTCCTAAAGCTGGCCATACATGTACAGATATATTTGTTTCATACAATTTTTGGTATGTGCATGGCAGCCCAAAAATCACAATCACTATTCATGTACTTAGAATATTGGTTGGTTCAGGGATTAGTTGGTTTTGAAAAGTTTACCTATTGATGCACCATATTGGTCAGTGTGTGGGTCATTAGCAGATGGTGATGTGAAAAGGAGCTGGAGCTTTGCTTTCTGCAGTTCTGATCGTTGGGGCTGCCTCACCACGCTGGCCTATGGAGGTAAATAACACATAACATATATATGTGGAATGCAGTCTAATCTGATATCTCGTATAATTATTAAAGTTACATTATATCATAGAGCTGACACTGAATAAGGTCCCTGCTATAAATCTATAATTGTCACCTTTGCTCTTCCTTAGACTGATATCTCTAACAGAGCACAACCATCTTGGCTTATTCCAAAGCTTGCCCCGGCTTGGGTTTGTACATGCACATTTGTATTCTAGTACAGGTATAGGACTCATTATCCAGAATGCTCGGGACCAAGGGTATTCCGGATAAGGGGTATTTCCGTAATTTGGATCTCAATACCTTAAGTCTAATAAAAAATCTATAAAACATTAATTAAACCCAATAGGATTGTTTTGCATTCAATAAGGATTGTTTATATCTCAGTTGGAATCAATTACAAGGTACTGTTTTATTTCTACATAGAAAAAGGAAATCCGTTTTACAATTCTGAATTATTTGATTAAAATGGAGTCTATGGGAGACGGGCTTCCCGTAATTCAGAGCATTTTGGATAACAGGTTTCCGGATAAGGGGTCTGATACCTGTATTATACTATAATGCGTATGCGTGAATGTCCTATAGCTCTAGGGATGAATGTGACGGGTAGATTTAGGTTTTTGCTAGGTTCATAAAGTGTTTGCACTGGAGGGTGCCTAATATATTTTTGGTATGTGCATGGCGAATAAATGGCTGTGGGTATATAATGCCAATGTTACATTTTAGAAATGGACTATCAATACAGTGCACTTATGGACTGTGCTAGAATGGGCTGTAAGCATATTATACCAGAACATGAATACAGTGCAATAATGGACTGCAATAGACCTCCAATACAGTGCACTTATGAGTGAACAGCATGGTGTTATCCATTCATGGTACAGCCAATATAATTTAGGGTCCTTGCGCACCTTCCCCAGTCATTTTATGCACATTTGCGTCAATCTTAAAGGAGACATATTGGATAAATTGTAGGCAATTATGAATAATATACGGTGCTGGTTTCACTTTGTGCTAATAAATAATCAAATCTGTAAAAATGGTCCCTATATTGGAGCTTCCTATAGATCCCATCACTTCTCTGTCCGTGTTTGAAATGAAGAGTGGGTGTATCCCAGAAGTGCCAGAAGCACAGTAGGAGGGGGAGAGCCAATCACAGCCCTGCACTCACACAAGAACAGACAGGCTTCAGTTCCCTATCAGGTCAGCCTACCTGCTGATTGGTTTCTATCTTACAGTGCAGTGTACTGAGGGCCGCTGGCTCCCCTGCACATCCAGAGAATTCAACCAGCAGGAAGTGAAACACATGGGCGAGACTAGTAGGGTTTTGGTGGAATTTCTCAATAAATCAGTCTGAAACACAACTTTTTTAAGCACAACCCTATCTAGAGGAGTATAATTCACTGGTACATTCATAATTAATATATGTCTCCTTTATTGGTTATCCCCCTCTCTGTAGACCACAAATTAGAATAGTCCTCTCTGAAACAAAAGAATTGGGATTATGATCTGCGTTTAACTGTATTGGTTTTCACTATCAAACCCTCATCATTATGTACAGCAGCATATTAACGGGCATATTTATTATATTGTGTAACATGAAATTCAGCAATCAAACGGTGTAAAAAGCTGTGTAAGATAAATGACAAGTTTATCAAGGTGTGTTCATATAGCACTCTCAGAACGCCAGCTTTGTGTGATCTGCATATAACTATATTGGGTATCATTGTCACATGATCATCATTATCTCTGTACAACAGCATATTAAGTGTTTCAACTTTTCTTGGACAGAAAACTCACTGCTGAGTTCCAAACTGTGTCCGGAAGCAATGTCAGCACAGAAATAATTTATATTGGGGATATTATGGGTGATCACATGAAAACAAACCTAACATTATGTGCAATGCTACAACGTCAGATCAAATGATGTAAAGGTCCCCTCCCCGGATAACTTGTCCTCTGAAGCTATTAATGGCATTTTGGCACCAGGCAGTCTGATGGATAAGTCTGGGTTTGGCAAAGCAGGGAACATTACCTGCTCACTACATGAGGCCAAAGGTACAGTTGGGTAGAGGTACAGTTTGTGTACGTATATTTATGTTTATTGTTTTGGCACCATATAATTCCTTTTTTGATATTATTAAGTAAACAAATAACTTTGTGTGAGACTTGATTCATTGTGCATTGGTTTAAAAATAAGTTTTTTGTACCCTAATAACATTGCCTATTTCTTTTCTGCCTAACTGGAGAGCCTGCTATATTTTCAGTATTGTTGAAGGAGTAGTAAGAATGGTCTAGGTCTGTTCGCAGTGTAATATAGTAATACAAACTATACCATAAAAATCAGGACAGTATCCATTTAAATGTAAAAATAAATAAATATTCCCATTATCGAGAAACAGTTAATTCATACACAAATAAATATTTCCCTTCACACCTGCTTCTTTTTTTTTTTAAATCTTTATTTATAACTTTTTTAATTTGGGGAGGTGGGGTTCAGAAAAAAAGAGGGGGGGTGCACAGTTTTTGTAGCGAAAAATAGCATTTCACAGTAAATCTCGTCATGGTTAACACTATATTGCTTACTTTTATAGGGAGAGCTGTATTGTTTTCCTATCTGGAGATAGTCTTTTTATATAAAGAATCAGAAAACATGAAAAATAAAACCTTTGTGTGTATGGTGGTATTTTACTTGTTGATATTGATTCCTTTTGGGGCTTTTAGATCCGTCTTGTGTATTTCAGTCTGTGTGTGTGGCGTGGGTATTAATTTCTTGGGGCAAGACCTCCTTTATTTAGTGTCTTTTATCTATTTTTGGAGTCTGAGGAAGTTTATCCATGGGGACCATGTCTCCCAATATTTTGTACGTTTCCCATGTATTATCGCTGTTATTTCTTCCATTTGTCTTGTTTCTTTAGTGTAGTATGAGTTTGGGTAAAAAGTTGGTAGCTATATTTTCTTAAGTAACCTTTTCAGTTATTGTAGTTACTTCCTTCCAGTACTTTTTTAATGCATCGCAGTGGTACTAGATGTGGCTATAGGTAACTCGGTGGCAGAGGCATCTCCTGCAACGGTTGTGAGCTGTGGGGAACATTTAATTCAGTCTGGTTATGGTATAGTACCATCGTGTAATTAGTTTGTATGTGAATTCTTATGTTTTAGATGCTGTAAATGATTTGTGGATTGAGCTGTAGATATTTTTTCCATTGTTCTGTTGTTATTTTTATGTTTAATTCTTTCTCCCAGCTGGCTTGATGCAGTTTTTTTTATATCGTAGTGGGTGCTGATGCTACTTTCTTTTTTGGGAGAAAATGGATATAGTGTATCTGCACATTGGCACATATTAGCAAACTGGTTATCTCTGAAAATCATCACACAAAGGTGCCTTTGAAAAATGGCACATTGGGCACTCTATATATATATATATATATATATACACATTAGAAGCATAACTGGCATCTGTTTGGCATAACAGTCTGCCTTTGTACTACAAGTCTATTTGCATTTGTCTAAAAGAGATTATATCTCTATATCCCGCAATTGCCTCAATTCTGGGATTAACATTATGTGAAAAATCAAGGACACTTCAGAAAAAGAGTTGCATTTATTGCATTTCATTTAAATGCCAGCCACTAGTGATGAGCGAATCTGTCACATTTTGCTTTGCAAAAATATTTACAAAGCTTTGGAAAAATTTGCGAACCCCTCAAAAAAAATGATGCACGAAAAATTTTGCTCATCACCATCAACCACTTGCAATCAGGGCAGACCAGCAACTTGCATTTAAAAGAACAAATGGAATTGTAACTTTACCCTGTTCTTCTAAGATACATTCACACACGCTGGCCTGGAATTTGTGTCTGTACAGCTGCATAGGCAGATAATGGTGGGGCGTAATGCCTGGCAGTGGCTCCATACGAGGAGCTGCACTTGCGCCTGAATCTAGCAAAAAAAAAAAAAAAAAAATTTGCACAGACTATTTGAATTATGAGAATGAAAAGCTGTGATTCTGAGAGCAAGCATTTGTACCCTGAGATATATCTGCTGTCACTTTATGGTAAACTATGTGTATATTTAAAATCTATATGTGGACCATTTTTACATTAGATAAGCTTAGATATCAGATTTAATAGCTCTGAAAGCTACAGAGCTTTATTTACATATAGGATGGATCTCCAAACTTTTTTACCTGTGAGCCACACTCACGTGTAAAAAGATTTGGGGAGAAACACAAGCATAAAAATGTTCACAAGGGTGCCAAATAAGGGCTGTGATTGGCTATTTGGTAGCTCCTATGTAGACTGGCAGCCTAAATGAAGCTGTTTGGCAGTACACATGGTTTTTATTGAACCAAAACTTACTATAAAGCAAGGAATTCAAAAATAAGCACTTGCTTTGAGGCCACTCAGAGCAACAGCCAAGGGGTTGGTGAGCAACATGTTGCTCACAAACCACTGGTTGGGGATCACTGACATATAGGAAAAGAGTCAGAAGTACAATGCAAGGCACTAGAAATAAAGCAGAAGTTAAGTGACAGCAACTCATGGACTTGTACTTCAGCTCCAGCCAATCAGCTGTTTACACGCCCAGCCAATCAGTGAAGAGCAAAGGTGACTTGTGGATAACGGATACTTGGTCCCAACAGTCTTATGTGACAGTTGGTGAGAGAGGAGATAAATGATGGAGACTCTGAGCGTTGGAAAGAGAAAAAGAAGAAGAGAAGAAGAGCAAGAAGAGGAGATCATTTCCCCTGGGTGCAGCCCTGAATTCAAAAGGGCCAAGCCCCAGGGTGATCTGCGTGGGACCAGCACCCCTACAGCTGAAGAACCGGTGCCAGAGGGGGAGCCATGGAACACCCTGACCAACCTAGCTGATGCCCTGCAGACCTTCAGGGAGTATGGAGAGGAGTGTTACCTCTATAAAAAAGGCCTGGAGGGAGATTATCAGATGGAAAATTTCCTAGAAAATCAAAAGGAAATAAATCCAACATCCTGGAACTACATCACCACCCTAATGATTAATGTGCACAGGTACCTGAGATTGGACTTTCAGACCCTGTGCCTGGGTATAAACTTCCTGGAGCGGTATGTGTCCTGCACTCCTACTGACCCCGACACCCTAACAAGAGTGGGAGCCACTTGCCTCTACATGGCTTACAAAGTGGCTGAATTACGGTACCCCCTCCCCCCCAAGCACTTCCTACCTCTGTTTGACTACAGAATGACACCAGCTGAAATGCGTCACCTGGAGAGAACCATCCTAAGGAAGTTGCTGTTTCGCCTGGGGGTACCAACCATCGATTTCTTTTTGGAGCACTTCTCCCTGTTGAGACTGACCAACCAGGAGGAGTGTTCCCCTGCCCAGCTCACAAGAGCAGCCAAAAGCCTAACAGCTGCCCGAGGCATCGCAGCACTGTGCCTGAACCAACATCATGACTTCTACATGCACAAACCATCTCTCATGGCACTGTGCTGCCTCAACGTGGCAGATAAAATCTATTGTTATAACAACCCTGTAAAAGTGGCCCCCACTGACTATCCAGAACACCAAATTGAGGAGTGCATAGAAAAGATCTGCCATCTAGTCTCTATAGGCCACTACTTTTTACATCCACTACTGCCAGGAGTTTATCCAGAAATATTTCCATCTTTTAATCATCCCACCACAAGGCCTGCAGCAACACCTACCAACCAACATCTACCTGAAGGCAGAGAGAGAACACCAGAGGTGGCATCAACATCCAGGGACACAGCAGGTTCCCAGCACTTAGAGATGGCAGAAAGATCCAGCCATTCTCAGGACATGGAAGGGGCCGGTTATGTGCTACACAACACATACTGGCCCACTGATCCATACAGGCAAGTATACATGCACCCCTACATGCCAACACCTCCATACTGGCACCTATACATGCCCCCAGATTCCTACTGGCACCCATACATGCATACACTGCCATACCTTTACCCATATGGATACATATTTCCTTACTGATAGACGCACACACTGAGGCCTACATGTCCATACTACTTACCATTTAATACAAGTGCCAGTATTGGGGATCACTATTTCTGGTAAGAACATGGGTGGGGTGCAATTTGCTTTTCCATCCATCTATAGTGACATTGAGCCCATGACATCCAAGCCATGATTGTATTAGAATGCATTCATGCTCATCTAATCTCACAGATACAGACAGACATTTCTAAACTGACAGATCCTCACATTATGTACTGATGACTGATATTCAACTCACATTTTTAGTTTTTACCGAAACCCAAGAACACATTTCCCTACAGACAGACAGACATCAGGACTTGCAAGCGGTGTATTGATCCTGGGATTAATTCCGATTGCCATTTAGGAGTCAGGAAGAAATTTTTGCCTCTAGTGAAGCAGATTGGCCCAAGCTTCTCTCTAGGTTTTTTGCCTTCCTTGGGATCAAACAGCCCTATGTGGTGGGGTTACCAGACCCTCTGGTGATGGGAGGACACGTATAGAAGGTGCATTTATATTGCAGCGTGCAGCTCTTTCTATATGTGCCCTCTGATTTCCAGTGATCTGATAACCCTAGAGTAAGCATCACATTTCATAAATTATATTTTTAATAAAGCTGTGATCTTCACAGATTTAACATAAAGTTGTTGTCTATGTTATTATTTATGGCTTCTGAGTACTACAGGATAAAGTTAGATTTAATGTACTGAAACACACAGGGAGAAGGAGTATGAGACTGGATAAAATGAGGAATGTAGAAATAATAAAATACACAATGATCATAATATCACAGTCTGTGTTTGTACATTTGTGAAGCTGTTGTCTCTACAATCTAGTATGGTAAGTCCATGTGTGTTTCAGTGGGTCAGGTACTGCCCTAAGATGGCCCAAATCAATGCCAGCACTTCTCACCACCCCATTTTTAACTTCATGGCTGAAGTGTACCTGGTTACCTTTCCTGCCATTTACATTACAGTTTTAAAAATGGACAATGTGCGCATAAGGCTAAAGTTATCAGTGAGAAGCTACAATTTCTTTCTTCATGCAGAAAAGTACCCAGAATGCATGAAACCCAATGCAGAGGCTTCCATAGATGCCAATGCCATGATGGTTCCACTATCTGGCACATCTAGGCCACCTGAGAAAAATTTCTTCTGAGAAAACTGCAACTGTAGAAAAACTGGCAAAGCACTGCCCCTGCATTTACTTCTATTAGCTTGGACATATGTGCATGCACACTTTTTAGTTTTATAGAAATGGCTATGCCTGGGGGGGGGGGGGGGGGGGGTCTGTAATACCTGGGATGCTGGGAAAATGGTAAGAAAAATGTGCAAATGGGCACAAGTTGGTCCAAATTTCTTTGAAGAGGAGCACTGTCTCAGTTAAAAAAAAAAATCATTATTATTTAAACTATTTTGCCACCTAAACCCCTAGTGAAATAGGCTATCCTTGTGCTTTATATCTGTGTGTCATTTAAACAGCACCTTGCATGTATGCCCAATGGGGGCTCATTCCTTATATGGGGAATAACCGCAATATGAAGGATATCCGCAATAAAATACTGTACCTGCACTTGGGCATTGTATTTGTACGGCAACATAATGTGGCAGGCTAAAGGTCCCCATACACAGGCCGATAGTAGCTGCTAATAGCAGCTAATCGGCCCGTGTATGGGCACTTCCAACGGGCCTGCCTGACTGATATCTTGGCCTGAAATCGGCCAGATCACAATCGGGCAGGTTAGAAAATCTAGTCAGATCGGGGACTGCATCGGCTCGTTGATGCGGTCCCCAGACCGACTTTACCTATGCCCGTCATTATAGTTACCCTGGATTCTCCCGATATCGCCCACCCGTAGGTGGGGGATATCGGGAGAAGATCCGCTCGCTTGGCGATTGCCAGTGTATGGGGACCTTTTGGGTTATACATTTATCTTATCAGTGCAGTATTGTAGTATGTAACATCTAGTATGAAGCTGTTGCATTATAAAAAAAGGACAGAAATATAGGGGAAAATATATATATATATATATATATTTATATTTTAACCTTTTCAGCCTTACCCCCATAGCTCCAATGAACTACATTTTATACGGTTACTTTTATGGGGAATGCATAATGTAACTCGAAAGTTCTCAACTTAATTTTATGTGACTGTGTCAGATTCATTGGTGCTGTGGAGTCAGGGCTGCAGAAGATCACATATATAAGAGCATCATTTTCTGTACTGTAGGCAATTACATTTCATATAAGTACTATTCATACCTATCCTGTTGGCTTATGCTTATGCAGGGCCGGAACTAGGGGTAGGCAGAAGAGGCACCTGCCTAGGGCTCAATGATGAGGGGGTGACAGGCAGGTACCTCTCTTGCATCCCCTGGTCCGTGCTCCCATTGCCCCCGCTGCTTGTCATTAATTGGCATGGGCAATGACCCCTCTCCGCGTGTGATGACATTATGCACACACAAGGAGAGAAGGTGCAGGGGCGAGGTACTCTAGTTACCAAGGGTGCCCAGTTGGCTTGTTCCACCCCTGAAATGCAGCCATACTCTGGAGAATGCAGTGCACAATTTGTTATTAAATAGCAGTCTCACTGATTATTTTCATCTTGCATCTAGTGATAGGGACTAAAGGGAGAATTTCTCATTGTGCGCTAGTTTTAGCTAGGAAACACAAAAGGAGTCATTTCCTGAGCGAGTAACATTCATGATAATGGGCATCCTATGACCAGTGCTGTACATTCAACACATGGTATAGCTGCACCAGATACCGCAACATATAATCTGTTAAACTTCTTGCAATGTCATCGCAGACTTTGCTGAGGCTAATGCCCCTGATAATATTTCACTGCCATAAATGATACACATTGTTGTTAGAGGTGAAGATGACACCCTGTGGGCAGCACTTTTTGTGATAGCAACTAGAGCCTGTTGGAAGGTTCCAAAAAACTAAAGAAATTCAAAGCAAGCATGCCTTATGTTAGACAGGGCCAAACAGTAACCCAATGCAACATGGACCCCAGTGCTGAAAGTAAGCACGTTAATGCGTACGGTGTCCCTGATCCAAGAAGTGGCCAGGGAAGGTAGGCAACTGGTAGGGTCTAGCGGTATGAGGACTGCTGAGGACATGTAGAAGTCAATAGCAACTGGTAGATCTATCTTTGCTTCATGGTTTTAGAGGTTTTGTGGGGGGGGGGTCCTAATGCAAGGTGGTAGCGCATCCTAAAGGCAGCGTGCCATAAGTGAATGGTAAGTTTTAGTTGAACTGTATATGCAGTAGATTTTCCTAAGATAAGCGAAGGGCTGGGGGGGGTTGTATGGTGATTTCAGGGAAGAAGAGAAAGAGACAGATGAATGCAGAGCCCGGAAGGATAGCATAAGAATTTTAGACTTAATGAGCCAATTGACCTGGAACCATGAGGGAGACTTTACTAGTAAGGTGATGGAGAATGATTTAGATGCAGGTGAACTAAAATGGGGGCAGCAGCAGCAGTAAAGATGGATTACAGAACGAAGAGAGGAAGCCAACTCCTCCACCTCTACCTGCTATGTGTAATGTGTGGTTTAAGGAAAGGCCCCCAAAGAACATCAACAAGGACTCAGAGTGTGCAATGAAACTATAGCAGAGAAGAGAATAGCAAGGTGTTCACCATGTACACCTATACTGTATATTGTGGGAATGTTTTGTGGCCCGGCGGCCAAGATCCGATCCCCCCCAAGGCGCTCCTGCGATCCGCCGTCTCCCTCCCCTGACGCGCCGCAGGTAAGTTCTTTTGGGAGCGCTCTGGGGGGGGGTCGGAAAGTGATATCTGAGTGCAGGTGCCCCTGAGGCAGAAGCCCCGGTGGGCCCTGCACCCCCCAATTGACCCTGGTCTTTAGCGTCCTAAAAATGACTGCGTTTTCTGTTCTCCCTAAGTGAACAGCACTCCAATACATCTTAAAGGGATAAAAATGCCTGTTTAAAATAAGAGTTACATTTTCCACTTTATCTGATTCCATCAATATTTAAAGTAAATGGTATAAATATGGATCCATCTTGATCACTTTTGTATGTAAAATAATGGAAGCTGCTCTTCCGTGTCACTGTAGTTTTGGACTTCAAACAGCAGAGGTCGCTATAGGAACAGGATCAGACTGATAAAGCTGCACAGAGTAACAGAGCCAACTGTCTGGCAGATATTATAATCTAATTCTCCTATTACTTAAAAAAAAACATGAATCAGATAATTTAATTAAACAAACAAAAAACTTCCTTTATGTAACATCAGACATATTTACATTACTGCGGCCTTGAGAGAAGGGGTCAGGGCTTGTCACGTTCCTAGCATAGCACAGGATAATTATACACCAGCTCTTATCCCAGACTAGACGACAACTCAAGAAAGAGAGATGATCAGATATCACTTTGCTGGAATAGAGAATGCATACAGTTCTTTTTAAAAAGTTTAACATATTGGAAGAAACCCACAAAAGTAAATAGTGAGAGTCCTGCAAATTGCAGCGCATACAACTTTGTGTGTTTGTAATAATGCAGAAAATTTGGTGGGGGACACTTCATTGTCAGTAAAAGACATGGCAATTTGTATCCAAATATTACACTATGCACTGTGTTTATATTTATTTTAACTTAGTCTGTGCTCATGCTTTGCCTATGCCTTTCCAAGTGTCCCACAGGCCATGCAAGTGAAACAGAGGGTGTCCCTCTTATGAACAGACCCAGACTGGCAATCTGTGCATTCTGACAAATGCCACAGGCTGCTGTAAGTTGCCTTAGACCAGTGATGCCCAACCAATGGCTCAGAAGCAACATGTTGCTCACCGACCCCTTTGATGTTGCTCCCAGTGGCCTTGAAGTTGGTGCCCATTTTTGATTTTCCACGTAGTCTAGTTTATGTGGTTCTCGTCTGGATGACCTGTACCCAGTAACGTGATCTGATGTTTTGGTTCAAGAGCCGAACTATTGGGTCAACCAGATATCGCCTACCTCAAGGTGGGCATATTCGGGAAAGATCTGCTCAACTGGTGACCCCTTCAAATGAGTGGTTCTTTCCGTGTATGGCCACCTTAACTATTTAGTGGGCTGGTGGGGAGCTGCTTCAGCCTGTGTGTGCTTGCACTGCCAGGGATTGGGTAGCCTAAAAATGATGCATGATACCAATGTTATTAATAGGGATAAAAGATAAATATATGGGGAGGCCAGTATTTTTTCAGAGAGGGTGGCAACCCTAGCTAGGGCCTATTTTGATTTGCATTTTGCACTACTTGTCTGTCAGGCAGACTATTGCTGTTTCTGGAAGAAAAACGCTTACATCTGCACTTACCTATTGAAGTTAATGGGACAAACAGCTGGCAGTCAAGGATATGTAAGGAGGTGAAATATATATATTTTTTTAAAGTAAATATTCAGGCAATATTTAGCTCAGCCAACAGGTGGCCTTTAAGGTTGGCCTGTATGTGATTCCCCTTCAGGAATCTATATAGGGGAGTGCAGGAGCCATGGACTTCCTTTTTGGCCTATGGACACCAGCAGGCTGGACAAAAGACCACAGAGTCAGACCAAATGGTGGGCTAACCTGTTAGTGGGAATCAGGCCGCCAGGGGGTGGGGAGTGTGTGGTTAGGGGGCCTGGTAGGGATCTCTGTGCACCAGGCCCCTCCGAAGATTTTTTTGTCTGGAGGACCCAATGCACACTAGTTATGCTACTGATTTTAATCTATTTTGTTCCCTGCACATAAGACCTAATAATTCACATTAGCAAAGCATATTATAGGATCTTTAGGTAGGTTGGCACTTCACCCCTTTAATACCAGACACCTACTGAATCCACATCCTGCATGGTTAGAAAGCAATTCCTTTAGATGCATGCCTGTATCAAAATCAGTTCAGTCTGCAGCATGCATCTGCTAATTAGCCATGCTGGCTGTGGATTCAATATGAGGTCAGTATTAAAGGGGTGTGGGGCACCTGTCATTGTGCACATGGGGCAGATTTTGGCTAAGAATACAAATGTGAATGTTCAGGTCTAAATCTTTCCTGTGTGATGCTGAGCCTTTTAGTGTGTAGGGTGGATTTAAATCATACAACTGTTCCTGGCATAGTACTCTTTTGACCCTAATGCTATGTATTGTTCACTTGTATGTGTGATAGATAAAGTTGCATTTGAAGACACACTATTCATGGCACAGGAAGAGGAAGGGCCCTGGCCATTCTGGTAGTGTTTAGGTAAGGGATATGAGCTTCCTGTGATACACAACATTGGTTTGTTTCCCACCTATGCCCTGCCACTGTAACTAACTAAAAATGAACAAAACAGTGATAAATGTAAAAAAAAAAGAGTGCAAAAACAAACAAGAAAGAAATATAAAAGAACAATTATCTTACTGAGGGGGAAAGAGTTAATTCAGGACTAGATAAAGGGTCAAAAGGATATTACAGATGTCAGCTTACAAAAATGATTTAATTTCAGCTAGTGAGTCAGCTTTTAGAACATATATAATATAGTACCTGTGGGATGAAATCTGCAGCAAATGTACCCAGCTAGTGAGGTTCTTAGATGAAGTTTACAGCCTGCAGGACCCCCATGTCAGTCTTCATTTCTGCTGTGTCATCCTCTCCCCAGCCCTGCCTGCATCTGTGGCTTGATTGGTCTATTTCACTGTCTGTCAAGAGAGCTGCACTCTGATTAGTGAAACCACAAGAAGAAAGATCCAATCAGAGTGCTTAGCCTCCGATGAAATAGAGTGGGGCTGAAGAGTGTACCCAAAAATCTAAATGCTTGTGCTACTGGTTTTTAGCTTGCATCCAGCTTTTCTTTATGACAGATATTTCTATAGTGCCCCCTACAGGTCGACACTGGTACATAAGTAATTTTCATAATTTCATATTTTGTATTCATAAACATTTTAAGGTGTAATTTGCCTTAACATTCACTTTATGTACATTTTGAAGACTGTAGTATTCTAAGGCTCTTTGCAGTTGGTCTTTTATTTTTTGCTGCTTTTAAATCATTTGATTTTTTGTTCTCAACCTTAAAATTTTAGCTGCTATCTGGTGTCTAGGGCTTAATTGCCCCAGCAACTAGGAAGTAGAGAACAAGACTGAATGAAATATGGAAAGAAGAGGGAATATGAACAGACTGTGAGGCTAATAATCAAATAGAAGCCTCACAGTCAGTATGTTTTTTGTTTGCCCCTCTTAAGCAGATAGCTCAGTTGCAGGCTAGAAATAGGCAGAGCATACTAAGGGCTCTGGCACACGGGGAGATTAGTCGCCCGCGACAAAACTCCCTGCTCGCGGGCGACTAATCTCCCCGGATTGTCATCCCACGGGCGAACATGTAAATCGCCGGTAGGAAACGTGTGCGATTTCACTGAAATAGCGCCGCCGCGTATGCCATCCCACCGATGATTTACATTTTCGCCGGTGGGATGTCAATTCGGGGAGATTAGTCGCCCGAGACACGGGAGATTTGTCACGGGCGACTAATCTTCCCGTGTGCCAGAGCCCTAGCAGTTCAAAAATCATACAAATTGGTGCATTTATCACATACTAAAAGTACATTTAAAGATGAACTGCCCCTTTAATGTGCGCAATTAGAGCTCAGTGCTATCCAAGGTTGCCATATGCCCATTATGTTACAGGTTTAGCCAGTAAAAATGAGTACTTGATTGAGAACTAAAGCCTAAGTAATAATTGGGTCTCCCCAGAGAGTCCTTCCCTGCACCCCCTCCAAGCTGCCACACCAAGAACCTGGCTATTTGATGCACCTTGTTATACAAAGCAGAATAAGGCAGCAGGGCTGGAGATCAACATCCCGCACCATTTGCAGGTTACACTTTTCTGATGGTAGCATGGACAGTTGAAGCTGATCCAGAGCAACTCTTCTGTTCAGAACAAGGTACAGCAAGCAACAACATTCATGGGGTCCCCAGTGGGGTGGTAAAGGAGGGTAGAGGGCACTGTATATTAAGTTACAGCAGCCCCCTGACCCACATATCATATAATATGCCTTCGAATAAAATGCATATTTATTTATAAAAAGGGAGTGTCTAATCTGCTGTTATCCAGCCTCTGCTGTAATAACCTTCCCTGCATTCTTCAACAAGTCAAAGCTTTCCTGTCACTCTTGTCCCCCACCAAGCCTTGCAACACGGACAAATGTAAGTAAAGCTGGCCATAGATTTGCCATACTTATACGTGGTGGACAATATCATGACAATCTGATTTAATATATTTATATCTGATAATATCAATGCTAAGATGCGCACCTCAGTCTCATGTTCAACCAGATATTGGTCAGGTAGGCCCACGGAGGGCGCCATACACAGGCAGATAAGCTGCCGAATCGGTCTGAAAGGCCTAATCACCAGCTTAGGTCTGTCTCTGTATGCACATTGAAGGGATTCTGCCATGATTTTTCAGATGCACTTTTAATTTCTAAATGACACTGTTTACATAGCAAATAATTCACTCTACCATTTAATAATTTATTCTCAAACCAACAAATGTATTTTTTTTTAGTTGTAATATTGGTGTGTAGACGCCATCTTAGTGCATTGTGCCTGAGTCAGTTCTACACATTAGAACTGCTTTGAGATAACCAATTGTCATGAGCCAGACTTTGTTTTTTTACTATTGAGTCCTTTAGACCGATTCAGCAGCTTATCTGCCCATGTATGGGCAGGATCAATGGACCTACCAGACCGACATCTGGCCTGAAATCAGGCAGATCTCGATAGGACAGGTTTGATTTTTCCATCGGATCAGGGGCCGCAAGCTCATTGATACGTCCCCAAACCGATGTCGCCTATACCCACCATTCTAATTCACCTGTGTCAGGAGAAGATCTGCTCACTTGGTGACCTCACCAAGCGAGAGGATCTTACCGTGTATGGCCACCTTAAGGAAGCTACTATCTTGCTACCTTTCCATTGTTCTGCTGATCGGCTGCTGGGAGGAAAAGGGAGAGTGCGATATCACTCCAACTTGCAGCTCAGCAGTAAAGTGTGACTGAAGTTTATCAGAGCACAGGTCACATGGCTGTGGCACCCTGGAAAATGAAGAATATGGCTAGCCCTATGTGAAATTTCAAAATTAAATATTAAAAAATTTGTTTGTGTTTTTGAAAAACTCAATTCAATGGAGGATTCTGCTAGAAAAGCTCTATTAATGGATGCATTTGAAAAAAAACTCATGTTTTTTACAGTATTTCTTTAACGTGGGCCTGGGGATTCATTGGCTTAATGTTAAGGTGGCCATACATGGGCAGATTTAAGCACCCTATTTAGGCCCGTCAGACTGATTAGCTAACTTATCTGCCTGTGTATGGGGCCCTCCAAAGCTCTGCCACAAGGCCGGTGCCAAAATGAACAGATCTTTTAATGTATGGCCAGCAGTAATTGAAATGGTTGTTTAAGCCACACTGCTTTAAAGCTGGCCATACACGCACCAGTATAATTGTATGAAACCACATTTCGTACAATTTTCGGACCGTGCATGGGCTCCGTATTATCCTTCCCGCAATCTGTCTTTTAGTCAATGGGAAGGGGTAGAAAATTTTGGTTGGATACAGATAAAATCTGTGCATGTATTGTGTATCTGATTATATCCTTGGGGAACCTACAATGCATTTCTGGGACGTCACTTATGTACGATTGTTGTCTGGCAATTATTATGGTCAGAACGTCCTCCCATTTGTTATTTTTAGGATTTTAATCCTACAATTTCAATCTTAATGTTAGCTGTAGATCATTGCATTTAAATGTATAATCTATATCCGAACATTTGTCGGAAGAAGACTAAAATCTGAATGTGTATGGACACCCAATGGTGGCCACCTCCCTTACTTTCTTCCATGGGTACCTTTTCCTTCTACTAGGAAATGTGGGACCTCATCACTAGTGCAGAGAGCATAGTTTTGCTTTTGCACTAGAAGAGCTAAATTTCTGGTTAAAAAGATGAAATTTCAGCTAATACCGTATGACATTATCAGTGGCGGCTTTTTGCCCCACATTGCCTCATTGCAGGAGTGGTACTGTTTATAATGACTCATATATCAAGTTAAAATGCATATTCATTTATGAAATGGGTGTGTCAATCTGCAGTTCCTCAGCCTATGCTGGAACAAACACTCCCAGAATACTCTCAAATAATATACTAGACTAAAAAGTATTTTCGAATCACATAAATGTTTTGTTTACTTTGTCTCAAACTACATGCATTTTAAGTGATAATGTACCTCCTGCCAAAAATTATAATGAAAATCACCATAAAATCTCGTGACCTATATAAAAAAAATGCTCAGACAAATACAAATATTTGCCATGGAGCTTCTTGGTGACCTGTGATATCCTTAGGATTTATAGAGGGGGTTCATTGACTCATATATTATATGAGCTTACATGTCATATAAAAAGCACAAACTGCTTTATGCCTCATTGGTTTCTGAGAAGTTTATAGGTGCAATAAAATGCGTCGCTAACTATAATCAACATGTAAAAAAAAAAAAACTAAATTTGGACACAGCAGGGAGCCATTTCAGTTCATAAATCTGTTGTGCGGCTCGTTTTAAACCACTGCCCTTTTGATTGTATTTCACAGAAGGAATGTTATCTTTGCCCTAATTCCCAGTGTCATACAAGAAGGACACTGAGGCACATACATGTCTTATTGTTCCAGAGAGTCACGGGCAGGGTGCTCCAGTTATCATACTTCCTAAAATATTCAGGAGCAGATGAGGCCCCCCTTTAGGTCCTTGTCTGCTGTAGCCCTTGGCTATTTACATTTCTTTGCCTGAGCTTTTCATCTTTAAGTAAAGCCACATGGGGCTACAGACATAGTATTTAAGTAAAAGGGTCACATTCCAATTTCGGATTGTGTCGGATTCCAGATGAAGTTGGAGGGGGGCGGGTATTGTATATTTCTGTTTAATAACATCTCTTACTATGCATTTAAACTTCTTTTTAAGTGTCCTAAATGTTTGCTCACTTCATTAATTGTAAGTGTTCATGAAAAAATAATACAGGTATGGGACCTGTTATCCCGGTTGCTCAGGACCTGAGGTTTTCTGGATAAGGGGTCCTTCCGTAATTTGGATCTCCAGACATTGTCTGGAGGATTATTTTGCCTCCAATAAGGATTAATTATATCTTAGATGGGATCGAGCACAAGGTCCTGTTTTATTATTACAGAGAAAAAGGAAATCATTTCTGAAAATTAGAATTATTTGCTGGAGTGGTCTTTTCTTCGCTAGCATGTAGCTGTGTGTGCCATAAGCCTTAGCTGCTCTTCTCTGGACTAAGGTTAATTTAACCATGCCTGAAGCAAGACCTAAGTGGTCCTGAAAGCTTGCATTTTGTAGTCTACTTAACTAGCCAATAAAAGGTGTCACCTACTCTAGATTTTCTGGTTTTTCTAACATGGTACAACACTCTACTACTGTCCAATTTTGTATGCAAACATTGTACGAAATTATAGTTGTCTCAACTACAAACTAGGTGCAAACATCGTTATCACCTTCCTAATTGAGGCCAAATATCTTCTCAATGACAAACATGAAGAAGCAGTTGTAAAAAATCACTTTAAGGTAGCGGGAACTAAATCATGTCATGACACCATGCCAGAATAATACCTAGCATTCACAGATCTGGAATTTTATCATTCACATATAAATGCCATCCTTAAGGTACCCATACACCTTAAGATCCGTTCGCTTGGCCAAGCGAGCGGATCTTCTCCCGATATCCCCCACCTACGGGTGGGCAATATCGGAAAAATCCAGCCTAATTCGATCATTTGGCCATGGGGCCAAACGATCGAATTATAATGCTGGGAATAAGCAAAGTTGGTCCAGGGACCGCATCAACGAGCCGATGCGGTCCCCAATCCGACTAGATTTTTAAACCTGCCCAATCGAGATCTGGCCGATTTCAGATATCGGTTGGGCAGTCCCGTCGGTAGTGCCCATACACGGGCCGATTAGCTGCCGAATCGGTCTAAGGGACTGATATCGGCAGCTAGAATCGGGCCGTGTATGGGGACCTTTAGTTTTATTTTGTTAAATTATTTTGGATTTTGGATCACATTGCAATAGTGAGTGACTCCCAATGAACTCACTAGCAACATCTAACCTATATACACCAAAATAAAGCTGAGTTTCTGGTAGTTGTAGTAATTAGTGTAAAACAAAAAAACTATCCATGTGATCATATTCTATGATCATTCAAAGCAAATGTAAACCTTAAAAAAAAAAGAAAAAATTGCTGAGGGTGCTCTTTTTTGCAAGACAATCCCTTCTAAACCCTTCCATTTTTAAGTTTACCCTATCACAACCTCATTGGCTTTTTTTTTTTAAATACCGACTGGAGTCATGCTTCTAGTTCTACAGCCAATATGATATAGGGCAATCAGACGGCATTTACTGTACTGATCTCTATGTGCACACACTCATTCTCCTAGACTGATTTCCTCTCGTTCCTCTGGACTCCCTGGCAGTGTAAAACTGATTATGCGCTGGAGATAGTGGCAACAAGGTTCAGGGACTGAAAGTGTACTGCATGTATGTTCATGCTGGGGTTGGATGTGATGTCTTTGGGCCTATCTCAAAAAGCAGCAAAGCCTCTCTCCCCCCATCCTATTCCATATAATACAATCAATGGATGATATGGGGTAAGTTAATTTATTGGTACTGAGTTTTGAAAAGTGGCCAGACTGGGATACAGTCTTTAAAAAATATCATAATAAAAACAACTCTTTTGATGTTGCTCTGCTCAGGAAAGACATCTGAGGTGTCTGCTCCCTTTCCAAAAAATGCAACATTAGAGCAGTTCTCTGTTATTCTTCTGTTATGTTCTACCAACTGTATCATAGTTGGAAAACTGACCAGCAGGTGGCACTGTTCTAACAAAATTCATTATATTAGCAGTTTTAAAAGTGTATATATATATATATATATATATATATATATAAATTGCAAAAGTTCTTAGAAAATTTTACATTCTCTCAGTGCAATGCCTTGCATTTGGTGACACTAAAAGCCAACAGCTATTTTGTCTTGATAGAGTAGAACACTCCTGCATAGCTGTTATTACCTTAAATAGTCATGTAATAGTTACCAAGGGATTGATAACCCTTTATTTGGGTGCAAGGAATAATTACCAGTACCCAATAAGGGCCAATATATCACATTTTGGGTGCCGTCATTAGCATTTAATCTTAGCATGTGAGTGGCATTTGCCTAAAAGGCTGGTTTCATTTACAAATGTGAAGGATGTAGAGTAGAAGCTGCTCTATTTTTGCTAGAAAGATGCTGGGATAAACAAGTATGCATGTAATAACATAGGCATGACATTATCAACACATATTGATGAAGTGCCAACATATTCCACGGCGATGTACAATAAAATAAATGAGTTAACTAAAGATGTATAGATCTGTTTGTGGCAGTACTGCAACTGTTCTCAGATAATTCCAAGATCGTTTCTCCCTGATCCAAAAATAGGGAACACAAATGTTAAACCATCTTTAGTTCTCTTTAATATCTTCCTAAACCCATATAAATGAAAAAGCTGCAAAGGAACTGATTATATATGATGGGCTGCTATATAAGTTTGCATCTTCCAACTATCTCTCCAGGTATCCCTAATTGCAGGCTATGTGCCTTTACACAGTCAGTTGTGTAGATACACATGTCCATGTGTTAACTCATATGACAGCACACAAAGAAAGGAGGCCAGATAAGCTTTACAGAAAATCACACTCAGGGCTACAGCCATACTTCCTTGGCCCCTATTATATGTATTATATGTATCAATAACCATAAGCTTTTACTTTCAGATTTGCCAGAGGCATACACCCCTTTCTTGAAATGATGTGCCAGTACTTCCATATAGAAAATTACATTATTTGACATGACCTGTCCTTCCTAAAAACATATTGACTCTTTGTAGCCACATTAGTGAATGATTAAAAGCCATTAACAATCCACTGCACATAAATGTATGCTGCCCATGCATGTACAGATTGACTGGTTTGGAAGTATCTACAGTCTGATGTGTTACCAGAACAGTATGGTATTGGGATGTCAGGGGCCCACCAGAAAACCACAGACTATAGGCTCACCCTCTAAACCAGTGCTGTCCAACTGGCGGCCCGCGGGCCGCATGCGGCCTGCGACCCCCCTCTGTGTGGCCCCCCACCTGTCTGGCTGCTTTGATGGCTTACCTTTGAATAAGCATTAAATGGTATCAGTACTGAGATTAACTGGCCCCCTGCATGGTTCTCACCTCAGATTCAGGCTGTAATCCCCCTGTATTGTTTAAATATGTAATCCCCTGTGTTTTTCACACCTTCAAATACCTGCATTGTTCAACCCCTGCAGTGTTCACACCTCAGGCTCAGACTGTAATCACTCCCATTGTTCACTTCTTCACACCTCAGACATAGGTACTGTAGGAAGAGTATGGCACATACAGCCAGCATAGGTCAGGGAGGGTATGGCACACACAGGAAGGGTAGGGCAGGCAGAGTATGGCACACACAGTCAGGGTAGGGCAGGCAGAGTATGGCACACACAGGAAGGGTAGGGCAGGCAGAGTATGGCACACACAGTCAGGGTAGGGCAGGCAGAGTATGGCACACACAGGAAGGGTAGGGCAGGCAGAATATGGCACACACAGTCAGGGTAGGGCAGGCAGAGTATGGCACACACAGGAAGGGTAGGGCAGGCAGAGTATGGCACACAGAGGCAGCATAGGGAAGGCAGAGTATGGCACACACAGGCAGGGTAGGACAGGCAGAGTATGGCACACACAGGCAGGGTAGGACAGGCAGAGTATGGCACGCACAGACAGCTTAGGACAGGCAGAGTGCTTCCTGTGTGTGCCATACTCTGCTTGCCCTATGCTGCTTGTGGGAGGTGAACCTGGCACGGGGTTTGTTGTGGGAGTTTGTTAGCAGTTGGAAATAGCCATTAAATGGTCCCGAAGGTGTGTAATTATGTACTGGGGGTTGCTCTGCTATCCACAGGGGAGGAGGAGGCATATGGAATTTAAGGGTATATCTTAATATGACATAATTCTTTCACATATGAATGATGGTTGATATCCCCACAGTAAGGACCAAGCATTTGGGATTTTGCTGTGCTACCCCCATTGTGATAAAATAGGTGTGTTTTGAAGTGGGTGTGGTTTCAAAAAGGGGAGTGGTCAAAACTGGCTTCCATTAGCGGCCCTCCACCATGTATGCTAGAGAAATTCCGGCCCTCGGCACCGTAGAAGTTGGACAGCACTGCTCTAAACTATTTTTCCTCCTCTCTCCCTCTTTATTCCACTGATACATACTATTGTCTTCCATCTATTTAGCTTCTTTGTTTCCATACAGAAATTAGAACTGATCATGCGATAGACCAAATGGTACAAAATAAGAACCCAGTAACGCCTGGGCACATAAGGGGTTTTCTTGGTGGCCAGTCCAACACTGACCAGCAATGTAAACTGTTACCAACCAGAAAGTGATGCCTTCTGACAACTTGAGAAAAAAGGAGGAGTTGTAGAAAGGAAGGGCAGTGTTAGATTCAGGAACAGAGAATTCAATGTTCTGACTGACCTAACCCAGACATAATGAAATTGAAAAAAGGCATAATCTGATTAAATCACACTTTCTGTATAAATACCCCTTTGGTAATTCACAGTAATTGAATCCCCTTCCCCATTAGTGAATTCCTGGGAACTGAAGAAGTGAGCTTCTAAGAACTGTGAGCAGCTAAATGAAGCTTTCTCTTGTGAGTGTGCACGAGCCCAACCTGTTACTCATTCTCCCGGAAGCCCTTTCCTCTTAGCATGTATAACTGCTTCTTCTCTATATGAAGAGCCCCTTGTGTTTCAGGATCCCTTTGGATTCAAGAACACTCTTAGGAAACACCTAACCCCCACTCTCCATTCATAGTAAAGTTTCCTAACATGCCATTGGAAAGTCATTATTTAAAATGTTCCCCTCATGTGAAAAGGATTGACGTAACATTTATCCGCCAATATTTTCCATCACTTCACAGAGCTTGAAGCCCATGGAAATGTCTATATACACGTTTCTGTTTGTGGAGGAAAGCAAATACAATAGAAAAAAATGGTAAGAGCTAAAATGAAGGTTTTAGAATATGCTCTAACTAAATAATATTATAAACATGATTTGAATGATAAAAATAGAAATAAACAGTATTTCTATATGTCTGAATTTATTATTATTATTATTATTATTTTTTTTTTTTTTTTTAAAGTAAATACAGGTATGGGATCCACTATCCAGAAACCCCTTATCCAGAAAGCTTCGATTTACTGGATGCCTGTTTCCCATATACTCCATTTGAATCAAATAATTCAACTTTTTAAAACTGATTTTAAAAATTGATGTTTGTCTGTAATAATCAACCAGTACCTTGTACTCGATCGCAACTAAGACCCGAGTATTCTGGATAACAGGTCCAATACCTGTATAAAGTTGAAGGATCAGCTCTTTTGGTGAAATATACATGATTTTTTTATTTTTACAGCATCGAACGTGACGTTTCGGTCCCACCTGGGGACCTTTCTCAAAGAGAGACTATATCAATATATCAATATTAGGTCAAGGTTATTGTACCAGCTCATTCTGCTTCTGGCTTAACATACAGAATATGTTTGCTTGTGATAGTTATTATATATTCTGAGACTTCTTGGGTGAATATGCATATCTGGAATTTTGTGCCCCTGAGGAAGTTCTGCTTGGATAAAATGCTTTGGGCTGGAGAATTGCCTCTGCTAAAACACACGTAGAGACAGTAAATGATCAGCATTGTCTATTTTAGTAGCCATGACAAGTAGCTGCTACTAGTAGCTCCGTGTGTCTTCACCCTTAGGGCTCTGGTACATGGGGAAATTAGTTGCCCGCGACAAAGTTGCCTACAGGGGAAAACTTTGTGTGACTTTGGATTACCGAAGCAATGTGAAGGGCTTTCCACCTGTGACTTCTATTGTTGCCAGTGGTAAGCCTTTTTGGAGCGGTTAGTCGACCACGAAAGCAGAGATCTATCGCGGGCAAATAACTCGCTCTGTGGGTTCTTACCCTTTAAATGTGTTGAGTTTGTATTTTCTTCCTTTCACTCATTACTTATGGCAGAGATTTAAACATGTTTATTCTGTCATGGTGTTCACAGAATTTGAAACCTATTACTGCTTTGTTCACAGGATCACATGGGCAACTAAGTGAAGTAAAAACCTTCCAAGGTAGAGTGTTGAGGCCTAGATATGTATCCAAACTGTATTTCTAAGAGGACTACAATCACTTATTACCCGAACCTCATAGCTTATTTTCTCTTAATAGTTGTATACAGGCAGATGTTACCTGTATCTCTTACACCCCCCTGATGGCACTACTGTTCTGTAATTCAGTGTGGCATATGTAAAGGATGAATCATGTGCAGTAGCTTTTGGCTGTGGAGCTGTCATGTCTGATGCCTGGATGGGCTGTTCCAATTGTGTTACATTCAATGGTGAACTCTCCATGTATTTGTAAACAGAACAGATTAACATTATGCAACCATTGTTTGAAAGTGTTTTATGGCTGAAGTTAATTCCATGTTAGAGACAACTATTTCAGTTATGTTGTAGCAAACTGCCTTGCTGTTAGGCTTCTTTGCTGCCAACAATACCAGAATTTTGCATGAACTTTTATGGTTCCTTTATGGCGTTGGTAAAATGTAGTTTACTATATATAATGAAGAAATCATTATCCTCATATTTATGTCTGTAGACTGTAAGTTCCATAGGCAGGTCTCCTTTGCGCTGTCTCTTTGGAATTTAGGAGATTATGTAATAAAAGGCTCTGTTTGCTCAGGTGCAGTTATCCATAGCTACCAATCAGCAGGTAGAATTTACTGGTCACCTCTTTAAAAGCAAACATCTTATTGGCTATGGGTTACTGCTACTGGGCAAACTTAGTGCCTTTTATTACATATGGAGGTTAATGTTCAATGTAACTGCACTTTGTATATATTTGTATTTATTATTGTAATGGCCCCTGTTTTTATGTTCATGTATTATTCTGCTGTAAAGCACTGTGTACATAAAAACATACATACATGCAGTTGTAAAAAAAAGGTTGCGCTTAAAGGATGTGCTTCTTTTTCAACGTCAACTGTTATGTTATTATGTCATGTTATATGGTTGGCGGTGAATGGGTTAATAGTAGGATGATTGTATGTCCCTAAGGGCAATTAATGTAATTTAGAAGCCTAATATGCTTGTCAGTATGTAATAAGGGTAAATATAATTATGTAATGCCATAGGATTTTCCTGCAGTAACTCCAGGTGGCAACCAAATGGGATCTTCCAAGCATATTTATGATATTTAAAACGTCTGTCCATTACCATTTTGAGTGAACACAGTAATGCAATATTAGATTCATTTGATTAAAAAAGTACAGCAGAACTTGCAGGCTTTATAGTGTATTAGAACATGCTGTCACAGGACATCATAATCCCACTGATGCAGCACACAATATTCTGAGCATGAATACATATGTACAGTATATACACTAAATCAGTGATCCCCAACCAGCGGCTCGTGGGCAACATGTTGCTCCCCACCCCCTTGGATGTTGCTCCCAGTGGCCTCAAAGCAGGTGCTCATTTTTTAATTCCTGGCTTGGAGGCAAGTGCTGATTGCATAAAACCCAGTGTAAAGCCAAAAAGATCCTTCTTTAGGCTGCCAGTCCGCATAGGGGCTGCCAAATAGCCAATTATAGCTCTTATTTGCACCCCCAAGAACTTTTTTTCTATGCTTGTGTTGCTCCCCAACACTTTTTACATTTGAATGTGACTCACAGGTATAACAGGTTGGGGATCCCGGCACTATATGATATAAAATAATACACACGAGCCATGAATATCCTGTAAATTATATTTTTCTAAATGTTGCTTAGTGATGTCATCAGTTATAAAGGGCGTTCAATGATGAAATTTGCGCATGATTCGCTAAAACATGCTTTTTATAAAAGGATTATGAACACACTGTTGTAAAATTTAAGGATATTAGAAGTCTCCTTGGAGTTTTAAAATCTGTAAAAAAGCATTCTGCCTTAGGCCTCATACCCTGTTTTCCCCAAAATAGGACATCCTCCAAAAGTAAGGCACCCCCCCGATTTTTCACCCCCCTCGGAAAATAAGGCACCCCCCGAAAATAAGACACCCACTCAAACGATGGAATAAATGTGTACTGTATTCTTCTTCATGGAAAAATAAGACATCCCCTGAAAATAAGACCTAGTGCATATTTTGGAGCTTAAAAAAATATAAGACAGTGTCTTATTTTCGGGGAAACACGATAGTTTTATACATTCATGGAAGGCCTTGTTGTCTTCTAACATCCTTTTCTTTTACAACAGGGATTATAAAATTGCCTATATTATATCCTTCCTCTTCTAAGTGTTTCTGTTTTTTAAATGTAACAATGCCCATTCGTCTGGTTATCTTTTTTGCTCGCTTCTGGTAATTTATTTAGTTCAAGTGATGCTTCAAGCTGTCCCGCTCAAGCCCAGTTTTATAATAAAGCCTAGCTAGCTGTGTGGTAGGCTGACCCTACTCATGCCATAATAACATAACACTTTTGTTGTCTTTCTATTGTCTATGTGCAGGCAGCATTGTTTGGGGTCATGGGTCAAGAGAAAGAGAGCAGAAGAACAGGCTGGCTCGGGTGTAATGAATAGTAAATCTAGCTCTGATTGTGCTTTACACAAAGGTAGTCCAAACTGAAGAAGGGGCCTATGTTGCAGCCATAGAATAGCCATAGAAAAAAACATACACTTTAAAACCTGTGACTAAGTTTGTATTGTCCTGTCCAGGGGAGAGTTAAGGTGGCCATACACGCACCGATATTATCGTACGAAACCTCGTTTCGTACGATAATCGGTGCATGTATGGCATGTCGGCGAGTCGACCGATATCGCAGGAAGCTGCTGATATCGGACGACTCGCCGATCGGACCAGTTTGAAAATTTTGATCGGGCGCCATAGAAGGCGCCTGACCAAAATTCTCCCTTCAGAGCTGAATCGGCAGAAGGAGGTAGAAATCCTATTGTTTCTACCTCCTTACCTGCCGATTCAGCCCTGAATGGTGTGTGGCGGATCTTACGATGTTTCGTGCGACCGATGGTCGTACGAAACATCGTCAGATCGCCACGTGTATGGCCACCTTAGCCTTTAGGGTGAAGACACACACAGAACTACTAGTAGCAGCTACTTGTTACTACAACAGCTACTAAAACAGACAATGCTGATCATTTACTGATAATTGTCTCTAAGTGTGTTTTAGTAGAGGCAATTCTCAGTATTGTCTATGGCAGGGTATTTTCTGGTGTTTAGCAGCCATGACAAGTAGCTGCTACTAAGTAACTCTATCTGTCTTTAACCTTAAGGATGAGCTGAGCTACTAGCAGCAGCTACTTTTTGCTATATAGATAAGCCTTGCATTTATCTATACAGCATCTCTAGTCATACTTGGAGAAGTTTGCTAAATTTACTAGTTTTTGTACTAACGTTTTTAGTAATGATTTTATTTTTTCAAGTAACTCTGCCCAACACTGAGCTTTTCTGTTCACTAATGGCTCCCCTTACAGGTTGTTCTACTATCTGCACTACTTGGTCTGTACTGTAAGCCCTCATCTTACATAAAACATTTGACATAATGTAGGGGTAAGTTTCACTGTGTAACTAATAGGGTGTTGGAATATAAAAATGTCAGTAAATTATGCAAATAATCCCATAACTGTAACAAATAAATAATGAAGACCAATTGAAAAGTTGCTTAGAATAGGTCATTCTATAACATACTAAAGTTAGCCTAAAGGTAAACCACCCCTTTAAATAGCGCCAAGTCTTATTAAATAAAGCCAAAGTTATTTTAGGAAAACAGTGAAACTTAGAGAAGGCTTTACTATTTATGTGGACATACTTGGCCATGACCATGACATCCTGTGAAATACTTGAATTTGATGCCACCCCACCACACCCCCCAAAAAAAAGTGTAATATATGACGTAGTTACCATTTTTGGATCAGTAAATAGAATGTAATAGCAAAACAACCCCCTGCATGAAATAGTATAGTGACCTCAGAATAAAATGCTCCATTGGCCCCCAGAACATAATGCTGCTGTGACCCTCAATACAAAATGGTGCAGTGTCCCTTGCCCAGCATGAAATGTATGCAACAGGTCAGGGCATTTGGCCCATCTCTTTAGGATCCATTCTTATATCATTTTGTGTTATAATGTGGGGCTGAAGTCTAAGGTTCAGATTGGGTGAATTTTACACTGGCATTTATCTGTTAAGTTTTAATGGAGACTGTCACTGGGTTTTGCATCCATAAGACAATTGGATTTTGTTCAGAGTGTTTTCATTAAAACTGTCAGGCAAATCTGCAGAATTTGGGTGCTTCTTTACTGACTAAAATACACTGGCGGAGAATATGTCCCATGTGGCATAAGCCAGAGAGATTTGATTGCATAGAACACTGTACTGCAGTAAAGCAGATATCTGACATACAGATATATCCTACGCATGAGTTGTCTACTGCATCAATCGTGACATGGTTTATTGTCCCAATAAACTGTAAACTCCTTAGTGAAACCTCAAATATTATCTCTTGAATTAAATTATGAGTTATTTTAAGTTTAGGGCAATGCCAACATCTGCCGGCCAGCTGCTGCCATTACCAATTGTTTGGCAGTGGCTATGCTCCCTTTGGCGTCAGGCCATGCACCCAAACCATTTTATTGTTCTAGGATTCTTTTAAGGCTTGTATTGTACATGAAGTCACTGTTATTGGATTCAGAGAGAAATTACTGGGCAACAGAACTGATAAATTTTACCTACAAGCATTGTTTTCAAATTCATATTTTTAGCATTATGGTTTAGAGCCTGGGATATGTATGTCTGTGTGCATGTAACACTCTAAATGTGACTGAGAGGACTTCACCAAATTAAAGTCAAAAATAATAATAATAAAGGGGTGGTTCAGAAGAAACATGAGGGTTGATTCACTAAAGGTCGATATTTTGAGCGTTATTTATAGCATGCGCAAAATTTTTTTATCTCGTCTAATTTTTCGTGTCTTAACGCACGATTCACTAAAAGGATACTTGCGTTGATTTAGACACGATGCTGCTTGCGTTATTTTAGTCGCGAAGACTAATTTTGTGCGGCATTTGATGGAACACGCACTAATAAACACATCGCGCACAAATTGTCGCCGCATGCAGAAAAACGCACGCCATATTAGCCATACACACCATTACTTTCGTAAAACTACTTTTAAGAAAATGACAATTTCCCTGCAAACTGGAAGCTGCATCACTCTAGGGCCAACACATACTTGAATAAATCCCACTGCAAAGTCCATATTTTATTGCCAAAAGCTCATTAACTGTACTTTTCTATAATTACCGCCTGCCTCAAGTAGGTGTTATTTTTCGCATAGACAAATGCGATATTTAGCGCGTCTAAGTGTTTGTGAATCATGCGTTAGTATTATTTCTGTGCGCAAATTAACGCAATGCGTTAAAATTAACACATGCGGTAGCGCAAAATTTAACGCATGCGATATGTGACTTAACGCATGCGATAATACTTTAACGAATCACGCAGTTTTTTTTTCAAAAAAAGTGTGATAACACTTATCGACCTTTAGTGAATCAGCCCTATGGTTTAAACAGTGTCAGACTGGACCTCCTAGGTCCCATCTGTATCTGACATCTAGCTTCCACCCTAAAACAAATGGGTGACATGGGTCTATGGTAAAGTAAGAGCTGAAATAAATTGTGCAACAGGGGATGCCCACCAGGGTGTTCTTTATATGTGCTCCAACCCCTTGGGTGCACTATGCACCTAAATTCCTTCCCACTGTGATTTCAAGAAACTAAAATAGATGGAATAGTCATAAGCCTTGCATGCATGCAGAGAACACTTTGGCAAAAGCAGCTAGATAAAAAAACCAGGGAAATATATATAGCCACTGGGTGCTATAGCACTTGCTGATATAGTGCCCACAGGGCACATCATTCCATTCATTCCCCAGTGCAGCTTACAATCTATGGTCCATGTCATATTCAGAAACATAATTATACATTCAGTTTATAACATTTTACATTTGACAAATGCAAAGGAAAAATGCTATTTAAAAATAATTGGAAAAAAATATATATTGGGCCCTATATAAATAAATAATTTTTGTGCAAGCAAATACACACTTCTAAATTAATGTATTTGACAAGAAAACATTAAATTACGTCTAAGCCAACCTAATATGTCATTATTACTAGCCGAAAATCACATTATTGTCCAAATCCTCCTGTATGCAGGTATAACCAGATTATAGCTTAGCATGTCTAAAAGGCTCCTACATTCTAATTAAAAGATTTAATGTGTGACACAGGTAATGGGCTGATATCTTTATGTATTTTAGGGAAATGATAAAAATCTTCTGGCACCACTGGATCTTCTGACCTACTAAATGCCTTTCTCTGCACTTAAACACTTTTTAGCAGGGTTTAAGGTAAGCCTCGCCATCACTAAGGGATGCTATTAGAGGTTTTGCAGGTCACACTGCAATTCTTTTCTGAGCCCTCAAGGGATCTTCTATATCATATGTTCATCATATACATATAGATCTGCAAGATAGTTTGCATCTAACCATAGGTTTAACTAACTTCTATCCATATCTGCATTGCTGGAATGTAAAGGGAATAAAAAGAACTGCTACCTAATTTAATTGGTTCAGTCCCTATACTAGTGCTTTACAGGATTAGGTTGACACTTATAATATTGAAGCCCTGAGCATAGCTGCTGCTTAGAAATTGAATGTAAGAAATAGACTTGGCTACCTCAACTTAATACTTTACCCACTTTCGACTTCATTTCCCCCCAATACATACATAATTACTAAATTTATCTAAGAGCCATTATCTCTCTAGGGATCTAATATAGGTCTGTGCAATAGCCAGAAGACATTCCACTGAATATATAAAATGGGCTGGATTTACCAGTGTTGTAACATAGTGAAAATGTGTGCTGTCGTCCATGTCTCCAACTGTTAATCTGTAATTCCCTTGTTTTGCAAGTTCCCAGTTTATAAAACAGGTTAGAGAATAATCTTTATGGCACAAACAATAGCTATGGGTAGCACACTGAGAGACTACCTAAATGGATTAATCTCTTACTAGTTTAAAACTAAGGTCAGGGGACTGAAATGCTGCTTGCAGGAGCAAAGTCATAATGGCACAAAAGAGGTAGGCTCTCTAGAAAGCAATATTCATATCTGTGTTTCTGGTAAAGCCATGTAATGACTTTCAGATAACCTTATTAGTTTGTTAGTCACACACTTTAAGCTTTTGCAATTGCCTTGAAACATGTGAAGATGTTGTTACAGGTAGGCAAAATATATTATCTTAAAAAAATACCACTTTATTGGAGTTCCTTATAGATCCTTGCTGGTCCCTGTCTGTATTTCAAATGATGAGTGGGTATTTCCTAATGGTCCCTGCCTGAAGCACCATAGGAGAAGCCCAGCAGCCACACAAGCAAAGACAGATTTCAGTTCCCTATCAGGTCCACCTAGCTACAGTGCAATGTGCTAAGCGCTGCCAGCTTCCTTGCACAGCCTGGGAAAGGAACCGACAGAAAGTGGGACAGATTAGAGGGGCAAATAGGGATTTGGGGGGAAAGTTCAAAATCACTGAACACTACTTTTCTCAGCACATTCCTTTTATATTTAGAGGAGTATAATGCACCGACACATTGTTTTTCACACAATACGTGTGTTAAGGCCAGCATTTATGCTGCTTTCATGTCACACAATAAGTAACACTTCAGCTTCAACTGCAATGGGGAATGCATAGGATGAAGATATATGAAGTTAATATACTACATAACTTGGAAACAGGCATGTCCTGCTGTGGAACACTGGGAAATATTATATGCCGGTTGTATTTATGCCTTTTCCTGCCTGATGTTATTATTGCTCCATCACTATTCCTTTCCATCAGCATTTCCTCTCCTAACCCACAAACACACAATATGTGGTTACTAACTTGGTGGTCTCTGACTGAGGATTTTTACTATCAAAACAAAATATTCAGCTCTGGTGTTATGTTTACTGGGACTCGTGTATATCCTGTTACAGTAGCCTGGTACAGAGTAGAAGTACTGTGGTCACTATGGTGCTGAATAGGCACTATAATGAGCCCTAAACCAACCTGTAGCTCGTAGCCTCATGCTTGTGCAGAAATATTTGTGTTTAGTGTGCCCTATGTGACTATTAGGTTTTATTGTACCATGGTGGACTTTATTAAATACTGTTTGGAGTTGTTTCAAGTCCACAGGCTACTCTGGTTTTTGTAGACACATACTTGTGTTACTAATATATCTTTTATGTAACTGCAGAGTATCATCATCATCATTTATTTGTATAGAGCTAGAAAGTTACATAGTTAAGTTGGGTTTAAAAAATACCAAAGTCCATCAAGCTTAACAGTTCCAAGCAAACCCAACACACACATAAACCTATACTGACCAATGTATACACTCACATACATAAACCATATATACCAACATTAATACTAACTGCAGATTTTAGTATCACAACAGCCTTGGATACTATGCTTGTTCTAGAACTCATAAAAGCCTCTCTTATAGGCATTAACAGAATCTGCCATTACCACATCTCTAGGAAGGGCATTCCCCAACCTCACTGCCCTCACCATGAAAAACCACCTACACTGCTTCAAATGAAAGCTCCGTAACTCTAAAGGGAAGCCCCTGGTGCGCTGATTGTTTTTATGGGAAAAAAGAACATCCCCTATCTGCCTATAATCCCCTCTAATGTACTTGTACAGAGTAATCATGTCCCCTCGCAAGCGCCTTCCTCAATTTTACCATTAAAATTACAGTGGTACTATATCAAATGCTTTAGCAAAGTCCAAGTAGATGACATCCACTGCCATTACAGTGTCAAAGTTTCTGCTCACCACACCTCATAAAGGGCAAATAAATGAGTCTGGCAAGATCTGTTACACATAAAACCATGCTGGCACAAACTTATAGTATTGTGAAGTGCAATGAACTCAAGTACCCTTTCCTTTATTATCCCTTCCAAAACCTTTCTTACCACTGATTTTAGACTAACAGGCCTATAGTTTTCAGGCCAAATAATCAAATAAGCCCAATATCACCTACCTTAGGTGGCATATTGGGAGAATATCTGCTCAGTTGGTGAATAGATATCAATGGTTTTCTTCCACTTTTACTCTATAATGGGGTGAAAAAACTTTTGTAATTTGTGTTGTACCTGTAAGCAGCACTTCTTTCTTAGAATAAGCCAAAAGCCACCCAGCAACCAAAATGGCCCCTACAGGCTTTGCCATATAGCTGGCTCCAGTGAGAGAAAAGTTACATTAGTAAGAGTTAACACGCTGTTGGGATAGAGGGGTTAAACCCATAGAAGGTCACACTGATCGATTCTAGTCATTTTCAGCAATGAAGATGCATTGCTCTCTGGACCCTCAGTGAGTGACAACTGAGTGGTGCTGGAGAAATGATGCTTGCCATTTACACAGATAATTGTGTCAATTGACACTTGCTCATCAAATTGTAGCTATAGGGGCTTTGCTAAGCAATTTATACCTCTTACTGCAACATTGTGCAACACTGCAAGCTAACACAACATGCCTCTGTGCAGAGAAAATGTGGAAAAAATATATAGAGTAGCATTATTTAAAATATCTGGTAAAATTTTATATCATCCAACTAGCATTTTTCCATGTAAAATAAAATAGCTTTGCGTATGTTGAAAATGACTTAGAAAACTATGTGCCCTTCAGTATGTAAGACCAATACCAGATAATATATTTATAATACTGAATTTTTATTAAATGTTTTCTCTTTCTTTGCTTTTTCATGTGCACAAGCTCTGGAGGACTATTGTGTTGGACATTACAAGGAATAAAAGTAAGATACCTTCCTGCTGGCTGAGGGTTATTTTGGTGGAATTTTTTTTTTTTTTACGATCTCCATACAAGTCAATGCACCTCTCTCGGCCCGTAAGATAATCACACAAAAATGCCAGGGGCCCACCAAAATACCTTACCCCCTAGACACACTGTCCAAACTATTTTTTCTCCTTTCCTCACACAACCTCTAAATTCTCCTAGTCTTTTGTCTTTACATACTAACATTTCATCTCCTCTTTGTTCCCATACATAAATATGGAATGACCAATTAATAGAATAATTCAGGGGTCAGCTTACAGGAGGCTTAATTTGGTAGTAAATCTTGTTTTTAATTAACCAAAACTCTCCACCAAGTCAGGAATTTAAAAATAACTACTTGGTTTGGGGGCACTGAGAGCAACATCCAAAGGGTTGGTGAGCAACATAATGCTCACTAGCCACTGTTTAGGATCGCTGGATTGGTTAGCAGAAGAAGGGCCCACTGACACGAGTCAACTGGAGTTTTCCAGGCCCTTGGTGGGCCAGTCTTGCACTGGCTCATCAACAAGAACCTGGCATGCTTTCTTTTACCTTGTATCTTTACAGATATCTGTCTCCTCCCTGCCGCCTAAGGCAGCTGACCCAATGGCAACACCATACTTAGCTTTCCTGCACTCTCACTGGGCAAAGGGATTATCTTTGCTCAAAAGAAGACATTATTTATGTCTTAAAACAATGAAAATTCAGCGCTTTTATTCACCTGGGGTGGCTTTTCCCTGTGATTAGTTACGGGCCATGTGAGGTAAGTTTCTTCGCTGACCTTGTTGCAAAAATAACAATACTGGTGTACCAATGAAGGAGAGTAAAAATGTGCTCCTGTACTATATACCAAGCAGTATTTGTGAGCAATGGGCTGCTTTTCCCATAACTCGGTCTGTCTTGTATTAGCAGTATTTTAATATACCAGTTTACTACATTAGTACGTGCCTTTGGTGGTTTTACAAACCCTTAATCTTTGCCAATGCATTACATAAGTATACCCATCTGTATCCGCTCATTATTATCTTCTCTTTATATCACTGGTCATGGAGACTGAGAGCCACAAAGGGTATTTACACTTGGTGTTCTGGTTCTTTATAGTTTTAATTGCATCTACATTCTTTTTAATAAAATTAGTTTTTCAGGTCCTATTGTAATGTTATGACCATACTATTAGAACGAAGTAAAAAAAAGCAATAAAGAGAATTCAAGCACAACCACGCTATTTAAAAATATCTCTGAATGCCATAGATACAATCAAACTATTTAAGTCTGGATTAAAAAGGTAAGAAGATCCTAAAATATGTAAAAAATTTAATAATGTTTCCCTAAAGATAATTACCAAAGTCAAGGCACAAGCTGGTTTATATTATTTGGGGAAAAAGACTTATAATTGGATGTTATCTCACAAATTCTTAGCATATCCTTTGGGGGAAATATAAGAAGATAACAGAACCCAGCCCTATGAAGTATTTAATTCAAAGACTGACTTTAGCTGTGGAGGTGAAAGTTTATTATAACAAGGTAACAAAGAGATAAAGCACATCTCTATCTCTACCTCCCAAAGTGAGAGTTTGCTGTTTCATTTTTTCAATTATTTGGTATTTTGTAGCTGGAAGTAACTTTAGTAAAGTACATTTATATTTTTATTTAATTTTATTTTGGTACTTTGGTATCTACTTTGCCTGTGTTGTACTTAGTACTAAATATTTTATTGAGGCTAGATGTTTCATTGACCCAGACAATCAGAAACAGATTGCATAAAAGACTTGGCCTGGTCACTAACAGGCCCAGACTGGCAATCTGTTGATTTTGGCAATGCCATAAAGGCCGCTGTTAGTGACAATCACTAGTCACTGTGGGAGCCTCTGTTTACTTTAAATAAAAGGGGCCAATTTGAATAACAGTCTGGACCTAGAGTCGGTGTTAAAGTGGCCATACACACTAACATCCGCTCGCTTGGCGAGGTTGCCAATTTCAATTTCCAGATATCGGTCGGGCAGGCCCATCATTAGTGCCCATACACGAGTCAATAAGCTGCCAAGTGGTCTAAGGGACCAATATCAGCAGCTAGAATCGGCCTGTGTATGGCCACCTTTACTCATTTATTTGGGCAGCACAGTGGCTCAGTAGTCAGCACTTAAGGTTTGCAGTGCTTTGGTTAATAGTTTGATTGTGGATAATGTATAAGGATTTTGCGTGTTACTCAACACTCTAAAAATATTCAGGCAAGTAATATTGATAAGGAACTTAATGTAAGTTACAGTGGGGCAGGGGCTGATGGTGGGGCCAGAACTAGGGGTAGGCAGAAGAGGCACTTGCTTAGGGCACAAGGGTTGGGGAGCACCCTAGGCAACCACCCTTAGGCTGTCCAGCCAGCTTGGCTGATGGGAATGATGTTTAATCTATGTAGTTTTATGAAAATGTGCCACTATATAAATAATGGAAAATAAAAAATAATACAATAAATAATAATAAAAACATTATTTACAACTAGAAAATTAGCACTTTTTGTCATTTTTCTTTTTTACAGGTGCAAATTTGGCCAGAATTAGTGGGAAGCAATTTATTTAATGGAGAAAAGTTTCAAGGCTATATTTTACAAAATATAATGATAATAATATGAGCAGAGACCAATTCTGACAGTAAAAAAAATGTAATTTCTGGTGTCGGTATGTAATGTAACTTAATGGTCATCTTAATATATTAATTAGGTTCAGGGACACCATTAATGGGGGACAGGGTACAGTCCATTTAGGGGGCTTGTACGGACATTAAATGGGTATGGTTTTAATATAAAGATGTGAGGTTTGGGCAGTTCAGGGGCATGGTCAGACAAGCTATGGGGTCCCATGAAGCCTGAAGGCAACAATGGGTAAATGGTAAATGCTATATAAGGGGCTGATTTACTAATCCACGAATCCGAAAAATTCGGATTGGAAAACGAACATTTTGCGACTTTTTCGTATTTTTTGCGATTTTTTTCGTCGCCGTTACGACATTCCCGTAAATTGTCGCGACTTTTTCGTAACCGGTACGACTTGCGCGAATTGTCGCAACTTTTTCATAGCCATTACAGATTTCGTGAATTGTCGCGACTTTTTCATTGCCATTATGACTTTCGAGAATTGTCGCGACTTTTTCATTGCCATTATAACTTAAGAATAATAAAGTGCCACAAAAAGCCAGTATCCAAAGTGAGTATCCAATATATTCATAGTACAGTGCATCATACGAAAAAAACCATATCCTAGTTAGAACCTTAACCTATTTTTCTGTTATATTCCCAGAAGGACCATATTTTTAGTCTTGCAATGGAAATTTGTTCAAAAAAGGATTACTATGATTTCAACTTTTTTTTGTAATGTAAAGCATTTACACTGGGACAACAAAGATTCTGAATTTCATAAAAGCAAATTTTAGTTCCTTAAGTTCAGTTCTTCAGAGCACAGATTGGGGTGCTATGTTTTCAGCTTAAAACAGAACAGAAATGGGTGTCATTTGAAATGATAGTAAATCATTACTGTTCTCAGTTTGTTTCCTTAGGAAGTAACTGTAAGAGTGTTAAAGACCACCCCATGTGGCTTAATTCAGAAGTAAAGAAGTTAATAGAAAATATTAAAAACTCATAGGGAACAGTAGCTGATTTTAAAGGAGAACGAAACCCCCCTAGGTACAAAAGCACCCATCAACTGCCCTCCATCGGACCCCCTCTCCCGCCTCGCACAGTCTATTACACAGAAAGATACCCCTATTTGAAAACCTGAGATAAAAATGCAGAGCAGCATAACAGAGTTCCAAGACGCCATCTTCTGTCCATTCTGATACTCTTCTGGTCTATTTGCCAACTCAGAGCCTGCAAAACATGCACAGTTGAAGCTGATTCCAGACTAGCCCCAATAGCATATGCTCCTGCAGGTTCTGTTTCTGTGTAGAGACCCCAAAGGGATCTGTGGGAAAGGGAGAGGTGAGGGGTGCTGATAGAGGGCAGTTGAGGGGGGCTTTTGTTCTCCTTTAATGAATGTAAGCACTATAACAAATGTTCTAAACAGTAATCGGGAAGGCAAAGGTAGAAAGTGAGGAGCAGATTGTGGTAGAGGGTAAGACTAACATGCACAATTTTTTAAAATACAATAATAGTAAAAAGAGTCAGGTAGAGAGTGTGGCTCCATTACATAATGGAAATAATGTGGTTATAATGGATACAGAAAATGCAGTGTTGCAAGACCTACCTGTTAGGGGCACAGATGGCTCAGATCAATCTACTGTTTGTTGACGCAGACTATGGTACATAAAGGTTTACTCCACAGGTACCGGGGCCATATGGAAAGTTTTAGCCAGGCCTTTTTTATTTTCTCACGCTCGCTTACATCTGTTATGGCACCTACGGATTGGAGGAAAGCCATAATTCAAATATTATAAAAAGGATTATCATTTAAGCCTGGCAATCATAGGCCACTAAGGGGGACATTTGTGTTGGACAAGTTATTTGAACACTTGTTAAGGGATCACAGTCAAAGTTATGTTCTGAAGAATGGCATTATGAGCAGTATTTAGCATGGCTTTATGAAGGACGGGTCATGTCAGACCACTTTGATTGCTTTTTATGATGAGGTTAGTAAAATGTTGGACAGTGGGGCTGGACAGTGTTTAAAACAGTGCCCAACTAATTACTGCATTCTAAACTAAGGACTGTTGGGTTTAGTAATGTTCCTTGTACATGGATAGAAAAACAGGCTACAACATTGTGTACAGAGGGTGGTTGCAACCCACTCATTTGGCAAGGTCTCCAAACGAGCGGATCTTATCCTGATATTGCCACGCAAGGTGGGCAACATCTCCCTAATCCGATTGTTTGGCCCTAGGGGGGCATAGGTACTATCGGACCGAGGGCCACATCAACAGGCCAATGTGGTCCCTGATCTTAAGGGAAAATCAAATCTGCACAATCGAGATCTGGCCAGTTTTAGGATCTGAAGGTCCTTGGGGTCCTTTAGGGTCTGAAGGTCCTTGTATGGCCACCTTTAGTATGTTTCTAAGTTGTCAAAAGTTATTCCTCAGCAAAAGAACTAAAGGGCTTTTCTAATGACATCAGGGTGCAGTGCAGAGTGCAGAAAACAGATGCAAGCCACTATTTTTTACACACTACCACTTGTTTCGGGGTGGGGGGGCGCATCATAATAAACACTTATTTAATGACATTTTTATGATAGGCTGACCACTGGAGGGGGTGCTGTGGGTGGGTTGTAGGGTGTAGAGATGATAAGTGCCCATAGGTGCAACAATGTATTTACCACCAGGGGTGGTATGTGGAAGGCCCCTATGCTGCCACCCCTGCCATTTCAAGTACACAGAGGCCCAAGCAGCCCCCCACCAGCCTACTAAATAGTGATTGTCTATGGCATCTTACAGCAGCCCCTCTGGTATTTGCCAGAATCAAGAGTTCTCTAACACTAAAAAACTTGAAAGTTATGCATGTAGAGTGAAATTACCATCATAGATATTTTTAAAGGGGAAGTTCTTTTAATTTGCCAACTTTTTCTGGCTCTTTCAGGTTTGCAGGTGAAAATGTTACCTGGTTGTTGTGGACATCCACCTACCCCACCACCAAAAAAAATCACTGTGATATAATTTTTATCACAATTGTTATTCTTATTTTTGAATATGTTTTTGTATTTTTAATTCCATTTTGTTTTTTTGACTGCACAATGGTTTCTAGAGCAATTGTCTTGCAATTCAATTGCTTTTCCTGTGAGGTAAACAAGCAGATCCTGCAATATGGTGACACCCATGAGTGGCCAGTGTATTGATGTGCAAGTTTGATTGGCAGACCAGACAGCAAGATCTCACAGGGTAGAAAGAGGGGCTGTGCCTCAACCAGTCATAATCCCACTCCACTGCTCTATAACCATCTCCCTTTTATGGTAATTTGTAGGTCTTTGTTTTTACTGCCAGTATGCACCTCCACTAAATATAAACTCTACTGTCAGTACATTAAAGACGCACACATGCACTGCAGGGCTGGGTTTAGTTGTGTTAGGACAAAACAGACAAACCCAATTAATTTTATAAAGTAAAATTGTCAAATATGGGGCCATGTAGCCTTGTATTCCATCATCTCCTGACCCACATCTGAAAGACTGCTTTTTTAGGCAACAGTGAAAAAGAATGTTACATATAGTTTTTACAAACTACCTTTCAGCAGCCACCCTGCATTTCCAGAAGCTATTATCCCACTGCTACTATAGGCACCACCTCTCCCTACTATACCTGCTATCCCACAGCCCCAGTCCCTTCCCAGAGGTTATTATCCCCCCAGTGCTACTATAGGCACCATCTATCCCTACTATACCTGCTATCCCACAGCCCCAGTCCCTTCCCAGAGGTTATTATCCCCCCAATGCTACTATAGGCACCATCTCTCCCTACTATACCTGCTATCCCACAGCCCCAGTCCCTTCCCAGAGGCTATTATCCCCCCAGTGGTACTATAGGCACCATCTATCCCTACTATACCTGCTATCCCACAGCCACAGTCCCTTCCCAGAGGCTATTATACCCCCACTGCTACTATAGGCATCATCTATCCCTACTATACCTGCTATCCCACAGCCACAGTCCCTTCCCAGAGGCTATTGTCTTCATTGAAACTATAGGCACCATCTTTCCCTACTATACCTGCTATCCCACAGCCACAGTCCCTTCCCAGAGGCTATTATCCCCCCACTGCTACTATAGGCACCATCTATCCCTACTATACCTGCTATCCCACAGCCACAGTCCCTTCCCAGAGGCTATTGTCTTCATTGAAACTATAGGCACCATCTCTCCCTACTATACCTGCTATTCCACAGCAACAGTGCCTTCCCAGAGGCTATTATCCCCCACTGATGTTATAGACACCACCTCTCCCTACTATACCTGCTATCCCACAGCCACAGTCCCTTTTCCAGAGGCTATTATCCCCCACTGATGTTATAGACACCATCTCTCCCTACTATACCTGCTATCCCACAGCCCCTGTCCCTTCCCAGAGGCTATTATCTCCCACTGATGTTATAGACACCACGTCTCCCTACTATACCTGCTATCCCACAGCCACAGTCTCTTCGAAGAGGCTATTATCCACACTGCTACTATAGGCACCATCTCCCCCTTTTATACCTACTATCCCACAGCCACAGTCCCTTCGAAGAGGCTATTATTCCCACTGCTACTATAGGCACCATCTCTCCCTACTATACCTACTATCCCACAGCCACAGTCCCTTCCCAGAGGCTATTATTCCCACTCTACTATAGGTACCATCTCTCCCTACTTTACCTGATATCCCAAAGCCACAGTCCCTTCCCAGAGGCTATTATCTTCATCTATAGGTACCATCTCCCCTTTTATGCTACTGATGCCTGCATTTCGCTTTGCCACCTTTCATAAGTAGAAATTCTGGGCAGGGGGTGGGGGAGGTGACATCAAGGGTGATGTCAAGGAACAGGATGATGATGTTTGACATCAGGGGGTGGGCCTATGATGTGGATGAGGATTGGCTTATTGCTGCCTCTGCAGAGTTCTTATTGCATTTCTGGCACTTTTCTGGCTGAAGCATAGTGGGTCCCTGCAGAAGACTTTTGAGACCTATTCTGGACAGTCCTGATTTCCATAGCAAAACCTACTGTACCAGGTACTTATAGAAATGTCCCACAGTGATCATTCATTGTTTTGTGAACTTAAGTTAATTTTGGCAGAGTGTCCAGAATACAGAACTCCAGCACTTAGATACAATTGTAACTAATAATATATTGCATTTTCCTACAGGACGATTGACAGCTAAGGAACTAAAGGTCCCCATACATGGGCCGATTGCAGCTGCCAATATCTGTTCCTTGGACCGATTCGGCAGCTTATCGGCCCGTGTAGGGGCAGAAACGAGGGGCCTGCCCGACCGATATCTGGCCTGAAATTGGCCAGATATCGATCGGCCAGGTTAGAAAATTCAGTCGGATCGGGGACCACATCAGCTCGTTAATGCGGCCCCTGAACCGACTGCCCCATTGCCGCCAATATAATTCGATCGTCTGGCCCCAGGGGAATTATTTTTCTTTTACCTACACGCTCCCCGACATCGCCCACCCATAGGGTGTATGGGGACCTTAAAACTCAATGTGGTTATACACAGGCTGATAAATTCTGCCAACAAATCAGCAGCTTATTGACCTGTGGGGCCCTCAGACAGGCTTACAAATCTTGTGAAAAATCAGGCAAGTTTTAAAATCCCATCGGGACAAGGAGCACATCCGCTTCTTGATAAGGCCCTCGTCCCAACAATCCCGACAGCTGAATGACTGGATCAATTTGATATTTCCCACTTCAAGGTGGGTAAGATCTGCATAGATTGAAAGAGACTCTCTCAGTGTATAGCCAGCTTTAAATGGGATGTGCACCTTCTTCAGCAAAACTGTAATTACACATAATCAATTTTTGCCATTTTCTGTGGTGCACTTTGCTGCCAATAAATCGTGGCAAAGAGTGTGTGGTATCTGGGGTGTGTGGCCACAAAATGGGTGCAGTGAAAAATTTAAGCCGTGGTACGTGAGGCATTTAGTCCTGCCCATCTTTCTATTTTTTAAGTGCTAGGAGGTATGTGTGTTTAGTAAGTGGGAAACCATTGCCTAATAAACCATCTGTATAAAGTTTCCATTATTCTAATGTGGTAAAATAGTTGATGAAGAACCATCTGACATCAGAATCCAAGTGGATATTTTGCCAGTGTCCTCAAACTGAAATTTGGAAAATTTTTGGCCATGTCATGGAAAAAGTGGATAAAATTTGCCTTGCTCCTGTGATCACTTACTGGAACGGAATCAGTCTGTGCTTATATGGGGCAGAATTTAGTTCCAACCCACTCTATAGGAGCACCAATAGGCAAACGCAGTTCCTGTCAACGCTCGCAAAAACACGGGATGGATTGGAATTTTTTCACGGGTGTAGGAAACACCACGAGTTACATGAGCCTTAGAAAACTTTTACATGCTAATAATTCCTTTTGCTATTAGTGTATTTGCAGTTTAAAGATGACCACATATGGGCCTGCAGGCCAAATGACTGGATATTGTCCTTTGACCTCTATGTGGACAGACAAAATTGTTTGTTGCATTTGGCACACCACGGTCAATAAGCAGATCTGTATATAAATAAAGAGGAGCTGGTGATCCTTGCCATTCCACATTTGCTAATGCCCCAAGCAAACACCAAAAAGGGAAAGATAGAATTTTCACCTTCAACAGAGTGATTGCTGGTAGTACTATAGCCTGGTTCGTTAAATTGGCCACCATGTGTTATACATACCCAGATGGTTGTGCAGTGTGGTCAAAATGCTCAACTAAATCTTGACATATATAGCCCCTTAAGGGCAATGGCACATGGTATTATTTGTAGACCACTGTAAATCTGTGCTACCACAGATGACAAATCTCCCAAAAACACATTGTTATTGCAATTAGGATTGCTGTAAGTAAAACATATTACTCGCGGCAATCCTGCTTTGTTGGTGTGAAATGAGAATTGAGGCATTTACCCATGATTAAGCCGGAATGCCACAAGTTATATTTTTTACTTGTTATCCTTATGTAACCAAATGGTAAGGCAGTTTTGCAGCACAGATTTACCGTGTGTCATGCAGAACATTGAATTAGCCATCAATTTAGTGTGTTCTTTACTTGCCTGGGCTGCCTACACGTGCAAAGGGCAGGCAAGTCTTCCATTTTGATAGCTTTCTTCTGTGGAAAAAAAGCAATCCCCAAAAAACATGAGTTAATATTTGACGCAGCATTGTTGCCCTGTAACTTAACTACATGAACTCTAATGCTTTTCATTCCTTTCCCTAACTTGTTTACTGCCACATTCAGCATTAGTGCTTTGTGTGATTTTTTAGTTGCATTCTTACTGAGAAAACCACAAGGTTAGATTTTTTTCACACTGATGCGTGCTCTTGAACTTCTAAAGCCTCCCTGTTTGCTCTCTGTTTAATTCCTCTTATCCCATAGGAATGCAAAGCCTTGCACTCCTTGACCCCACATATATATCATTTCCCTGATACAGCTTTTCTGTATAACCCTTCTTATCTTCTACCTACACATCTTCCTTCATATATTCAAGGAGGCCCCATCTCTGTGAAACTAACTCCAGATGCAGGGGACTTGCTGGTTAATGAACACGCTTCCTCTCCTACTGCATTAATAGTCCTTGACGTTTTGCCATTTAAGCTGTAAGCTCCTTGGCACAGGACTGCAGCCTTACCTCATGCTAAAGCCTCCTGCCCACTGCCAGTTAACAACCCCCATTTTTTTTTTTTTTTAAAACAGATGAAAGAGATGCCTAGTTCAAACAATAACCTAACCAATGATTTCACAATTGTGCATGATAGTTTAGCCACTGAAGTGTCTTATGCATTCATTTTTTTACAGTCTATGGATGATGTTTTATATAATACCCATGTGAACATAATATAGTAACAATTTCCTATTTCCATAATATTTTTTTAGTCTTTTCCTGGTTAAGAAATATATAGACAGGGAAAGTCTTTGGGAGTAGTGGGTTCCCCACTGACAATTTTACAACAAGCATAAACTATAAAATACAGTGCTACATTGAAACATAGGACAGACTCTGGCTATGCATTTTAGATTTAATCAGGTCTGGACTGGGATTCAACTAGGCCCTGGCATTTTAAAAAGTACAAAGAGGCCCAAACAGCCCCCTGCAGGCCCAATAAATGACTGTCTATGGCATCTTACAGCAGCCCCTCTGGCATTTGCCAGAATCCACAGATTACCAGTCCAGGCCTGCCTTATATTTAGGCGTATACCAATGTTACTCTAATCTGCATGTTTTTAACATTTATATAGATATATAGCCTACTACTCAATCTACATAAATAACATAAACATTCCTCCCATACGTTGACAGCAGTGATATAACCACAGCTCCACATTTAGTTTATACAAAGATGCATTTACAAAATATGCTGTATCATAAAGTGACAGAAAATCTACAAACAGGCAAAACCAAGCAAGTATTGCACTTTTCTTCTAACAACATACATCAGGGGTCTCCAACCTTTATCACTCGTGAGCCTCAGTCAAATGTAAAAAGACTCGGAGAGCAACACAAGCATCATAAAAGTTCATGGAGGTGCCAAATAAGGGCTAAGATTAGCTATTAGGCAGCCACTACGCACACTATCAGCTTACAGGAGGCTTTATTTGGTAGTATTTATTCAACCAAAACTTGCCAACAAGTCAGGAATTCAAAAATAACTACCTGGTTTGGGGGAACTGAGAGCAACATCCAAGGGGTTGGTGAGCTATATGGGGATCAATGAGATACATATTCAGAGTGTTCACTAGGGTTGTACCCGCTCACAAGGATAATAAATATACATATGTGCATAGGGGCTTAAACTATGTTGGGCCCCCTGCAAAAAATATTTTTTAAGCCTGTCCCTCACCACATTATGCTGTATCTCAAATGCTCACTAATCTGATGGCGGGTGTACCTGGGTTTATACTGGGCCCCCTATACCTTACAGCAATGTAGTCTGCTGCCCCTATCGCTAAGAGACAGTTTGAGAATATTAACCTATGTTGCACACAATATTATTGAAAAAGTATTCTAAAGGCATACTCGCTCGCCAACAAAGCAATGTGTTATAGAACACCACTTTTCTCATTCACCAGAAAATCCCATGTGTCACATGGCACCTGACAGGTGGGGATGCTATGAGGCTGTGAGCACAAAATTGATATAGACAACAACTAGAGATCCTCTGCACTCACCCATTATCAATATATATAGGACATTCTATGTATTAAGCTACTTAGATTGTAAGCTCTACAGGGCAGGGACCTCCTTCCTTCTGTGTCACATACCGCATGGCACTTAATCTCTGTGTATTCAAACGTATTTATTGTATTTATTCTAACATTTGTCATCCCTGTGTGTAATTGTTTATATTGTAAAATTGTGCAGCGCAGCACATCATTGTAGCACTTTATAAATAAAGTTACAAATACATACCTAAATACCAATGCCTTCCCCTTTAAGCAAAACAGGGATTGTTCGTCCATATATTGCAATATACCGTATATACTCGAGTATAAGCCGAGTTTTTCAGCACAAAAAATGTGCCCCAAAAGTAAGCCTCGACTTATACTCGAGTACATAGTAAGTCTGCATGTGTCCCAAGTCGCTCTCCTTGCTCGCACCCCCCCCCCCCCCCGGGACGGACGAGTGGTGTGGACTCGTCCGTGTGGACGCGCTTCTTTTAGGGTATATACGGTAACTCGTCGCCGGCGACGTGTGTACGTTCATCCAGGGGTGACGTGCTGGATTGGCGTGCTGTGGTGGTGCATGGGGTGGGGAATGGCACGCCAATGGGAATGCATGCAGTACAAGGATGCCCCTCTGCCCCAAACAAGGTAAGCGCTGTTTCAGCACGGCGTGCTGTGGTAGCACACAGGGGGGACTGGCATGCCAAAGGGATTGCAGGTAGGACACGGATGCACCCTCTGCCCCAAACAAGGTAAGCGCTTTACCTCCCACCTATTTATGCTTTGCACCAGCTCTGGAAGCATGAAAGTATTTATTCTGTATTCATTTGGATGCTGCCAGTGATACACCTTCTCTCTATGCAGCCAGTTCCCAGGCTTCCCCCCCAGCCTAAGCCTGCTGAAGCTTCTTACACTTACCCTGGAGCCCCTCACCATGTATAAGTGAAACCTAGGAACATTGTACAGTATACACCACTGACGACTTTCCCAGCCTGTGCCTTACAGCAGTTTGCCCTAATTGAGTAGCCTACTGCCTCCACAATTTATTTATTGGGGGGGGGGGGGCGCCAAAGGGAATTTACACATCACAATTTCAATATGTATGTAAAATTAAATGAGATATTAACCTGTACAACCTTGCATATGGTTATCTTATGTTGGATGCGCCACATTTTCCAGCCCATACCTTGTGTTTATTAATATGGTAGTCATGTAAGCACTTGTTAGTGTCCTTTTATTAAATAATTTGATTATTGAAACTTAGCAGTAGCTGCTGCATTTCGCACCCTAGGCTTATACTTGAGTCAATAAGTTTTTCCAGTTTTCTTAGGTAAAATTAGGTACCTCGGCTTATACTCGGATCGGCTTATACTCGAGTATATACGGTACTTCAAGCTGGCCAACTGCGTCAAAGTCATCCCTGGTCTGGCCAGTCCTACTCTTACTTTTATCTGATTCATTAAGAATTCTACTACTTCAATATACAAACCGGATTCCAAAAAAGTTGGGACACTAAACAAATTGTGAATAAAAACTGAATGCAATGATGTGGAGGTGCCAACTTCTAATATTTTATTCAGAATAGAACATAAATCACGGAACAAAAGTTTAAACTGAGAAAATGTACCATTTTAAGGGAAAAATATGTTGATTCAGAATTTCATGGTGTCAACAAATCCCAAAAAAGTTGGGACAAGGCCATTTTCACCACTGTGTGGCATCTCCCCTTCTTCTTACAACACTCAACAGACGTCTGGGGACCGAGGAGACCAGTTTCTCAAGTTTAGGAATAGGAATGCTCTCCCATTCTTGTCTAATACAGGCCTCTAACTGTTCAATCGTTTTGGGCCTTCTTTGTCGCACCTTCCTCTTTATGATGCGCCAAATGTTCTCTATAGGTGAAAGATCTGGACTGCAGACTGGCCATTTCAGTACCCAGATCCTTCTCCTACGCAGCCATGATGTTGTGATTGATGCAGAATGGGGTCTGGCATTATCTTGTTGAAAAATGCAGGGTCTTCCCTGAAAGAGATGACGTCTGGATGGGAGCATATGTTGTTCTAGAACCTGAATATATTTTTCTGCATTGATGCTGCCTTTCCAGACATGCAAGCTGCCCATGCCACACACTCTCTTGCAACCCCATACCATCAGAGATGCAGGCTTCTGAACTGAGCGTTGATAACAACTTGGGTTGTCCTTGTCCTCTTTGGTCCGGATGACATGGCGTCCCAGATTTCCAAAAAGAACTTCGAGTCGTGACTCGTCTGACCACAGAACAGTCTTCCATTTTGCCACACTCCATTTTAAATGATCCCTGGCCCAGTGAAAACGCCTGAGCTTGTGGATCTTGTTTAGAAATGGCTTCTTCTTTGCACTGTAGAGTTTCAGCTGGCAACAGCGGATGGCACAGTGGATTGTGTTCACTGACAATGGTTTCTGGAAGTATTCCTGAGCCCATTCTGTGATTTCCTTTACAGTAGCATTCCTGTTTGTGGTGCAGTGTCGTTTAAGAGCCCGGAGATCACGGGCATCCAGTATGGTTTTATGGCCTTGACCCTTACGCACAGAGATTGTTCCAGATTCTCTGAATCTTCGGATGATGTTATGCACAGTTGATGACGATAGATGCAAAATCTTTGCAATTTTTCGCTGGGTAACACCTTTCTGATATTGCTCCACTATCTTTCTGTGCAACATTGTGGGAATTGGTGATCCTCTCCCCATCTTGGCTTCTGAGAGACACTGCCACTCTGAGAAGCTCTTTTTATACCCAATCATGTTGCCAATTGACCTAATTAGTGTTATTTGGTCTTCCAGCTCTTGGTTATGCTCAAATTTACTTTTTCCAGCCTCTTATTGCTACTTGTCCCAACTTTTTGGGGATTTGTTGACACCATGAAATTCTGAATCAACATATTTTTCCCTTAAAATGGTACATTTTCTCAGTTTAAACTTTTGTTCCGTGATTTATGTTCTATTCTGAATAAAATATTAGAAGTTGGCACCTCCACATCATTGCGTTCAGTTTTTATTCACAATTTGTTTAGTGTCCCAACTTTTTTGGAATCCGGTTTGTACATTTTATAAAGGGACATATATATATATATATATATATATATATATACAGACAGTGAGCCGCACACACCAGGACTTTGAAAAAAATGAAAAGTTTATTTGAAAAAAAGGTCAAACGTTTCGAGCACTGACTGTGCTCTTCCTCAGGGACAAACCAGTCCAGTATATATATAGTATATATATATATATATAGATCCTTGAGAATGGTCCTAATAAGGACCGAAATGTTGGTTTTAACAATATAGCTACAATAAAAAAATTTTGATGAAACATTGAAGGGTGTGCTGGCCACAGATGATTATCTACACATATATAATTTTGGCTAAGCACCCCGCAGAATATTGAGCCTTGGAGTGCGGACACCATTTGGATTGATATATATAGTATTATATATAAATATAATCTATCATTGTAGGTCTTTTCTTAGCGTGGACAAACTCATGACGTTTGCTCTGCGCCACTGTAATGTGCCTGGACCTATGGCAGGACATCATAATTAGTCCATAAGGGTACAAAAAACTTACTAATATTAAGTAATTTGTGCTACTTTAGGTGCTGCACCATTTTTATAACATACTCTAACCTCACCTCTGTGCCCTCCCCATTCTCTATACTCTCTGTTGTTTTTTTGTCATTTATTTGTGGAAAATGCCCTGAAGTTAAACGCTGTGTTGCTAGAAACCCTTCTAGCTGTGGCAAGGTGCCAGGCTGATAATCATTAATGTGCTGGTCTCCCATTAGTCATGTTAATGATTGGCTGGTCTTGTGATATCCATTCTCACCCAGTTAGTAAACACATCATCTCATACTCTGCCATTTGCTTTGAAGAGTACAGCCGGATGAGGGGAGGGGATGAGGTGTGTAACACAACTTATGCAACATACTGTACAAGCACTCTGGGTTGCTTGTAATTTTCATAGATGTTCCACCTTCATAAATTTTACTAAAAACATTCTGTGTTCAGCTCGCCATAAACCAGTATCATTACATTAGAATATATACTCATACTGGCTGCCAAAATATGGCGTGACTACAGCATCTTCTCCAAGTGCAAATGGCAGCTAGGGGGGCATACTTTATGCCAATTTTGGCTGACATTAATCATAGGGCTTCACTTTATTGGCGGAGTGGCCTCTCAATACCTGCAGCAACTGTGGAGAATTCTGTGGAAATTTGTTTTCATAAAAAGAACTAGCTTTTATCTACTATGATTAAATCTCTTAGGCTCTAGGTTCCAGAAGTGAAGCTGGCGACATGTAACAATATTTTTCATATTTCAATAAAATGCAACCCCCACTTCTCACCACAGATTGATTCCCATTAATTTGAATGAAAATGGTTCTGAATTATAAACCTGCCAGGTAATGTTTTTGAACCTTAGTGCCAGGAGACCCACTCTAGTAAAGAGTAAAGCCGGCCATACACGCACCGATATTGTTACGTACGAGCTTTAAAAGGCGACTGATATCGCAGAAGGCTGCAGATCAGGTTAAAAGATTTTGATCCGGCGCCATTGAAGGCACCCAAGCAAAATCTATGTTTAGGGCTGAATCGCCAGGTGGAAGTAGAATTTCTATTGTTTCTACCTCCATATATGACGATTCAGCCCTGAACATCAGTGGAGGGTGGGAACGACTGATCAGAATTGCTACGTGTATGGCCACCTTAAAGTGATTTGTCATGGGTAGATTTTCACCACAAGAAGTGTGGTGATCAAACTTACACAGTGTGTCATTTCTCTACAGCAGTGATCTCCAACCAGTGGCTCAGGGGCAACATGTTGCTCACCGGCCCCTTGGATGTTGCTCTCAGTGCCCCCAAACCAGGTAGTTATTTTTGAATTCCTGACTTCCTAGCAAGTTTTGGTTGAATAAAAACAATATTTACTACCAAATAAAGCCTCCTGTAAGCTGATAGTGTGCATAGAGGCTGCCTAATAGCCAATCTTAGCCCTTATTTGGCACCTCCATGAACTTTTATGATGCTTGTGTTGCTTTCTGAGTCTTTTTACATTTGACTGTGGCTCACAAGTAAAAAAGGTTGGGGACCCCTGCTCTACAGGGTCAAACTTGGCCGGTGGGACACCACTGCCCTCCCTCCCTGGATCGTAGCAAACTAGAAGGTACGGACGTGGGGGAAGGCACTGGCGTTTGGTAAGCAGGCGGGCAGTCAGTGGGGATGCAAGAGTAGCAGCCCCTGTGGGTTATTTACACCCCAATCTGACCCTGTTGCCCTAAAGAAAGGAGCCTGCATGGAATCTATTCTCTAAAAATCTGTTATTGAGAAAACTCACAGTAAACTTTTTAAACAAAAAGTTCATCATTTTTTTATTTTTTGCTGTATGGCACCAGAAAATGAACACATAAAATGTGACTGTATCTTGGTAGATCATTTTTTCCTATATATTCTATTATTTAAAAACAATTTTTTTTCAGTGCAAGTGAAGCTTTTGATTGCAGTACTCCTTTAAATGAAATAAAGTCTTATACAAATGAAAATGTGCACACTGTTATCTTTGGTGGCTGTACCTGTATCTGGCTGTGTTTACCTGTTTATGTTAATTGTTATCATATGGAGATAAGGAAATAAAGGCGCTTAGAGCTGTATGTATGTATGTGTGTGTGCATGAGCAGGGCCTTGCCTGCAGAAACAGACTCACACATCAGCATGACAAAGGCAGGTGCCTATCTGTACAGCCCCAGGGGTCACCTTTCACAAGTAAATAAAGGTGTGTCACTGATACAGACTAGACTAAATACAGAGAGAGTTTTACAGAGGAGCTGCAGGACATGAATAATACTGAATAATCTGTACTACGTATCACTTAGGGCTCTGGCACACGGGGAGATTAGTCGCCGCGACAAATCTCCCTGTTCGCGGGCGACTAATCTCCCCGAAATGCCATCCCACCGGTGAAAGTGTAAGTGATCAGTTAGCAGAGATCTATTGTGGGTGACTAAAGGTCCCCATACATGGGCTGATAGTAGCTGCTGATATCGCTCCCTTGGACCGATTCGGCACCTAATCGGCCCATGTATGGGCACTCCTTACGGGCCTGCCCAACCGATATCTGGCCTGAACTCGGGCAGATCTCGATCGGGCAGGTTAGAAAATCTAGTCCAATTTTATTATAATGGCGGGTATAGGAAAAGTCAGTCCGGGGACCGCATCAACAAGCTGACTTTTCCTATACCCGCCATTATAATTCAATTGTTTGGCCCTAGGGCCAAACGATCGAATTACCCTAGTCACTCCCGATATCGCCCACCCGTAGGTGTGGGATATCGGGAGAAGATCCGCTCGCTTGGCGACATCGCCAAACGAGTGGATCTTATGGTGTATGGGCACCTTAACTTGCTCTGCGGGCAATCAGCCTAAAGGTGGACATTTATGGACAGATTTAAGCTGACGATTTGGGTCCTTCAGACCTTGGCAGTTTATCTTCCCTTGTATGGTGCCCTCCGACGGGCCTTCCAGACCAAAATCTGCCCGAAAATCGGGCAGGCTTGATTTTCCTGTTGGATTGAGGTCAGCCGCATTGGTTTATTAATGTGGTCCCCGCTCTGGTGGCTCCTATTTCTGCCATTGGAATTAAAAAACAGGTTTGCTGCAATTAGGTGAGGTAAGTACACTGCTTGTCCTTCTCTATGTAGGTAGAATTTAGTTGTGTTTCTACAAAACGATGGTAGCAATGGAAGATATCAGCTTTAGAAGGAGATAGCACCCTGCAGAGATAAACCGGGGGCAGAATGACTCAGTCCACAACCCATCTATGATTAAAAATGAAAAATAATAAGTCAGCTTGAACTTTAGCTGTAATGGCTTTCCAACAGAGCTGCATTTAAGGAGAAAGAAAGGTACAAACTAAGTAAGCTTTATCAGAAAGGTCAATGTAAATACAACCATAAGCACTCACAGAAACACTGTCCTCTGTCAAAAGATTTGCTGTGTCTGTTTTCCTCTGCCAGAGACAGGCAGCTCTCTCCCCTCTCCTGCTCCCCCTCCCTCAAGAATGCTAAGAACTCACTCCCCCCCCCTTAGGAATGTGGATCTGAGCCAATCAGCAGGAAGCTGACTCATAATCTAACTAACTGAGCATGTACACTGGTCTTGCTCTTGGAGTAGGAGTGAGGCATTTTGGGAACTTTCTTTACACAGCTCAGCATTTTTTCTTCCTGTTTGGCTTCTGATAATCTGAACAGGTGACATATGGGGAGACTTAAGGGCACTATTGAGACAACTGAAGGTATGCCTGCAGCTTGGGATTAACTCTTTATTGGCCTTTCCTTCTCCTTTAAGAGAGCAGTGAATTATTTCTTCTGCAATAATACAGTTTACAATACATTTTGTTTATTTGTTTTATCTGTAATATGATAATTCCTGTTTTCAATCAAATCCGAGTATGTTAGTACTACCATAAAATGCCAGAATTGATTACTTTGAGTTTAGACTACTTATATGCCAGCACCACTACCTATAGCAGCAGTCAAACATTTCAAATTAAAAAAAAAAAACAGAACATACAGAGAACATATTAAAGCTGTCCTTCTGTAGGGGTTTTTAGAAGGAGGAAACTATGTAAAGTTTAGGAAAGGTTAAAAAAAATGTGTCACGGACACCCAAAAGTAGGTGAAATAGTTGTGTCTTTTATGGAAGAGAGTAGTTTTAGCATGGGTCAAGCAAGGAGGTACTGGGCACATGTTGCTCGCAAGCCAATGGTTGGGGATTACTGGTATAAATAAAAAAAATAGTTTAAGGCCACAGAGGTTTATCTCATAATTGCAGGAATAGGAAGTGCCTCTGTAAACGTCACCTGCTTTCTGTGGGACAGTTTGGCACACACAGGCTGAAAGTGCAAGGGTAGGTGTGTAGTGTTCATTGATTCATAGCGAAAGGCAATACATTTTACTACTGATCCTTGCACCTGCAGCCCCTTTGTGCAAATACTTTCACGTAGTAAAATTGGCCACAGATGCACAGATTGTTTGCACGTTTCTGTCATTTTCTAACTATGTGTATTGCCACAAAAATCTGAGCAATCAGTTACTGAAACTGCACTTGCCTGATCTGATTTATGGGATCTAGAAATTATCACCATCCACTTGTGTGCCCAACTTGCACTCCATGCACCCCCCTGCGCTGATCTTTAGATTTTGCCTCTAAGGGGACAGCTGGAAGTCCTGCTTCACATGGCATAAAGCCTTAGGGCTGTGACACATGGGGAGATTAGTCGCCGCCGACAAATTTCATTTCCCTTGTCGCGGGCGACTAATCTCCCCGAAATGAAGTCGCAGAAATTTCCTCCCAAGTCAACTTTGCTAAATTGCGGCGCCGCGTATGCCATCCCACCACCAATTTACATTCCAACCGGTGGGATGGCATTTCGGGGAGATTAGTCGCCTGCGACAAGGAAGATTTGTCGCGCAACGATTAATCTTCCCGTGTGTCACTGCCTTTAGGGTGCAGCCACACAGAGCGACTAGTAGCAGCTACTTGTCGTAGCTACTAAAAAAGACAATGCTGATCATTTCCTGATAATTGTTACTGTGTGTGTTTTAGCAGAAGCAGTTCTCAGTACTGTCTATGGCAGGGTATTTTCTGGAGTTTAGTAGCCTTGAAAAAGTAGCTGCTACTAGTAGCTCAGTGTATCTTCACCCTTAGGGCTCTGGCACACGAGGGAGATTAGTTGCCCGTGACAAATCTCCCTTGTTGCGGGCGACTAATCTCCCCGATATGACATCCCACCAGCGAAATTGTAAATCGCCGGTGGGATGGCATACGTGGTGCTGCGACTTGCGGAAATCGCCAAAGTTACCTCGAGGTTATTTATAACCTTAAGCACAGTGGTGTTATCAAAATAATCTCTTCATAGAATAGTTTTCAAGAAAGTGTACGAAATAAAACTTAATATAATTGAAACACATTAAATCCATCAGGTACATCTATTCAATACATACCACCAATTGTGCATAGGAAAACAATTATACAGGTAAGCAGATGCTCTTGCCAAAATTAGAATTAACCTAACGTTTTGGCACAGAAAGTCTTTTTTCCATTAACTTTATAACTTAGTCGTATAAGAACCATCTAATCATGCAGTATACACACACATATACATATATACACATGAATGTATTGTTTACTGGGATTCCCAATGGAGGTTACAAACTATCCCGGGCGCTACGCACCTACTCACATGTCCCGCTCCATAATCCCTGAGACCTGAGGCCATAAAAAAAAATAAAAAAGTCGCCCCCAGTTTCAATGGCCGTTGTAGCCACGCCCCCTAAGCAATGGCCGTGTTTGTTTGGCTGCCCTACCTTGGAACCCTCCCCCTTCTTTATTTCCTTGTCAATGGAGCTGAGAGTGCGCACGGTTCGGACTTTAGGAAGCTTTCTCTGCGCTCCTGGGATTATTAGGGCTCCCCGGCTGTGTGGATCTGGGGGGGGCTCTGGATTAAATGACGAGCAGTTCGGATTAAAGTCGTGAGTTGCATGGAGGTTAGGAAGAGATGGATCCGCAGCCTGCAGATGGGTCTTCTCAGTGCATCCATGTGCAGCTACAGGGGGGCGCACCGTGGGGATTTACCCTGAAAGGAGGGCTGGAACACGGGGAGCCTCTCATCATTTCTAAGGTACCGTCCCCGATCCGATATTGACTTGGCAGGGACCCAAAAGAGATGTTACTGTGAGAGCAAATGTTATTTATTGCTGTTTATCTAGGAAAGTCGTGTCATTAGCAAACCGGAGATATTGCAGCTGTGAGCTCAGCCCGTCAGGCGCCCAAGGGTTAATCGATTTATCAGAAAATCACATTTTATTTACTGGCATTGACCTATGGAATCCTGACACGATTTTATATATATGTATTCATTCATATACATGCAGCATACATATAAGATTTAATCATCACTCTGTAGGAAAGCTGGGGACTGGGTTTTTAGTGTGTGAGTGTGTAACTGTGAGTGAGTGTGTAACTGTGAGTAAGTGTGTGAGTGTGTAAGTGTGTGAGTGTGTAACTGTGAGTGTGTAACTGTGAGTGTGTAACTGTGAGTGTGTAACTGTGAGTGTGTAACTGTGAGTGTGTAAGTGTGTGAGTGTGTAACTGTGAGTGAGTAAGTGTGTGAGTGTGTAATTGTGAGTGAGTAAGTGTATGAGTGTGTAATTGTGAGTGAGTGAGTGAGTAAGTGTGTGAGTGTGTAACTGTGAGTGAGTGAGTGTGTTAGTGTGTAACTGTGAGTGAGTAAGTGTGTGAGTGTGTAATTGCGAGTGAGTGAGTAAGTGTATGAGTGTGTAATTGTGAGTGAGTGAGTAAGTGTGTGAGTGTGTAACTGTGAGTGAGTGAGTGTGTGAGTGTGTAACTGTGAGTGAGTGTGTGTGAAGTCTGGCTTCTGATCTGATATAAAAGTTGCTGAAACCATGCAGTTGGCCGGACAGATCGGTGCTCCTGCAGGGAGAGGGGAGAAGGCGCATACCGTTCATTCTCTGCAGCCATCCCAAACAAATAAACTAGCCCTGGGCTTAACCCCTGTGAGCCCACAGCACTGCCCCATCACTCTACAGCCACTGGTGCTCCATGAGTTAAACACCCAAGGTGTGAATTACTCAATTCATGTATAGTGTAACCCTACTGCCTATTTTTTATACATATATATTTTTTTATCTAGATTTTTCAGTGCAAGTGCTAGAAAGTTTTTGGCTAACTGAGAGTTAACTTTCCAAGCAAGGCTAGACTGATACTTGCACGATTAATAGACTCGGGAACAATCACACTGGCCAACAATAGGGACAAAATGAATAAGGGAAAAAAGAACAGACAATCCCATTTCATTTAGGTGAGATGCGATTTTGTACATACAGATGATTAAAGTCACAATAAGGTGTGGGTTATGGACACCTTGAGTTGGGGATGTTAACCCTTTCAAGACCTGGCAAGGAAAGGCAGTATAGTACATTATGGGGTACATAGAATCCAGTGTGAGATTCCTATATGATATCCAATTCTGCGGCGTATCGCTTCAGTTCATTTTGCAGCAATGCCGTAATACATTCTTGTCATTAAAATCAGCATTACGGATTTTTCTATTCTTGATCTGTCTGTTTAGTTAGTAGGGAATACTTTTTGCTTATAGTAAAAAACAGTTTTCCTTGGGTACTTTTTTTTTTTTTCCTTTCTTTTTCCAATTTGCATTGGCCTAGATTTCAGTAGGAAGTGGCTGGGATACAAACTGACTGGATGCCTTTTGTTCCAAGCAGAGGGATGGGGGAGGGACGCTAAGAAGTTTTAGCTTTTTTTTCAGTTTACTTCTCTGCTCTCCTTAGCTCCTTTGTCCTAGTAAGACTAGTTATAAATTAACATCCCAAGTACCAGCACATTCTGCTGTGCTGGGGGTGGGATATAATTAATAGATCTACGTTGGCACCTAGATATTAGGTAACAAGAGTTCCTTCTGCCTTTCAATCATGCCTATAAATGAAGGAATTTAGAACTATTTGGGTGATGAACATACAGGATCCTCGGCTCTATCTATATGGCCACATGTTTGACCCCCATTGTCAGTGAAAGTTTTATTATTTTTCCATTTTAATGTGAAAGTGGGATTGTGGTGAGCAGAATTGTGATAGCAGCCAATATAAACATCCTGTAGAATCAGATTGCTGGTTACTATGTATATAAGGCGCCCTATACTCAGCTGGTCCCAGACAGCACTTTACATTCTTCTGCAAGAGAATTGCCTTAAGGGCAGATTTACTTGTGCATTTTTTTATTTTTTTTTTTGCCTCGGTGCTATAATTGCTGCAGAGAACAAATTGCCCAGAATGTGAGTGCTCTGCCTCAGTTACAGGAGCAGCTGTAGGATCCATCAGATACTGGTGTTCCATGCGCTGTGTGGAAACTGTTGCTACAAGGCGGCCGTTTACATGAGTGATTGAATCATTTCTATTTAGCCCCTTTATATAACATTATATCGAAGGGCAGGTTTCTGCTACAGTCTTCATTTGTAAAGAGTTTCTTTATAAATACAGTCCCCTTATAGACCTCAACATACTATGCACAGCTGCCTTACAGTGGCCTTACACGTTCAGATTTTAGTCTTCTTTAGACAAACTTTTATCACTTGTACATACGTTTGAATTCAACTAAAACTAAAATTCAGACTGAAATTGTAGGATAAAGTACTAAAAATAACAAATCGGAGGATGTTCTAAACATGAAATAGTTGACCGATACCAATCGTACGAAAGTGGCGTCTCAGAAATGCTTTGTAGGTCCCCCAAGGATATTGTCAGATACGCAATACATGCGCAGATTTTATCGTTATCCAACCGAAAGTTTCTAACCTGTCTGATTGATTAAAAGACTAATCGCTGTGGCTTGAAAATTATTAGGACGATAATTCAGAGCCAACACATGGTCAAAAGTCATACAAAACTAAGTTTTGTGCAGTTATATTGTTGCGTCTATGGCCAGCTTTACTGTGAAGGTTGGACGGTCTGAGGTTGGCGTTGGTCAGACTTTTCTGCAATAGCAGTGTTGGGGTCCACGCATTTCATGGAGGGGCAAAATACACTGTAATGTCTTTACTTCACCCTTTGTGTACCAGGCACATCATATGCATTTTTTGGCCCAGGCTGGTCAGGAATAGTAGTTCCATGGACAATAGCATACATGCCCATCTGAGAAAAAAAAGTTTGGTGAAACCAAGAACTATCAGTTGGTACTGCATTGGTTGCAAGCATCTGTAAATGAAAGAAATATTATTTCCACTGCGTTTTAAGTAAATGTGGCAGAATATTTTTCATTATACAGACATTTCTGAGCAACCCATAAAATCTGTGCTTTCAATTGCATATTAACACGTGCAGGGAAATTTCACTGGTCTGATGACAGATTCCTCTGCAGCCGTTAACACACCCAATGATAGTCTATTGTCTATGTGGTATCTGATCAGATTTACTAAGGGTTACAATTTTGACTGCACAAAGTCAGTATAACCTGTTGCTCATTGTGACTGGGGAGCAAGCAAGGGGATTTCATATCAAACCAGCAGGTCCTTTATCACAGGTATTGCATACTATTCTGCTTAGCTTCTTTATTACATTTATACATACGGTCAGGGTAAGAGCTGCCACTCCTGCCACTTTCACTAATTTTCTGTACAGGTATTGGAACAGTTATCTGGAAATCCGTTATCCAGAAAGCTCCAAATTACAAAAGTCAATCTTCTATTGACTCCATTTTAATCAAATAATCCTAATTTTTAAAAATGATTTCCTTTTTCTCTGTAATAATAAAACAGTAACTTGTACTTGATCCCAACTAAGATATAATGAATTCTTATTAGAGACAGAACTAACCCATTAGACTTATTTAATGTTTACATTTTTTAGTAGTATGGAGATCCAAATTATGGAAAGATCTGGAAAACCCCAGGTTCCAAGCATTCTGGATAGCAGGTCCCATACCTATACTTGCAAATAAGTACTGAAGGAATGCTATGCTCTGATGTTATATTATATTAGGGCAGGGGTCTCCAAACTTTTTAACCTGTGAGCAACGTTTAACTATAAAAAAAAAAAAAAAAGTTGGGGAGCAACACAAGCATGAAAAAAGTTCCTGGAGGTGACCAAAAAAGCCTGTAATTGGTTATTTTGTAGCCCTTATGTGGATTGGCAGACTACAGGAGGCTTAAGGCCCCCATACACGGGCCGATAGAAGCTGCCAATATCGGTCCCTTGGACCGATTCGGCAGCTAATCGGCCCGTGTATGAGCAGAAACGAGCGGCCTGGCCGACCGATATCTGGCCTGAAATTGGCCAGATATTGATCGGCCAGGTTAGAAAATCCGGTCGGATCGGGGACCGCATCGGCTGGTTGATGCAGTCCCCGAACCGACTGCCCATGGCCGCAAATGTAATCCGATTGTTTGGCCTCAGGGCCAAACGATCGGATTATTTTTTTTTTAAAGCAACTTCCTACCCGATATCGCCCACCCGTAGGTGGGGATATCGGGTAAAGATCCGCTCGCTTGGCGACATCGCCAAGCGAGCGGATCTTATAGTGTATGGGGACCTTAAGTATGGTAGGACCTGTGGTCTTTATGTCTCCAAAACCTGCCTCCAAGATAGAAATTCAAGAATGAAGGCCTGCTTTGAGGTCACCGGAAGCACCATCCAAGGGGTCTGGGGAGCAACATGTTGCCCACGAGCCACTGGTTGGGGATCACTGTATTAGGGTGACCAAATCCCTTAAAATAAGGAACACATCTAAAAAATCCAGATAGCAGGGTGGAACTTATAGCAGTTTATTTTAAATAAAATCAGTGCTGCTCTGCAACATGTATTTATAGACACAGCACCCTATATTATATAAAAGCATCAAAGAAGAATGTAAAAGTTAGAGGAAACACAATTCCTATTCAGTTTATGAGAGATGCAAGTATTTCGCCTGGCAACATCAAACATTACTGCCATTGCCACATATGGACCATTTGTACAGTACAGTACAGTGCTGTTCACCCTGCAGGTCACCTTAAGGATGTCACTGCTAATATCAGCCAGCCTGTTTCATAGGCCCATAGATGACAAGGCAAACAGTTCTCCTTGTGTCTTTTCACAGACAGGCAAGATTGCTGCTGGGAAGTTGGTGGCAATGAGGTTTAGAAGCCAGTACCATTAAACTCATGTCTTATTGCTTACATATAGTGCATGGCTTTTGACAGTAGCCCTCTAACACTAGATCTGGTTCTGGTCTACAGTAATGTAAATATCTACTAAAATGATTACTGTAGGTTGTTCCAGTTAAGCAGCATGTCTAAGGGAAACATTTTACATTTTTGGTAACACGCTATAAAAGGGAATTTTGCATCTGCCTGGTTTTAAAGAGAACAAAAGGCTCTTACTGGGTCAGTAGAATATTGTTTGTATTTGCAGTGTTGAAATCCAACCAACATTGCTGTAAACTTGAATGTTTTATCAGCTGTGATGGGGAAAAAATCCTGTATACTACTGGAAGAAGCAAAGGACTTTGGTTTTAGGCATGCTGAGTTTATAGCACCAAATGGTAGCCATTATGTAGTTATAGGTGAGGGAGGCCAGTTGGAAAGTCAAGGGTAAAGACAGAGCTGTGTTTCATCCTTAGAACTGCCCCTACTGGTGGTGGCAAAATACCCAGTGTGATGTACGATGACGCAAAATAAAAACAAAATTTAAAAAAAAAAAAAAAAAAATACCCAGTGTGAAGCCCCATTCAACATTATGTAGCCTGTTTAATAAGCTACATTCAGATGTTGGAGCATGCTGGGAATTGTTGTATAATAATTAGAGCAACTATACAAAAAAAGGATGCATCTAAGGGGCACTGCTTAGATTCGTAGCTCCCATATTCGCCTGCTCTGGCCATCCTCAATGTGGCAGTGTTTGGGTGACAAACCAAGGTAAACGTGGCAAGGAGCATGTAGAGGATTCCAGACACTTTTGCCAGAGCAGCTGACATTTCTGCATGTGCCGTGGGCTTTAGGGGAATCAAATTAAAACATGTACCATGCACAGACAAAAAGGGGAAGATAAAAACTTTGTAGGTGAGGCAAATAAGAATTTCCTGATTTCCCATGTAATATGACACAACCAAGAAACTCCCTACAGCATTTAAACTACCCTTTTTACAGAGTTGGTGTTTGTTTTCTGCAATATAAATGGCTGCTCTCCAAATGCTATGCTCATTGTCTCTAAAGGAACTTGGTATTAGACATCCCCTGGTGTTTTGTTGCTTTGTTTTTGCCCCCCACCCCCCCAAGACAAAACTGCAGGGGAAAAAGACATGTGATCCATTAACCATTCTTTTAATAAATCACAGTATATAACCCTTTATCAGATGCAAATAAGCTTACTAGGTCATTTATAATGCCCATTTATTTAATATGGGGGGCAATGAGAACGGAGTTACAGGGCAACATTGTAGGTGTTATTACACACATGCACCTTATCCTACTTAAGTTCATCAGAATCTGTTAAATGTCCATTCCACAGTGTCAGGAATGAGATATTTTTGAGCCAGTACAGTGCTACCACTCAGTATGTGGGGCTCAGGACTAAACAGGTCCAGGCATATGCTGTAGTGACCTGTGAGAGCCAGCTGCATGGATGAATTTTGACAAGGTCAGAAGATGCACTGCCCTTGTGAAAACCTCTGTCTATTACCTGACTTAATGTGATGTTAAATGTTGTGAGAAAGTCGCTAAATGTATACTGTAGTTTTTTTAATTGTATTCCTAAACATGGTCAAGCCACTTTGCCTGAGGTGGGAAACTCAGCAAAGAAATGCCAGCAGGAGTATTTCTGTGCCCTTTTGGAGCCAAAGGCCGCCCCTGTCCGCTCCTGATTCATCTGTGTGGTGCCTTTGCAAAGGTTAGGTGTTGGTTTAGGGTCCCTAGGGCATGGGACAGCATGGGGTACCTGGGGTCTGCTCCTCAGGGGGCAAATGCTCTGGATCACTCCTGGACTTAGAGTTCCCTTAAACAAATGCTGCTGATGTTGTTTGATATAGAGCAGTGTTATCAAACGTCTGTGGTACTGAGGGCCGGAATTTTTCTAACAAACCGCCTGCCATGTTCACCCCCACAGGCAGCAGGCAGAGTATGGCACACAGAGACAGCATAGGGCAGGCAGAGTATGGCACACACAGGCAGCGTAGGGCAGGCAGGGAGGAACACAGGGAAATCTGTCATGGCTATCATGGCAAAAAGCTGGTTTAAATCAGAATTTTGGTTCTTCTGGTACATATAGCACAATTGTGCTCTCTGCACTAACAAGGCAGCCCCTTGTCACACCTCTGTGGTGGCAGCATTCGAAAGGCCACATCAGGGTGGCATAGATCCAAGAAATGCCCCTGACTGCTCCTACAGTCTATCTGGTGTGAAAAGGTGAACGATGCAGGCACTTACAGTCTGAGCCTGAGTTGTGAACAAAACAGGGGCATACAGCCTGAATCTGAGGTGTGAGCAATACTGGGTATTAAAGCCTGAATATGAGGTGTGAACAATGCAGGGGGCCAGTTACTCTCAGTGCTGATACTGCTTACACAAAGGTAAGCAGTCACAGCAGCCAGACAGGTGGGGGCCACTGTCCAGATCCGTCCCATGGGCTGCCAGTTGGACAGCACTGAGTATATGCACTGTTTGCAGAGCTTTACTAGTGCTGGATAAGTAAGGTGGAAATCAGACAATGGGTATAATAAATAAGCAACATTCACAACAGTGTTCCCCGTATCTCTCATTTTATTTATTTGCTTGTTTAACCTCCTGGGGTTAGATTCCTTGGCCACACTTATCGACCAGGAGCCTGTGCTCTGGGCCAGGACCAAATTGGCTTTTGGTGCAAATGCCCCTGCTTGGCAGCAGCCTTCAGGAAAACTGACACTGGATGTGATTGAGTCAAACTTAAAGGCTGCCACAGATTACAGTGATCGGTATATTATGGGTTTCTGTGTTGTCTTCAACAATTTTTGGTTCAGAAGCTGGAGTTCCCCTTTAATTCAGGCGACTAATCTCTACGTGTGCCACAGCCCTAAAGGTGGCCATGCAGGCAGATATAATTTGTGTATTTTGGCCCCTTTAGATAAAGACAGCAGTTTATCTGCCCATGTATGGGGCTCTCCGATGGGCATGTCTTACCGGTATTTGTCTGGAACTTAAGGTGGAAGTGTAGGGAAAAGATCCGCTCATATGACAACCTTACCAAACAAGTGGCTTTTTCAGTGTATTGCCTGCTTAACTTAAAAACTGAAGTGGGGGTAGTTTCTCCTCTAACAGCTTGGTCATGTTTACATTGGGTGACGGCTGGCAGGTTCAAGGTTATTTATTTAAAAAAAACTTGTCATTGTCACTCATTCTCTGCACACACTGGCCAGATCCTGATATTTTTTGTGAACAAGGCTTGTGCTCTTGGGAAGTTATAATTGGGTAAATTAAACCAATAATCTGCTGGAATACCAGGAACAGACTGCATATCAAGGGGGATCTGCTGCGCAAGGCCTATTCCCACCTACTTGTACTCTATCTATCCTTAAATGAGATGAAATAAATCTTTTTCTACAGTTCCATCAAAGGGTAATTTGAGAAAAGCCCTAGCAGAGAGGAATAGTGAGAGGTTCATGCAGCGCAGCACTTCAGACACAGCAGGCAGCATCTAATTCTGCATATTTATCTGAGGCGGATCTGGGAGAGCAAATGGTGGCTACCTTTTGTTTGAACTGTTTGTTTTGTATGGCTTGCTTCGTATGTTTGGTTTAATTATACAGTGCTTTTGCTCTTCTGTGTGTTCTGTGTGGCCGAAATTCTATATACTTCAAAAATGCTTTTGTGCATAAAATGGAACTTTCTGGCTTCAGGTTGAGATACATGACAGACATGTCACTGGGAAACATTTTGTGCATAAAAAAACATAATAGCAATGACATTCCTTCTTGAACTCTGCCTATGGTAAAAATAAAATTGCGTGTAACGAGCATGTATTCTCATTCAATATAAGAAAAAGTGTACAAGTACAAGTAGAGCTTTTATACCCTTCCAGTCTGCTTGGCACTGCTGATCCCAGAATGCCCTGCTTATATATGTTATAGTAAGGGATGCACTGAATCCAGAACTTGGTTTAGAATTTGGCCTGACCCGAACTGTAAAATCACAGGAAAGACCAATGCAAGCTGGCTTAGTGTCTGCCTGTATGCGTCCATGGAGCCGATTTTGGTGCAAAAATGGATGCTTTTGCATTTACACAGTAAAATTTGCCCAGTAAAATCGGCCGAGTGATCCAGACTTTAAGGGCTGTGACACATGGGGAGATTAGTCGCCGCACAACAAATCTTCCTTGTCGCAGGCGATTTAATCTCCACCGAATGCCAGAATGTAAATCGCAGGTCGGATGGCATAGGTGGTGACGCGATTTGCCAAAGCCGCCGCGTATGTCATCCCACCAGCGACTTACATTCTAGCCGGTGGGATGGCATTTCGGGGAGATTTGTCGTGCGGCAACTAATCTCCCTGTGTGTCACAGCCCTTAGGGTGAAGACACACTGAGCTACTAGTAGCAGCTATGTTTTCATGGCTACTAAACCCCAGAAAATCCCCTGCCATAGACAATATTGAGAATTGTCTCTTCTAAAACACACGTAGAGACAATTATCAGTAAATGATCAGCATTGTCTATTTTAGTAGCCACTAAAAGTAGCTGCTACTAGTAGCTCAGTGTGTCTTCACCCTTATTCTCCTTTAAAACATTCAAACATGGTATACGCGGCGCCGCGATTTGCCAAAGTTGCCTTGAGCGGAAACTTTGGGCGACTTGGGCAAATCGCGGCGCCACGTATGCCATCCCACCAGCGATTTACATTCTAGCTGGTGGGGTGGCATTGCGGGGAGATTAGTCGCCCACGACAACAGAGATTTTCCGTGGCGCGACTAATCTCTCGGTGTACCCCAGGATCAATTTTTTTTTTGAGGATGAGATTTTGGGGGATTTTTTTCTCACCTTTGCGTATGCAAATTAGGGTTGGGATTCCATTCGATTTTCAGAGGAATCGGTAGCATTCGGTATACAGCCAAATCCAATAATTGTGGATCCAATGCATCCGTATTTACAATTCCTTTTTTTTTTTTTTTTGTCCAAAACCACTATTCATGAATATCTAGCGGTAATGTACCCCCTGGTGTATATTACAAAGGATTTCAACATTCCAACATTCTCATGTCTAATATCTGCATAATTCTCAGTGGGAGAGCTTTTTCCATTATGCACACGTGCATGGTAAGCAGACATTGTACTTTGCCCTCTGGGTCTCACTTTTGGGTCGCTCTGTGTATAATCATGGCGTCTGCAACCTTTCCTGTGTGGGTGTAAGTAACCCAAGCCTGGCATCACTTTACACACTGTAACTGTTGGCAGTCTGCTTACAGGAAGTGTTCCCATGCTGGGTGCCAAACTCTCATTACAACCTGCAGTCTATAGATCAGCTGGTAAATACAATGTCTGTCCCAATAGTGTGCCCTTGAGTTTTTATCCTGGCATGAAACTAAAAATGAGGCATATAGGCCTTTCTGGAAATTGAGGGGTTAAAAGCAGTTCTTACAAGCTACAGAAGTGGAAACCTAAAACCAGCCCCTACATATAATGCAGCCTTTATGGTTTGAAATCAGACATCTCCTTGTTTCTTTCCACGCAGCCCCTAGAAATCCCTTCGGTGCGTAACCATAACAGGAAAATACTATGAGGTTTACATGTATTTTAATTCCTCTCTGAATATGAAACGTACATTCATAACGTTGCTCATTAGCTTGTGCCTGGCAAAAGGTCACTGTAGTATTACGTGGGTCACCACCAATCCTTTAACCTCTTGCATGTTCCCCACCCAAAAACAGATGGGGAAGAGAGAATTATCTTTGGCTCTAGCGGCTACATAGGAAGAGAATACACAGCTGCTTTATAGGGGATTTAAGCCCAGTCTGTGTGATTTGAAGCGTTGGGTTAATGGAAAATTTATCCTCTATGGATGTTCAATAAAACATATTTGTACTGTTTCAACTAATTTTCACCCAGGCAGTAACCAGTGGCAATCCATGTCTTGGGACTAGGTGTTTTAATGCCCCAAGAAAACCAAAGAGGCCTCTCCACCCTAGTTTCCTTAACTTTCTACTGTTTCTAAACCTAGGGTTCCCACCTTTCTGTTTTAGGAAGTCTGGCCAGGGGATGGGTGATGTTGGGGGCAGACAGGTGGTGTCAAGTGGCAGTGCCATTTAGTGGGCAGGCTCATGATGTCCGTGGGGGACCTTTAACACTATGATGTGGTGATCAGGAAATAGTGAAGGAGAGCCATGTCCAGAAATCTGAGAAAGCAGTCTAGATCTGGACAGCCCTTACAAAAACCTTCATCTCTCTATATGCCAGTTTGGTATTTTCTCCTCTTATCTTTCCTCTCATAGTACCATTTCCACTTCATTCCCTAGTTGTCTCTCTTAGTTTTAGCCCCCCCCCCCCCCCCCCCCCCCGGCAAACTAGGATATGCGAAGTGTTAATGGAATGAAAGCATAGGTTCAGAGTGTTAAAGACCAGTAAAGGATAATAATTAGTGTTCTTTTTTTACTTGTATAAGTAAGTATATTGAAATAATCTGGGAGCTTAGAGGGTTAGTTTGCTGGACATAAAAAATATGCATTCTTGGATATACTTGTCTTTCCTGGGAACAACGAGTTTTACCAGATTTGTACATACCTCAGTGGCTTTATTTTTGTAAGTCGCAATTTTTTTGTAAATTGCAATTAAGTCTGTGATATACGGATCTAAAACACTGTGAATATAAATACTGTAACCAGAGCTTATCCAAACCATGGCAGCCGTAAGAACTAATTTAGAGTATAGACAATAGAAGAGCTAAATGGTATGGTAAAAACTTTATGGGCCAAACAAAATTTTTCTCAGAACAGCCCCAAATGCAAATCTAATGCTGTTTAGAAGATGGCATGAACAGGGCAATGATCCCCAACAAGTGGCTCTGGGGCAACATGTTGCTTACCAACCCCTTGGATGTTGCTCTCAGTGCCCCCAAAGCAGGGAGTTATTTTTGAATTCCTGACTTGGTTGAATATAAACAAGATTTACAACCAAATAAAGCCTACTTTAAGCTAATAGTGTGCATAGAGGCTACCTAATAGCCAATCAGAGCCCTTATTTGGCACCTCCATGAACTTTTATGGTGCTTGTGTTGCTCTCCACGAGTAAAAAAGGTTGGGGATTCCTGCTGTAGGGCGAGTAAAGCCCAGCGAGCTTGTTCATTCTGATACACTCCTTTGTAAGTGCTTTGCCTAGTGTATCCTCTAGCATTCATTTTTATATTGTAGATCTCCCCCTTTTTTGTGGGCATGTGTAGTGTTGTTATGGCATAGTGGAACAAAATACAACATAAAAGAAAAAAATAAAATGTAAATACTCGGCTTCTCTGACACTTTGCATGTTTGTAGAACTAACAGAAATGAAGCTCTCCCATAGTGAACCCTTGTGTGATGTCATAGAATGCCAAATGTAAAGTCAAATAGTGCATTGAAGAACGATTAGGTGCTGTAAGTGTTTGGGGAAAGTGCAGCAGAGGTTTAGAATGAAAGGAGAAAGTGGGGTTCAAAATAATAAGGTAAGGTGAATAATAAGTGCAGAGTGGCAGGGGAAGACTGAATATGCAGAATTGCAAAGGTTGGTAGAAGGAAGCAGGGTTATAGACTGTTAGGGGGAAGTAAAGCATCAATGTAGAATGGTAGGGGAAAAGTGCAAGGATAAGGGAAATGTTAATGATGCTAGGCCACTAAAAAGAAGCAATACTGACAAAAATTAAACAAACCAAGTGTGTGTTGCTTTTGCTAACCTGTGCCTATTTAAGCCCATATAAAGTAAAAAAATGTAAATAACAAACACTTTTTTGATAATTATCCACCCCTACACTTCTTTCTTTATGCTATAGCTGTCTCTCTATAATGCTTGCTATAGTACATAGTACAGTCTTCACTTTGTTCACTATGTGTGTACATTATGTATTTTTCATTACAATTAAAAGCAGTGCAATGCCAATCATCCTATGTGCTTATGGAACTAATTTTATGAAAGAAGCCTGGGGCTGGATTTAAGGCTACCCAGTTCAGCTTTGCAAAGAGTTAATAGAGCAGACTGGTTAATATTTGACAGGGTCCCTTGTCCTGCATTCCTAAGGTCTCTTGTCACAGCCTGTGTCACAGTCTGAGAATGTGGCCTCCCACCCAGCCAAAGGGTCCCACTGCCTCCTGCAGGAGGGAGAGAGGAAGCCCAGCTGTGGAAGCACTGGTCCTGGCTGCAGGAGGGAGTAGGTTATGACACGGCTGTATACAAAAGAAAAAGAATAGTTCAGGCAGGAGGGGGAGAGAGGAATAAAATAAGGAAGGGGAGAGAAAATGAGCATAAAGGTTTAGGGCCACAGGGCAGCACAGTGTATGCTTACTGTTAAGATAGCGCAGAACAAATGTGAATTTTAAGAGCAGTCCTAATGTGTTGGGATTTGTGGGGACCAGCACAGACTAGGCTTATTTGCGACATACCTTGGTCACAATTTGTGCTAGCTCTCCCTTGCCCCACTCAGACCTAAAGGTGGCCATACACAGGCAGATTTTAGCTAATTCGAGCCTTTCAGACTAATACAGCAGCTTATGTGCACGTGTAAGGGCACCCGCCACAGGTGTACCCAAGCCTAAAATTCGATATTGATCATGCAGGTTTGATTTTTCTGTTGGATCAGGGACCACGTTGACTTATTGGTGGGCAATGCGATGGGCCAAATGACCAAATTACAACAAGAGGAAAGGATCTATTGGAGTGAGGACCATATGAATGAGCCGATGCAGCCCCCAATTCCACCGATTTTTTCCTATGACCAATGGTTGTGGGAAAGATTGTGATTGTAGCCTGTATGGCCACCTTAAAGATTCTGCATTGCCCAATTCTTCATAGTCTTATATTTATGAAATCAGCACATTATCGGCCCCTGAACATTTGGAGCTTAATACGTAAGAACTCACCCACGTTCTTTTCATTCCTATGGGATTTTTAGAAGCATGTTAATCAGTGGGTTAGAACTTGCCATTTGATAAATACGCTTCTAAAAATCCCATAGGAATGAATAGAATGTGGGTGAGTTTTTATGAATTAAAGGGGACCTGTCACTCTAAAATAATTTCAAATTCTTTTTTTATTGTGTTTGTCAAGCTAAACAAACCTCACTTACAATATATAAATAATATAAATCTTGTTTCCTTCATTCTTGGAATTATACAATGACAGCAAGCACGCAGGCTCCATTTTGTGGGCACTGATATTAAGACAAGCCCCAAAATCGTCCCAAAATCTTGTGTATGCACCTGAACAGGGGACTTGATGTACATGACCATGCACTGGCTACACAATTAGATGGGGAGGAAAGTGAGTGCTTGAAATGTGGGGAGGGGACAGGCACACAGGGCATTTGCCTGCATCTTCCCTCTGGTGGAAAACAGCATTGGACAAAACACCCTTGTCCGCCAGTCACTGCTCTTTTTACTTATATATGTGAACCACCCTATTGCATGCACATGGGGTGGTAACAAGGAAATCTCTGTGCCAACGCATTGTTACACCAAGGTCTGTCTGTCACTGCTCTACATGTGCCAACCATAGGGCTTTACATTTTTTCTGCTGGGTGGCAGTGGAAGACCAAACTCCCCCCTATTTAGCAACCTATTAATCACTCCAGGCATCCTGTCACGGAATTTAGTCTGTATTTGTAAATATATGTATAAATATATGTAACACAGTAAACATGAATTATATAAACACAGACCCTAACCTGAGAATTCATTTTTATGAACATACATTTATGGAGATATATAATTTTACTTAAAGGGGACCTGTCACCCTAAGAAATAATTCCAATTTCTTTTCTATTGTGTTTGATAAGCAAAATTAACTTCACATACTATATAAATGATATAAATCTTTTTTCCTTCAGTCTTGGAAATATACAATCACAGCCAGCAGGCAGCTGCCATCTTATGGGCACTGTAATTAAGGCAAGCTTTGTATCACCCCAAAATCTTGTGTATGTGCCAGAATGGGGGACCTGATGCCCTTGCCCATGCACTGACTACACAATTAGATGGTGAGAAGGTAGGGGGAATGTGAGTGCTGAATGGAAAGTTGAGGTAACTCTGCCCCGCCTCTATGCCTGAGGCATAGAGGCCGGGCAGGCAGTATATGATTGACAGCTGGGATTTTTAAATCCATTTATAATGGGTTTGAATGTGTTAATATAAAAATGAATTTTGGTTTTATGTTTCATTTGAAAAGGACTTTTATTATACAGCTTTTTATGTCTGGGTGACAGATCCACTTTAAACAATTACCCCACAGTCGGCACAAGAACCCCCCATCCTTTACAAAACCAGAGCCAAAGGGTCAGTCTTTGCTTTGGAGTAAACTATCGACATTTCTGCATTACATGGGAACATGTTATCTCTTTAACCCAGACCTTTCTCTTGTCTATACTCACCCCAAGTTCTTTCTTATGTCATTGTTAGTAATATTGCTTGTTCTCTTGTCAGCCCTGAGTAATGGTTGTTCTCTTCCCATCCTACAGGCATGTTGTACTTTCCCCTTGACAAGTATATGAACTCACATGCCCTTTAGGCTAATAAATAGTACATAACTTTTCCTTTGTCTCTCCTTCGTTATACCTGTCTCTTAGTGTATTCCTTTCCAAACACACACTTGGTCCCGTCAGTGTAAAGTACTTTTTTTCTCAGTTTTACACAAATAGTACACCACCAAAGACAAGCATGTGTATAATCTGTCCCTCCATATTTATAACATTTTCCCCCCAAGGGCCCTGTGAGTACCTTGTGAACAGAATAGAATATTTTAGTTATGAAAACAGGCTGTTCAGTCTGGCTTTGTTTACATTAGAGAAGAGGTACCTAAGGGGCACATGATCACATACAAATACAAATGGGCCATACTTGTTCACTAATACAGCGTTTTTCAACCACTGTTCCGCGGCACACTAGTGTGCCGCGAGATGTTGCCTGGTGTGCCGTAGGCAGGGCACCAATGTACTAGGGGGGCACTGCTCTTTGCACCAATGTACTAGGGGGGCACTGCTGCAGGGCACCAATGTACTAGGGGGGCACTGCTCTTGGCACCAATGTACTAGGGGGGCACTGCTGCTGGGCACCAATGTACTAGGGGGGCACTGCTGCTGGGCACAGAGTTAAATTTTTTAACATTTTCTAATGGTGGTGTGCCTCGTGATTTTTTTCATGAAACAAGTGTGCCTTTGCCCAAAAAAGGTTGAAAAACACTGCACTAATAGATGTTTCAAAACGGATGAGGGTGGGACTCCCCAAATATAGGTAAGATGGAGGAGATGGTTTTATCTACAATCTTAGGCCCACTGCATTCAAGGGGGCCATACAACTCTGCATGGTGGGCATAACTGCCCTGTAGCACTACTAATTCCTAATGTGAAAAATCAGTTTACCATATGGATTTTATTATGGTTGGTGTATCAGTGTGAGTTGTTGCATGCATGCATACATATATACAGAATTGTTTCTCATTTCACTGCCTCGTCTGCAACTTTCAGTTTGGAAAGCCAGTGGGGCCTTTAAAATTCCACAGCCTTAGGTCCTATACATGTCATCACTTTCAGGAGCTATTGTCAAAATTTCAAGCTTCTAAAATCTTAGTGGAGTATGTATAAATGCAAACAAGAAGGGATTTTCTGTGCACACATTGAGCTATGTCCTCACACATTACTTTCTGATTAAGGGAAAAATAAACTCTCTTTAAAGAGAGAAGAGTGATGGGAACACAAAATACCTCATCCTACAAGCATGTATTGAAATGCTGTTAGTATGCTTTAGGCAGTGTTTCCCAAACTGTGCGGCAAGAAGCAGTTGTAATGGGGGAGTCGCCTGAATGCCAGTTAGGATAATATTTGAGGAGAGTGCCTATTTGCTGTTCTAGATTCACATGAATAACCAGCTTGAAGTGTCTATATAAAATCCTAGATACTTTTCTTTATTTTCTGTGGCGTTGTTCCTTCTGGTGCAGACCCTGAAGGTGAGATTTGAATTAAATCTATATTTTCTGCCATAGATTGTCTTTTAAGCTATCTTGCTGTAGTTCTAAGACTGGCCGGGGGTGGAGTCTAAAGTGAGGCTTGAACCCAAATTGTTTGAAAATGAATGCGCCTTTGCTGTTGCCTGTAGACCTAGTAGTTTGGGTGGCATGATGCCCAGGTCATCTGTTGTTATGAGATGATTGATTGTTAGGCCACAGCCCGTAGCATAATTGTTCATCACATTGTGTATATCATTTACATAAAGATGATCTTTATTTTGTTTCTTGCCATTTCTAGCACTCGCCTTTTTCTCTCTGGCTGATGTCCTAAACTCCTTACCCTGGCATACAAAAGATTTCTTGTCCCTTCGCATATTTTGATGGCTGTGGTGGGATGAGTCCCCACCCTTCTATAATAAACCCCCCACTCCTAGCTGGGGCTTTGCCACACCAAGATTTCATCCGGCAGCATAGGGACAGTGTAGCACACAGAGCTGAATAAAACCCACAGGTATAAGACATTCCATCTGTCCTGCTGTTGGACAAGGTAAATATTCATTTTTAACAAACATTTTATTCTGCATATTTACAAGCGCATTCTGATGTGTATATATACAAACTTCTGATGAGGTAAAGTGAAAGGATTGGGGTAATTAGGGCAGTTGGATATATGGAAAGGTCATTTAAAGGAGTAATTCACATTCACAAAATTTATTGTTGACAAATAATCACCGGCTTTGTATTTTTTAATTTTGTAAAATTAGCTCTCTGCACAGTTTATAGGATGAAAATGTTTCTCATGTAAAATAGGGCAGTTTCTGCCTAGAAGTATTTGCACCTGCTAGACATGTACAGGGGTCATTTATCAACACTGGGCAAAATTGTCCATGGGCACTAACCCATGGCAGCCAATCAAATTGTTGCATTCGTTCTACCCGCAGCTGGCTGAAAAAAAGCAAATTACTGATTGGTTACTATGGGTTACTGCCCGGGGCAAACTTGCCCAGTGTTTATAAATGAGTCCCAGTCACTAATAGAACAAATATTTTCACTTTCTGATGTGGGCCCCTTGAATCTGAACCTGCTGTTGGGCTGCTGATGGGTTTTGTAATGTGAGCATAGCCAGAGGGCCACAGGTTTTACATTCCTGATTTTTGTATAAGTCCTAGTTTTTATTGCAGCATGTTTATCAGATTTGCTGTATTCAGCCATCTTTTATCTTTGTCTAAACAAAGCCGCACCCAGCCTATTGTGTTCAATGGAACCCACTGGCCCCCAGAAATACTACAGGGATTTAAAACAAAAATATCATACATTCCTGTGACATAACTATGCACCTGTAGGCTCCGCTAGCCACCCACCCGCCCCAACAGTACTAGACGTTAAAGCCCCGTGAGGTCCTGCTATTTACGCCGCTGATACTTCCTAGATATTTCGCTGGCCTAGTGACTGCTGTATGGAAATGCTTTTAGCAACATGTTGCTCACCAACCCCTTGGATGTTGCTCTCAGTGCCCCCAAACCAAGTAGTTATTTTTGAATTCCTGACTTGGGGGCACGTTTTAGTTGAATAAAAACAAGATTTCCTACCAAATAAAGCCTCCTGTAAGCTGATAGTGTACATAGAGGCTGCCTAATAGCCAATCTTAGCCCTTATTTGGCACCTCCATGAACTTTTATGGTGCTTGTGTTGCTCCCCAAGTCTTTTTACATTTGACTGTGGCTCACGAGTAGGAAAGGTTGAGGATCCCTGCCTTACCTGGAAACAGTGGTGGTTAAAATGCTGAAATTGTCTATTACTGCTTGCCATATCAGGTAATGCCAGTAATCTCTTTACCTGAGCATTAAGGCCAGAGTGGGCTTAGATCCTCTCTGAAACCCATTGTTTAGCTCTATGTGGCACATGTATATTGTAAAGTTGCTTATAATTCAGTTTTCCCTATTCAAAAAAAATTTACACCCTTTTAAACAAAAAATCTGACAAGCAATAATTGAAGTACGTAAAGAATTTAATCAATTTGTTTTCAAAAAGCCATGTGTGGCAATTTTTTCCCTTTAAATCCATATATAAGTAACTGATTTTGGTTTAATATATAATTCCTTACAAGTATACATGTGGACATGGCCAGGTATAGGGCTGGCTGAATGAGTATTTGCACTGGGATTCCAACATTAGTTGGTACATTTTTGGTTTATTTGGGTAAATTACCAACTTCTTGTAGTGCACACCCAGCATCCAAGTGTCAAGCAGATGCCTTGAAAAGCAGAATGTAAATAAAATATCTGTGGGTTTGTATTGTCTTTAAAATGCAAGAACACCTTGGTTTCCCTTTATAAAACTGACTGAAGTAATAGGTATGTTCTGTAAAATCTCTATGCGCCTATGTTTGAAGTTATATGGTGGGGGGGTGGGGGCGCCGGGCACACAGTTTTCTAATTTGTTCTTCAACAAAAATAAACACAATAGGAGAGGGGTTATGTCGTGAAGCAGGAAATGCTGTCTGGGTGTAAAGGTCCTTTTAAAACTGATCCCCCCGCATCGCACTCTACCCCCTTCATAGTGCCTCTCGGATGCAATCGGGAATTGAGGAATTTCGGCAAGCAGAGTTCCTCTGACCACACAGCAAATCCTTTTCCAGCATTCAATTCCCATATAACTATAAATCCTGCATTTGTAATACTGTTCCCATGAAAGAGCTGAGAGCGTGCCTGTAATAATAAGAAATATATGTATTTATGTGTTTCCTAGACACACGCACACACACACATATATAACATTTACCGCCGAAATACATAGATCACTTGCCTGCATCTGATGTGTGACTGTTTTCCCATAAATGTGCAGTATATTTAGCATGTGAGAGTTCATTTTTATGACTCTTTGCCTGCAGCTGTTTCTAAATAATTTTGCTACCTGATGAAGCTGGGAGGGGTATGTCAGCGGCAGCAGGGAGGGCAGCTCATTTGTCATCCTTTCCTCGATGGGGAAGTAAACCCCCAAAATAAAGCATACTAAAAGCAAGTGTAATTTTTAGAATAATTATTAATTTATTATTAGTGATTTTTAAGGACAAGGTAAAGCACCCTTAGGGATTATAATTGCAAAGGAGAAGGAAAGGTAAGAACTAAGTAAGCTTTATCAGAAAGGTCTATGTAAATACAGCCATACGCACTTGCAGAAAAGCTGCACTGAGTCCTCTATAAAAAGAAACACTGGATTTCTTGTACCTTTTTTTTTTTTGTAAACATTTTCTTTGGTATCCGACTTCCTTTCTTAGAAAAATCCTTTATTCCCGGGGCCTGCACAGTTCTCTCCCTTCTGCTCCCCCCTCCTATAAGAATGCATAAGAATTCACTCCCCCTTCCATCAGAATGTGTGATCTTTGCTACCAACGGCTAGAGCTGCAGCAGTAAGCTACAGAGACCATCTAAAATGGCAGCTGCTTTCTTAAACAAACAGAGGGAGCATCTAGGGTAAATCTATTGGCAGTAAAATGCCAAAATGACTTTCCTTCTCCTTTAAAGGCTCTTCTTTGCTAAATATCACATCAACACTAGGGGGCTGATTTACTAACCCACGAATCCGACCCGAATTGGAAAAGTTCCGACTTGAAAACGAAAAGTTGCGCATTTTTCGTAGCGTTAAAACTTAACGCTACGAAAAATTCGCAACTTTTTGCGCAACTTTCGTAATGCATACGAAAACTCGCGTTTTTACGCAAAAATCGTATTGGTAACGAAAAATTCGTAAAGAATCCGATAAAATCGCAAAACATACGAAAAAATCGCAAAATACCGATCATTACGAAAAAAACGCAATCGGACTCCATTCGACCCGTTCGTGGGTAAGTAAATCAGCCCCTAGGTATATTTCCTTCAGTACTACTCTGCTTTTCTCTGAAAAATGCCTGGTCCCTTGCTTTGATCTAGGAACACAGCCATGGTATGTGAACTGTTATGCAGAATGCTTGGGGCTGGGGCTTTCTGGATAAGGGGTCTTTATGTAATTTGGATCTTCAAACCTTAAGTCTGCTAAGGAAATAATTTAAATATAAATTAAAGCTAATAGGATTGTTTTGCCGCCAATATTAATTATACCTTAGTTGGGGGTCAAATACAAGGTAGTGTTTTGTTATTAGAGAGAAAAAGGTAATCGCTTTTAAAAATTAGAATTGTTTGCCTATAATTGATTCTATAGGAAATCTGTAGTTCAAACTGGATAATGGGTTTACAGATAACTGATCCCATACCAGCATAGTACAAATTAAAATGAAATCTGAGACCCCATAGGCCCTTTCAGGAAATGATGGCATGGTGCTAAAAGAACTGTACTCTGGGGTAGAGTGATATTTAGATGATGGAAGCACTGACCCAGAGTTTAAGGTAGGTAATTATAATCGCTGGGGGTTGTGTAACATATTAGGATGCAAGGGCTGTATGAGAGTTAATCACATAGCGAAAAGTCATGGGAAACTCTAAGGGGCACATTTACTAACCCACGAACGGGTCGAAATGAGTCCGATTGCGTTTTTTTCGTAATGATCGGTATTTTGCGATTTTTTTCGGATTTTTAGCGATTTTTTCGGCGTCTTTACGAATTTTTCGTTACCAATACGATTTTTGCGTAAAAACGCGAGTTTTTCGTAGCCATTACGAAAGTTGCGTAAAATCTGGCGATTTTTCGTAGCGTTAAAACTTACGCAAAACTTTGCACCTTTTAAGTTTTAACGCTACGAAAAAGGCGCAACTTTTCGCGTAAGTTTTAACGCTACGAAAAAATCGGGCGATTTTACGCAAAAATCGTATTGGTAACAAAAAATTCGTAAAGACGCAGAAAAAGTCGCAAAATGTTCGTTTTCAAGTCAGAACTTTTCCAATTCGGGTCGGATTCGTGGGTTAGTAAATCAGCCCCTTAAAGTCGCCATACACTGTAAAATCCGCTCGTTTGGTATCGACTCTATAGCAGTGACCCCCAACAAGTGGCTTGCGAGGAACATGTTGCTCACCAACCCCTTTTATGTTGCATCCAGTGGCCTCAAAGTTTGTGCCCATTTTTGAATTTCTCACTTGGAGGCAAGTTTTGGAGGCATAAAGTATACTGCTAAACAGAGTCCCGAGTAGTCTGCCAGTCCACATTGGGGTATTAATTAACCAATCTGAGTCCTTATTGGTTACCTACTATGAAAGTTTTTGTGCTTGTGTTGTACCACAGCTTTTTTTTCATTAAAATGTTGCTCATGGGTTAAAAAAGTTGGGGATCTGTTATCTGCTATCTAACCTGTGCCTTTTCTCCTCTGAATGGCTGCTCTTAGGCCAATGTCCCATGGAGACATTAGTCGCTGCGATTTTTAAAAAAATGTTTCGGCGACAAGTCGAGAAGAATATAAATCCCCAGTACCTAAACCGACGATACTATTTCAAACCGCTTATCACAACGAATCACTATGAGACCCTTTTTCTAGTGATTTTACAAATAAAGCATTGTCATTCAAATCTATTGGAATTGCTGAAAGTAAAACCCACTGATCGGGAAGTCACTGCGATTTCCCCATTGCACTGAATGTAATTTTTAATTGTGGGCAGGGAATACGACACCTGGATTTGTGGGAAATAGAGTCACTGTAAAACAGACAATGCTGATTATTTACTAAAAATTGTCTCTACATGTGTTTTAGCATGTCTATGGCAGGGTATTTTCTGGTGTTTAGTAGCCATGAAAAAGTAGCTGCTACTAGTAGTTCTGTGTGTCTTCACCCTTAGGGCAGGGGTACACGGGGAGATTAGTCGCACCGCGATTTGACAAAGTTTCCCCTTAAGGCAACTTCGGCAAATCACGGCACCGCGTATGCCATCCCACCAGCGATTTACATTCTAGCCGGTGGGATGGCATTGCAGGGAGATTAATCGCCCGCAACAATGGAGATTTGTTGCGGTGCAACTAATCTCCCCATGTGTCACAACCCTTATAGGGTTTAGTAGCCGTGACAAGTAGCTACTACTAAGTAGCTCTGTGTGTCTTCGCCCTTAAGGTTATTAAGAAAATGTTGAAATATTAGCTTAGCTTTACAAAATATACTCCTTTTTCAACATGAGTTCAATGAAAAGGGCTTTTACTGTACTCAACAATATGCCTATTGTTTTTAAACATTGTGCACTAAAGAGGGCAAAATCTGAAACTGCACAATAAAAATCAGCCGTCCACAGAGAAGTCCCTTCATTCCTCTACCTGTGGTCTGTAGATAAGGAACAGCTCATTATACAAGGGCTTCTCAGTAGACTTCCAATTTGTTAGGAAGTAGAATGTTCATTTTAATTTCAATGTCAGATTTTACCCTGTTTTGTAATTAAACCAATAGGCAAAACGTTTCACACAAACCCTATTCAATTGAAATAATGTTGAAAAGGGGGATACTGCTACTTTAAATGGAGGCTATACACAGGGTGTACAAGGGTGTAACCTTTTAACCCTTCCCAATGATTTTAACTTACTCCTTGTGGGAGTAAATGTGGGAGAATAGCTTCCCCAACATAGAGAGAAACAGTAAGACATATCTTCACCAAATTCTGCAAATGCTTCAACAGGTTCTGTCATGTAATTACAGCTGCTATTTTAGTGTCACTGTCCCTTTAATGTGTTATAATGAAAACATGAAAAGCAACCACAAATAAAAGAGAAGTACAGCTTATACAGCATCACTAAAATCTTGCTTTTCCAGTTGCTGAACTTTATAATGGGCTCTGTTGCCATCTGCTGATGTTAGTGAGCAAGCTTTCCTACAAGTACATTGTTTGACCTGTTGGCCATAATGAGGCAAATGCCTACTTCAAAGGATAGGCGTAACTATTTATTATTAGACAGTGACTGTCCAAATAGACCAGGTGATTACTGCTCAGTAGAGGTAGTTTGTAGCCACCAAAGGCGTAAAAAAAAGGCAGCAACTGCAGCGTCTGCTGGGGATGTCAAAGAGATATAGATGGACCTGTAATGGCTTTTCATTGATTGCATCTTGAATATATGTATGGAAACCAGGTCATCTTCTATAGAGAGCGAGAAGGACCCTAAAGATTTGATTTGAGACCCAGTATCTATTTACACCACTGGTGTCCTCCTTTTGTTTCATTAAATTCAATATATGATGCATTGTAAAGACCATATATTTAATAAAATAAAAAACAATTATTGTAATTATTTTGCAGGCAAGTAATAAACCTTTTGCATGCTATAGATAGTAGTCAGTGCTCACATTCAAATTAGTGAGGGCTGACATTCGATTCTATGTTTATGGGTTACAGATAATTCAATGGCAGGAAACTGCTGTATTGATACATTTTCTTTTGGTATAAAGGCCTCTTTAATGGCACATTCCTGACTAGTTAACAGGTTAGAAAGCAATTAATTTGGGAACACAAGGATGCCCCACATTAACAAAGTGTAAAAGTTATGTAATATATTTATTATAAAAAAGGGTTGGGGTTGTTTTCTCTGGAAAAAGGTGGTTGCGAGGGGACATGATTACTCTGTACAAGTACATTAGAGGGGATTATAGGCAGATAGGGGATGTGCTTTTATCCCCATTAACGCACCAGGGGCCTCCCTTTAGATTAGAGGAACTGAGCTTCCATTTGAAGAAACATGGGGGTTTTCACAGTGTGGGCAGTGAGGTTGGGGAATGCCCTTCCTAGTGATGTTGTAATGGCAGATTCTGTTAATGCCTTTAGGATGGACTTGGATGATTTATTGAACAAGCATAGAATCCAAGGCTATTTCTGAAGATCACAAAAATCAGGAAAAAAATTGTATTAGTCACGATAATATCGTATTGGCGATCTGAAACCGAATGATTGTAAACAGCGGGAAAACTTTTCCGACTTTGATCTTTCTGTGCATGATTTTGGAAGCCTCCCATAGGAATCAATGGCACTCTGCAGCTCCAACCCGGCCCAAGGAAAGTCTCCCATAGGGCTCAATGGCACTCTGCAGCTCCAACCCGGCCCAAGGAAAGTCTCCCATAGGGCTCAATGGCACTCTGCAGCTCCGACCTGGCCCAAGGAAAGTCTCCCATAGGGCTCAATGGCACTCTGCAGCTCCAACCCGGCCCAAGGAAAGTCTCCCATAGGGCTCAATGGCACTCTGCAGCTCCAACCTGGCCCAAGGAAAGTCTCCCATAGGGCTCAATGGCACTCTGCAGCTCCAACCTGGCCCAAGGAAAGTCTCCCATAGGGCTCAATGGCACTCTGCAGCTCCGACCTGGCCCAAGGAAAGTCACGATAAAGAAGCTTGAATAAATCCGAAACTTTCGTACTCAGCACGACAAGTACGAAAAAGTTGTGCAAGGTACGAAAAAGTTGCCGAAAATACGCACGGAGCATTCGTGGATTAGTAAATGTGGCCCTTAGTATTGATGTTGGTATATATGGTTTAGTGAGTGTATAGATATGTTGGTATAGGTCTATGTAATCTGTCATCCTGTAACAAATGATTTTGCATAGTGCCACTAGATGGCACATATGATACAGAGAAAAATACAAACAAATTTGAAATGCACCATAATTGGCACTTTAACTGCCACAATAATACTTTGTGTAAAATCATTCTTTTGGTGAAAGGTAATACAAACCCTTAGAAATATGCCGTTTCCCTATTTTTAGTGAATCATTTCTGTGATGATGATGCATGGGAGCTACTCATGTTTTAGCTTTAAAATATTTGGCACATCTTAGCCTGCCTGCCTAAGTGTTTCTGAGCAGAGACCACCTCTCCCAGCTATGTGTTCTGGATAGACATGGCAATAGAGCAAACAATGGAGACGTACATTGGCAGGAAATGTGTATTTAATAATGGTGGAGAATTATTCCTGGTAGAAATTTGGAGATGAATACTAAGTGAGTGGACTGGTGTGGATCAATCAATCACATGGTCTTTCAAAACAATATTATCTTAAAGTTTTTGATTTCTGTTCTGGTCAGGTACCACAGACAACGTTTTTTTTTTTTTTGTTTGTTTGTTTTTTTAGAAAGCCAAATATGTCCCAGGGCCCAAAGTGTCCTCCTATTGGATATTACAGGCTTGATTTGGGCCTGCCTGCCTTTCTCCTCATCTGCTGGCTAAAAAGTCTCTCAAGTCCCCTAACTTGAGGCATGTCACTTTTATGAACTATTCAGTCAGAGGAGGACACAAGCCCTAAAGTTAATAGAATGTGCTTTTCAGTAGCTGGAAAGTGCACATACTGCCCCCTGCAGGCCCATTTTATTAGAATGTGAAATGCCTGCAAATGCTGGTAACGTTAAGATGTTCCCTATTCAGGTCAAAGGAAGCCATAAGACTGCCTTTAAAGTTTGACATGCAATGGGAAATAATGTGTAAGCATTACATTCAGTGTGCCTTACATCTTTATGAATGATCTAAATTAATATCTTGCTATTCAGAGAATGCATGGCATGCCTTTAATGTCCCGCACAAGTTAAAAGTTAAACTCATTCTTAGTAATTAGGCTCCCCAGGGTACAAGGTTTATTGATGCATCCAAAATGCCATCTATTAATTAATACACCCTGGGGGTGGAGAATGCATTTTTTAAGCAAATTATGTCCCATATAAAATGTGCGCATAGTTCTTTATCTCAATATTGTATTTATTTCTTAGTAAGTGAGGTCATGTTTCTTGTTTTGTTAATTAAAACTATTGAAAAGTAAACTCCAATCAAATTTTACTCCCAGTGGTCATATGAAGTGCCTCATGAAGTAGGGGCAACAGAATGGCAAGATAAACTATATGTAAGGTTATTTTTGTCAAGATGCTATTTGGGCAGTATATTGGCTGTTCCAAGGGCCAGCGCAAAACTGTGCTTGCTGCCAGAATACTCATGGCACCACTTTTTTGTGTTTCCCTCTTCATAGTGAATAAGAAGATGCAGGGAGTTGCTATGGAAAGTTCCCTGTGAAGCATCATTTTGCTAACTAAGCCCCTGCTTCACAAACTCATCCCCCTATGGCTTCTTGTTTTGGATTATAGAACAATAGGAGGCATATGGGAGCTGAAAAAAAAGGTTGTGGCAGCAACCAAAGAAGTAATGAGAGCACATTGAATTTCAAATTAAGCAACATGTAATCTGTAATGCAAAATGCTTGGATCCTGAGGGTTTTCTGTATAAGACTAATGTCACACATTGCACTTTTTTTGCCATTCTTCTGGCTAACGTATTGCTGATTTGCCCCCATACGACCATGATAGGAATACAATATGCATGTCATTGTACACACAGGGTGGATTTATGCCTTAAAATGACTGTTGAATAGTATGGGAGGTGGCTTGGCTGTTTAGCTTTCTAGTCAACAACATTAATAGATCTGATACCTCTAACACCTTTCATAATCTAGGGAACTATTTATGGACTATTTGTGTAAATAACCTATAACAAAATATGATCGATGATTAAAGTTATTTCATAGGCCAGGGATATTTATTCTAGTGTTCTGATAAATAGCTAGGATAGCCTAATACTGTATTCTCCATTACTAAATCACCTTACAGAGTTACAGTAAATTTCTGGGGGACAGTCTTACAAGCCGTAACTTTCTGGCTCTTTTGATTCAACCAGTTCTTTTCTGATGGCCTGCTCCAAAGTAATGTGGCAGTGGAATTTAGGATTTGAAGGAAAACAGGAAGATAATTTGGGTTTAAGTTTAGAAATCATTCAAGCCTAGAAGTGGAATTTTGAGGCTCGCCTCCTAGCATTCCACTTTATTAAAGGGCCATTATACAGTGAATAATGTTACACTGTTAGAGTTGGCGTCGCCCACACATCTGTACACTGAATATCATGTGAGCAAACTAATTTCACAATACACAGCAGAAAGAGAATGTGTATTTGTTGCATTAGGAGTATACATATAAACTGGCACCAAAAGACTACAGCTAAATATATTAGCTGGAAGTGCACTATTTAAAACTCAAATAAACCATACTGAGCTTTGGTGTCGAATAGCAATTATTTTCCAGCTTCATTTGTAACCTTTTTACTGATGTGTAACTTATTTGTAGATTAGTGAATACCCCATTTTTCCCCCTAAAGCGATGATTTTTCTTTAAACATACATTTTTATTTATACCATCTTAAGGTAGTTTGCCTTTCATTAAGGGAGTCTGCCTCTCATCTTCCTGAAATAGTTAACAGGAAACAGTTTATCTTTTACTGTATATTTATATTTACAATGGACTTGGTTTATTGTCATTGGTTAAAGCTTTCTACATAGAGTAGACCACTGTGCTAACATTTCATTATCAGTGTTAGCTAAAACAAACACTATGTCCTCTCCACCCATATGTATTATTGAAAAATGAAATTGTAGAAAAACAAGAGAGATGGCCACTTCATAGGACACCATGCATTATTGCTTGGACTAATATTTTTGCTGTAATACCAGTCATTCTCGAGCACTTTATTAAAAAGGCTGGTGGTACCACCAAAACAATAGTCCTTGCAAACAAGCACTTTTGATATTTATAAATACTTCTGTGAAGTACAGAACCCTTTTTGGATAGGCCCAGTGACCCACTTATAGCCAAGTGCTACAGAGAAAACTTGTATACTGTATATAATAGCTTGTGTATGTTAAGGGTTCAAACAGGGAGAGCACCAGGGGTAGGCAAGATAAGCACGCGCATTGGGAACAAGGTGTGTTGCCTACCCCTAGTTCTATCCCTGTTTGCACCCTTACATCAATTTGACAGGAGATAACAGTGTGGGAAGAAGAGACTGTGTGGACCAAGGGGCAGATGGGGGGGGGGGGGGGGTTCATGGAGGAATAGGAAATCAGTGGGCTGTGGGCTGGTGGTGGGGTTGGGGTTGCATTTGGTTTACGAGTGATCTTCTGTGGGGGATTGCAAGGCCTTTGGTGCCAATATTACTTGACCGGCTATGGGTAATATAAAGTTAGGAGATAATAATATAGAATGTTAGGCTATTATGCATGAGTGTGAATTGTTATTTTGCTTATATTGACTGAAATAATTGTCATAAGAGTCTGCAGAAAACAAGCCCTCACTTGAGCTGCATGCAGAGAATATCCATAGCAAGCTGCAGGTCAGCAGAGAATTTAGATGCCTATAATACTAATAGCAACTAATTAAGAGAGCCGTGTCAAATTGTCCTCGGTATACCCGGCAGGCCAGAGGGGTCGAGTGTCGCACCACTCTATATGATATGAATGAATTCTGTAACATGGCAAGAGGACCATATATTTGAGATTTACTATATATGTGGGTGTGTGTTTTATACTGTATAATGAAAGGGTTAAGGTTTTATTGTATACTTTTATCTTTCCAGATTGAAAATGGAGGGAAAGCATCAATGTGTGAGAAGATGGAAGTCGGGGATGAACTGGTGAATATAAATGGCACTCCTCTGTATGGCTCCCGCCAGGAAGCTTTGATCTTAATCAAGGGCTCTTACAAGATCCTCAGAATGATTGTCAGGAGGTAATAAACCTTTTATCATCCTACTATAGAGAATGAGAGAGAAAAGGTGCTGCCTTCTTGGTCCTTAGGGCTCTGGCACACGGGGAGATTAGTCGCCCGTGACAAATCTCCCTGTTCGCGGACGATTAATCTACCCGAGTTGCCATCCCACCAGCGACGATGTAAGTCGTCGGTGGGATGGCACATACAGCGGCACGATTTCAGCAAATCGCCAAAGCAGGCGATTTCGGCAAATCGACGAAGTTGCCTCGCGAGGCATTTTCGGCGATTTGCCGAAATCGTCTGCGCAGCGTGTGTCATCCCACTGGCGACTTACATTTTCACCAGTGGGATGGTAGTTCGGGGAGATTAGTCGCCCGTGGACAGGGAGATTTGTAGCGGGCGACTAATCTCCCCGTGTGCCAGAGCCCTTAAGCGTACCCACACGAAGAAAGATAAAGCAAGAAGAGTATCGCACTGTGATGCTCTCTCAAACAGGAGCACCAGCCCAGGATATCAAGTAATTACAATCACTGTGGGTGCCTAACATTTGGCAAGTGAAAGACTTGAGACTTTCCTTCCCCTTTTAATTATCTCCATGCCTCTGTTTCGATCAGTACACATTGTTCTAAGAAATCCTTCCCTGCCATCGTGTGGTGAATGGAGGCAGCTGTACTTTAGCACATGTGTTGCAGTCAGAATATGTGTTACATCCATCTGTAAGCTGTTGTTTATATATTGATATCTATGTGTTTACCTTACACATATTATCATCATAACATGTCCTAAATATATAAATGTTTTGTGGCAGCCATGTCAAACTTTATTGTGACGTAAGACATTTCCAACAGACCTTTTGTGCAGTACTAGGTCCCTTAAGCAAGTTAGGAGAAGGTTTCAGTCAGTCCACAGGCCTTATGTCTGACACCCCTGTGGCCTTGGAACTTAATAAAAATCAGGTCCATTCTGTTTTTTATTAAAAGGCAACCCTACCCTAGTCTGGGTGTATTATTTTTAAAGAGAACACATTTAGTTGGGTTTATTTAAATAAGGTGCACAAACCTTTAATATAAATGTATTTTTTTTAGGCATGCAACGAATCCAGGATTCGATACGTTATTCAGCCTTTTCCGATTTGCTGATTTGCTGCACGCAGTGATATTTAACCCTTTCGGGTCCTAATTAGCACGTGCTAATTAGGATTCAGATCTGGTTCAGTATTCGGCCAAATCCCTTACCATGGATTTGCGGGTTTGGTGCATCCCTAATTTTTGTTTCTTAATTTTTACAAAGAAAAACCTGATTCCATAGGTTAAAAGGAAACAATGATTGTGTCTCTCAAAACCATTTTCTGCCTCTCTCTGACTCCTGAACCTTTTCCAACCTTCTTAGGCTCCCAGAGTCATGCATCCCCTCCCTCACCTTGATTCATTTTGAAGAGATGCATTTTGGGACTTGAAGTCCCTCTGCTTTTCAGAGAGTTTGTGTACAACCCACTATCAAAAGCAGAGGAAGTTCTAGAATGCATCACTTCACAAAGGAACAAGTCGAGGGATTCTAAAGGTGGCCATACATGCACCAATAATATTGTACAAAATGAAGTTTCGTACAATATTCGGAGTGTGTATGGAGGGTGGATGGGGCGACCAGTGTCGGCAATACCCTAAGATATTGGTCGCCTCATCGATTGGACAGGATAGAACGTTTTTACTGGGCACCTTTGAAGGTGGGGATGGGGAGCTCCCGTGACAAATTGAATTCCTGGATCATTACTGCTATTAAGATGCTGAAACTTTAGGCTGGTGCAGAAAGTATAGTATATAAAATATGGCATTTTTAGCCCTATTAATTTTTAGGGTTTCATTCTCCTTTAAGTGTGTGTTCACATTTATGAGCGTGAAGGGAGATGTCTGAGTTCGCAATGAATTTAGAAGGTTCTCTTGCTTACTGTAATATACTGAGCCTGGATCCAGATTAAAGGTTCTCACACCCCCAAATATCTTAAACTCAGGCAGCTCCCGAATGACACATCCACTTGGCTTCTAAACATGTCTGATCTTTGGTGGCTCACACTTTTTTTTTTTTTTTAAATATTTTTCATGCAGAAGCTGGCACCTTGTACAGACAGATCAATACGTCAGCGATGAGTAGTATTATCAGAAAATATTGGCTTTGTCTTTTGAGATTTCAGTGACAAATCCTGCTGAAAAAGGGTGAATCTTGGCCGAATCCTAGATTCAGTGCACATAGTTATAAAACACCAACATATTCTGCAGCATTTGTACAATAATCTGCTTTAATTCAGAATGCACTAATTCCATGGTCTTAGCAATTAGCTGAATAATTAATCCTTCACAAAAGATTTGTCCTTATACTAAATCAAATTTAAGCACAATAGCCAGATACTGCATCATATGATCTTAAGGTCTCAACAAGCTTCAAATAAATTTTGTCGGCCCTGAATTGTATCTGTGAATACTTATTTAATTCTGGTACTTTATACTTGACTGAAAGAATCCACCAAACAACAGAATATCTTTAAGTGTAAAAAATAGGTTATTCAATAAGCACTGGGAAAACCTTGTTCCTTGTTAACCACAGGTCATGATAGTTTTTCCCACTTCTAGAAATATCCATATTTTTAGCACTACAGCTGTCAAAAAAACCCTACTGCAACTGTGCTTAAGGGCACTGTGTGCTCCCATATCAAAAACTGGGCTTCACAGTGACTTGATGTTTGTCTGTGGTACGAAAGAAAATATGACAGCCCCAGGGTATCCAGAGAGGACTCCTTGCTTCCCGTTTGTGGCAGTAGCTGCTGTTTCTTTACCTGCATTGCAGGTGTTCTGGTTTAAAAATGGAACTCGACTGAAGTGAGATGTACATTGACTAGAATATGCATGCCAGCCTGTAATGTAAACATTCAGTACCACTAGTCTGTATATATATGCACAAGTAAAGAAACGGAATAGAACGGCACTCACAGGAGATTTCACACCAAAAGCATCAAATGGTTTGTAGAAAAGTGAGGTTCTTTATTAGTCCGACGTTTCAGCTCCTACAGGAGCTTTCATAAGGGACAGCAGTGTATATGCTCAAGTATATATGTCTTAATACAAAGTGGGTTCTTGTATGTCTTATGAATAGAGATCAAGAAAAAAATGTCATCTGTATCCATAACAGAACAGCTCTGATGTGTTTTTCATGTGGCCTAACGGCTTATAACCATGAATATTTTAAAGGGAAAACCCAGAAAATAATATAAGCTATTTTCATTTATCTTATGGATTTTGGCTTTTTGAAGGAATGTCATGGCATAGGTGTTCCAGTTCTCTGCACCCTGGGGATGCACAATGAACATGCCTTGTGACCTGAAGTACTAGGAATGATAGGACAGTACTATAGAAACAAAAGATAAGAGAAGTAGGTACTGTGTGGGAAGTAGCAGGTGTGCAATGGTGCTTACTTTACTATTTTGACCAATGTTATACACTGTTCCATTGAATCCGTTTCACCAAACATGTTCCAATAAAGAGGCAGTTTTACTTCGCATCAAGTTTGAGTGGGCATATGTGGGTGAGTAGGTGGTTCAAAAAAGGTCTCCAAATTTGCCTCCTCTATTCGCTTTATAACTAATATTTATATGCCAAAAGGTTCCAGTCAGCTGTTAGGTCACTAGGGGTTATAAATTTATTAACACAATTAAGAAATTTGTCTATCGAGTTCAACCCTAAATTTCTGCTTTAGCTTCTATTACTCACCAAGATTTTCAGGAGAAGGGGAAAAAGGAATCTTTCCTGACTCCAAATTGGCAACTAGACAAATTTCTAGATGAACATGTTTTGATAAATCCTTATGTGTTTGGCTATTTATTATCTCTGACCTGCTGATTTTGGCTTCTGAAACAATGTAGGAGAAGCCAGGCGACACCTCTTCTGATAGAGTCCAGTGGCATGAAATGTGTTTGGAAGCTCAGGGTACTTCTGTCCTTTTGGTATGGTTAATTTCTTTTTTAATTTTGGCCAAATCTATGATTGTTTGTTTTGTGCACCAAATAAACGTTTCTTGTGTGAGACTGGCTTCTACTCGTATTACTATATTGTTTATTCAGGGTCTAGGGCAGTGTTCAAATGTGTATCAGGTGGCCTAAAGGTCCTTAAGACCGACTAGGTAGCTCAGTGCTGTCCAACTTCTGTAGCACCGAGGGCCAGAATTTTTCCGGCCTCCGTGGTGGAGGGCCGATAATGGAAGCTAGTTTTGACCACTCCCTTATTTAAAACCACACCCACTTGAAACCACACCCATGTTATCGCATGACCATAGCCATATTAATGGTGGTAGTACAGCAAAAACCTGTCATACTCTGCCTTTCCTACCCTGCCTGTTTTTGCCGTACTCTGCCTTCCCTACCCTGCCTGTGTGCGCCATACTCTGCCTTCCCTACCCTGCCTATGTGTGCAATACTCTGCCTTCCCTACCCTGCCTGTGTGTATGGCACACACAGGCAGCATAGGGCAGACAGAGTATGGCACACACAGGCAGCCTACAGTGACACAATGCTGCCACTGCTCCTACAGTCTGCACAATAACTATATATTAAAAAAAAATTTAATTGCAGTACCACCTCAGTATATTTCTTTTTATAGTGTGCAGGGTTTATTTTTGGGTTTCTACTGCTCCTACAGTCTGAGGTGTGAACAGGTGAACAATGTTGGGATTAAAAGATGTGAACAACACAGGAGATTACATATTTAAACAATACAGGGGGTTTACAGCCTGAATCTAAGGTGTTAACCATGTAGGGGGCCAGTACTGATACCATTTAAAGCTTACACAAAGGTAAGCCATCAAAGCAGCCAGACAGGTGTGGGGCAACACAGAGGGGGGTCGCGGGCCGCAAGTTGGACAGCACTGGGGTAGCTAATCTGCCAATGTATGGGCCCTCCAACAGGCCTCCCCAACCAATATCTGGGCAAAAATTGGCCAGACTTCAATCGAACAGGCTATATTTTCCATCTGATCGGGGACCACATCAGCTCATTCATGCAGTTCTCTCTCCTATACCCTTCATTACAATGCGATCATTTTAACCTAGGACCAAACGATCGCATTAGTACAATATCGCCCACCCAAGATTTGCTTGTTTGGCACCAAAGAAGCAAATTTTACCGTGTATGACCTCCTTATGTAGTAGTTATAGTTCATTGTTGTGATTGACATACCTGGAGGAGACGATAAAATCTGCACATGTATTGTGTAAGTCACTTTTGTACGATTGGTGTCTGGCAACTATTTCATGTTCAGAACATCTTCTGATTTGTTATTTTTAGGGCTTTATCATACAATTTCAGTCTGAATGTTAGTTTTAGATTGTTGCATTTAAAAGTACAACTGTTTGTAAAATCTGAATGTGTATGGCCGCCTTTACAATTTAGAGTGCCATCCTTTTTTAAAGTAAATGCATTTCTTGACAATTCTCTATGCCAAATTCTTCCATGTAATGAATATTCCTAGGGCTGGGTCAGTTTGTTTATCACTGTCTAAATGTACATTTGCTGAGGTATGATCAGCATAAAACCAACCCAACCAAACCCTCCCAAACACACACGTTACAGTAGCCTAAACTAAGCTGTGTGTGGGACCCTGTTCAGTTATTTTAAAACCTTAAAATTTACTGTTCAGTCAGCTGATGAAGAGCTGTCCAAAAGAGAAGTGCAAATGGCCAAAGTTCTTAGTTGGACCCATGGAAACTGTCCAATTGGTACAGTTTGCCAATAAACTTATGTGTACAAATTGCACACAGATTGTATGCAGAAGGGTGGTGGATTGGGGGTCATCTGGTTTGTGGTAAGCTTAAATTTGTAGACACATAATTACAATGTTTCTTTTTAGTTAATGAGCTTTTCCTTTTCTTGCTGGATATTTGATATACTATGATCAGATGCTTTGTTTTTATTAGGTCAATGCATACATTTTAGAAGTACAGATGTTGTCATCAATTTTATATTTGCATTGTTTTTAGAGCTTGCACATATTTCAGAGCATGTACCTCTCATATTCATTTGTAGTTCAACTACTTCATAGACAGTATCTTGCATTTACTAGCCTGTGTCCTGAGCCAAACTCCCATAATCCTCTAGGTGTGACAGTCACATGCATTGTTCCCTGGATTTCTGTCTCCTTCTTGCTCTCCCTATATAAATAAACACTGTATTGTTTGTTAGACCAACGCGCTTCCTGCCAGGCCGGCTAATTGCCCAGAGATTTCCTACACTGGTGTGGGGGGAGCTATGGAATGCGGCCCCTCGAAATAATATACATGGGGAGGGGAAATAAACAGACATAATGGCTTACATTCTTAGGTAGTCACGACAATCCCACAGAGAGGAGGAGGGGGGGAAACTGAACATGTTTATTGCATTTTTAGTGCAATCTTAATACACTGGGGCAACAACCGGGTATAAAAGGAGAACGCAGTCCATGTCTGTCTGTATGGTGACATAGCTAGGTTATGGCACATTCATTCTACTGAACAAGGGGAGTGTAACAAGTCTTGTGTTTTCCTTAAACACAGATTTGTCTTTAGGGGTCTGAGTGGAGGGGGCAACCCCAAGCTCCCCATTTTGTAAAATGACAAAATGCTATTGCACTCCACAGGTTTATCTTTTGTTTTGAGTAGAGGTTTCAACTTGTATAGCAACACAAGGTTTCCAGCTGTGGCATAGTGTGCACAGAAGGTGATATACCATCAGGGAAATAAGTGTAACTGAGAAATTGCATGTATAGAAAGGCAAGGTAGTGTCATTGGTATGTTATATTAGGTGCCAGGCTGCTGAATAGTATGGGTTCTAGAGACTGAATTATAAATAAAGGGGCCCCACAATTGGTATTTTGCCAGTGCTTGCACCTGTGGATGTGAATACTTTTGTCCCAAAGCCCAGTCCTGTTTTTGCTCTGGGGAACAGGTACAGTGCATGCCCACTCAGCCCTGTATCTGTACAGCAGCCCATACTATTCCCATGTCCTGGCGGGACCTATGGGCTGCTTGTCCTATTGCCCTTTAGGGCAGGGGGCACATGGGGAGATGAGTTGCTCGGTGCAGGCGACTAATCTTCCTGTGTGCCCATGCCCTTATGGCATAATGAGATCCCCAGACAGCCTGTGCATTGAGCAACCTGCAGCTTATTCATGATGATCTGCTCTTATCTCGCTCTCTCCTCCGTTTCCTCAGCCTTTCCTGAAAGGTTTAGGAATGTCGGGGAGGGGACCACTGGCAACGTCACAATGTATTTGGGGACACTCCTTCTCCCTCAGACACATCTTCAGCAGCCCCCCATGCTGTCCTGTACGTCTGCAGGGCACCTCTCTCCCTCTTGCTCTCCTCCCAGAAATCACTGGAAAAATTCTCTCATTTTCCTCTCATAAAACCATACTCTGGATTTGTGTCAGCGACAGATGGTGCTCCTTTTCCGCTCAGTAAATCTGAAATTGAAACAGTTAATTCCGTCTCCCTCTCCACCCCTACTTTTGCCTCTTTGGGCTGTTCTAATTTTATTCTACACTTGAGCATCTCACTACTGATTTCCAGTCCCAGGTAAGTGCTGCTGCTCTTCTCAGCCGTGCTGACCATTTCACTGGCAATCTGGTATTTATTTGCTCTGTATTACAAGCATCTTGGTGGCAGTGAAGGGGTTAATTATTTTAAGGCTGGGCATGGCGGGACAGCAAAGCTACAGTGGGCTCTTGTTGCCGGCTGCCAGTGTGGTAATTGTAAGCACTACAAATTTTTTCCTTGCCTTCTGGGTTCCAGTGCATGGTTATGGTGTGAAAATACCTGTGTGTGTGAGTGTGTGTTTGTATGTATGTATGTTATATATATATATATATATATATATAATTATTATATACTCAAAGTTATTCCTTTATTCCAACCTCAGTAGTGTTTCCAGCTTGCTTGCCTTGTCAGGGATGCTGAGAGTTGTAGTTATTACACGTTATTTCTTGCCACTTGTTTAAACTAAAATATATACATAACCCACTTAGTTTGGAAGCTCTACAGAAAGAGACCTCATTTTTTTTTTACGCTTAGCACATAATTTTTATATTATATTATTGTATTGACCTGTAGTATTAATGTATTCTTCCAGTGATGCTATATAAATACAAATATACATGCATAAGCCTAGACAACTGGTGGAGGATGCTGGGAGTTATTAAAGTTATTGCTTGAAGACATATGTTTTTTTCTTGTGCACTTCTACAAATTTAATCTGCAGTAACATTTTCTAACTTAAGTTCCCTTTTGTAATTAGTATATTCTGGTTTTTAGCCCTTTGAATGAGAAAGTGGCAAAATATATTATTATGTTGTAGAGCAGGGGTCCCCAACCTTTCCTACTTGTGAGCCAGTCAAATGTAATAGGACTTGGGGAGCAACACAAGCATCATAAAAGTTAATGGAGGTGCCAAATAAGGGCTAAGATTGGCTATTAGGCAGCCTCTATGCACACTATCAGCTTACAGGAGCTTTATTTGGTAGTAAATCTTGTTTTTATTCAACCAAAACTTGCCCCCAAGTCAGGAATTCAAAAATAACTACAGGTATGGGATCCCTTATCCGGAAACCCATTATCCAGAAAGCTCCGAATTACGGAAAGTCTGTCTCCCATAGACTCCATTTTAATTAAATAATACAGAATTTTAAAACTGATTTCCTTTTTCTCTGTAATAATAAAACAGTACCTTGTAATTGATCCCAACTAAGATATAAACAATCCTTATTGGATGCAAACAATCCTATTGGGTTTAATTCATGTTTTATTGATTTTTAGTAGACTTAAGGGATGGAGTTTCAAATTACAGAAAGACCCCTTATCCGGAATACCCTTGGTCCCGAGCATTCTGGATAATGGGTCCTATACCTGTACCTGGTTTGGGGGCACTGAGAGAGCAACATCCAAGGGGTTGGTGAGCAACATGTTGCTCTGGAACCATTGGTTGGGGGGGTCTGTGTTGTAGAGTATATTAAAGCTAGTAGTGGTTGACTTTTTCTTCTGCCTTTTCTTTTCTACCTATAATGTAACTTGCTCTCAGGAGCCATGCCAGTTACAAAGTGGTAGATGGTAGGGAATTTTTATTAATCTTTCTGTTCAGCCTCCAGTCATTCAAGCCACTGTCTGGTTGCTAATGACCATAGCGACCAGCGCAACCAGCTAGCAGTAAATGGGGGTAAAGAAAAGTGTAATGTTAGCAATTTTTGCATGTGTTTAATAGAAGTTTTGTAATATGTTTTTTTTGGGACTGATACTTATATTCCTAAAATTGTTTTCCAAATGTGGATGTTATAACTTACCAAATGCAACAAAGCTAAAATATTCTACCTTCAAGCATATAACATGTCCTTTACATTATTTTGATAGTAATGATTATTTTATTAACATGGAAGAAAGGGGGGAAAAGGGATAGGAAGAAGGCTGTGTATTTTTTTTTTTTATGCTCAGTCATCTCCGCTTTATCTGGCTTGTGACCAAATATTCCTGATATATACATCCATGTGTTCAGTAAATGTAAACTTACTAGGCACTGTTGATATTATTTAGGCCTGTACTATTTCATATTCTTTCAAGCTCCCTAGTGCAACACAGGAGTTTGGGCTGCCATTTGGGATCATTTAGAAATCACAATAGTATCCCCCAGACATACAGTAGGGCCCATTGGGCTTCTATTGGTACTGGGACACAGTACCACTGCAGATGCTTCAATCAAGATAAAGAACAACATCTGCAGGACAGTGTTAAACATGTTAACTTAAGAGAGTGTTAGCTTAGTGGTATCTAGTTTACATATGGAGAAAAAATTGCAATATAAAATAACAACTCAAACATGGCAAAGTTGTCAAACAAGCAGGTCTGTGCCAAATTGGGCTGATCCAATCGTTGGCTCTACGATTATCTACTGGGGCCTTCAGGGACCTCTTTGTTAAGGACCTCTATGCCAATGTGCTTCTTATCTGGTGGGATTTTCAAACCTGTCAGATTTATATCTGGTTGACTTGGTTGGCCCCATACAAGGGCAGATAAGTTGCCAACTTGGGCTGAAGGGAACAAATCGTGTATGGCCACCCTTAGCTGCTGTCGTGGAAAGTCCCAAAGTATGGTAATAGCCTGCGAAGAGACATGCAGTAATTGTCAGCAGTGGTGTTCTCCTTTACTCTCAAAGTATTTAGGGCATAGTGTTCCTTTAAATTATATTGAAAAGTTCTATTAATAGTATTTGATTTTTTGTATGAATACATTCCCGTTTACTTCATCATTTTTTATGTTTATCAGGAGGAACCTTTCAGTCATCAGACCCCACTCATGGCACCTTGCAAAGCTAACCGAAGTCCACCCGGACGTGGCCAGTATGCAGTACCCCACAGATGCCTTCAGCTTGTCTTGGCACTCAGGCTGTGAAAACAGGTGAGATAATGTTGGGACTGATCTTGTACTTCATTATTTTTTTTGTGATACAGATATGGAATCCTTTGTCCAGAAACCTGTTTTCCAGAAAACTCAGAATTTCGTGAAGGCCATCTCCATAGACTCCATTTTAGAAAAATAGTTTTACTTTTTAAAAATGATTTTATTTTTGTTCTGTAATATTAAAACAGTACCTTGTACTTCATCCCAACTAATATTTAATTAATCCTTATTGGATGTAAAACACATCTATTTGAATTTAATGTTTAATTAATTTTTTAGTAGACCTAAAGTATGGAGATTATTATTGAGAAAATTATTGAAAGACTTCTTATCCAAAATACCCCAGGTTCCTAGCGTTCGATACCTGTATATTGATAAATATTATAACATACATTCTTTCAGACATTGACATAGCGGTGAAACTTCTCTGGAAAAAACAATTTGGACGGGCCCAGCATGCACAGGAACCTCTGCCTGCCCACTAGCATCCCCTACTCCCCACCAGCTTGTGCCTCTGCTCCCCTACTTTCAGCTCCCGTAGGACCCCCACCACCCCATGATTGCAGGGTCTGCTTCCTCTGTAGTTTTGCCCTTTATCATTAGAGAGCTTTTTTAATGCTGTTTCACATATGGTTACATTTTAATGAACCTATGTTGTTCTAAAAAAAAAAAGTGTATTGTGCTCAGTCCTATGTATGTTCAAATGTACCATTTTCTGTTGCCCAAGTATTTCTATAAATGGGGATATTTTGCCCTAAAGGAATAAGCAAAGTTCTAGAGGGTTGTTAGGAAATTCTTTAACCAAGAAGCTATTCCCTGCAGTATTAATGTGGGAAGCTCGGGAGTAATGTAAGGAAGTGCTAATTTCCTGAAATGTTAGTGCTTAGAAAAAAAATATGACCAAATAAAGATGTGAAAAGCCAATGCTAAAGGGGTCATAAAGTATTTTTAAACAACTTCTATTACATAACACATGATAAATAATATATATCACATTTTAAAATGATTCTTACCTTTAAAAATTACATTTTTTATTTGATCTCTCCCTTGATCCTCTCCCATCTTTGTTAGTCTGTGAGCAGTGGCTGTGCCCTAATAGTCATTTGTCATAGTAGAATGTAAGTTCCCGATCGGTGCTATACCCTTAAATGAGGAAAAACATGATTAAGTTCCCTGTCAGGTTTGCCAATGCGCTGGCTGCCCACTCATAAGATGGAGATTTAATGGCATTCTCTAAAACAGAGTGTTGGCTGTCCTGAATAGTCTGGGAGAGCATCCAGCAGAAGTCAGATAGCTGGCATGGTTTCATAGACGTTTTAATTTAAGTAGCACTACAGATAACTTTTTCGGGCTCTGGCACACGGGGAGATTAGTCGCCCGCGACAAAACTCCCTGTTTGCGGGCGACTAATCTCCCCGAGTTGCCATCACCTGCCATCCCACCGGCGAAAATGTAAGTCGCCAGTGGGATGGCACACGCGGCGGCGCGATTTTGGCAAATCGCCGAAGTTTGTCGCGGGCGACTAATCTTCCCGTGTGCCAGAGCCCTTAAGGCACATTACTTCTATTCCTATAAGCCACAAGCCAGTTGTGTATGTAGGTGCAACATGCAGCTTGAGCCCTGTAGGTAAAATCTCTTCAAAGCAGGTGTTAATTCCAAGGCTCCTTTTGGCACTCAACACAAGTATAAAGGATGCTGTATGTATGTGTATATATGTATGTGTGTGTGTGTGTGTGTGTGTGTGTGTGTGTGTGTGTGTGTGTGTGTGTGTGTGTGTGTGTGTGTGTATATATATATATATATATATATATATATATATGTGTTTTTAAAAAGGCCTTCCTTATAAGTTGATTCACTTATTACTGTGGCCTATGCCACAACTATTGCATTTCCCACTAATAGAGAAGGGCCTGTAGATGAAGAAGACTATTTAACCGCTATGGTTCTTCCTGAAAAAATCAAACAGCCCAATGTGATAAATCTTTTTCTGTAAAATCGCTTGCAATTTTAAATTGTAACAAATTGCTGTAGTTTCTAAACTGCAGTATTGTTTTTACTAGCCAAGGCATAAGATCATGCCCTGTACACGTGGCATTTGTCGGTTTGTGAGCTTGGTAATATATGCCCTCTGCCTCTGATTTTCTATGAATATTCTTTTGGAAATGTTTAGTAACTTTTTTGGACATGCCCTACTGTTATTAAAACTATATAATAAAAGTAATGGTGTTATAATTCAGCACTTCTAACTATAAAATAGTCAGCAAATTACAAGAAATCTGTTGACAATGAACTCGGTTCTTTATTTTTATAGTTTGAAGTTAGTAGGCAGCATTTAACTTGGCAAATTTGTATAGTTTGTTTAAAAATGTTTTTCTTTCTCTTTCAGTGAGCTCCCTATGCAGTGGAATCCTCTTTCCCGACACTGCAGCACAGACAAAAGCAGTTCTATTGGTAGCATGGAAAGTCTAGACCAACCAGGACACAATTACTATGAGGGTACACTGTCGCCTATTGACCCCAGCATGTACCAGAACAAAAGGGACTCTGCTTACAGCTCCTTTTCAGCTAGCTCCAATGCCTCAGATTACACCTTATCTGCAAGGGCAGAGGAATCATCTCAGATGGATTGTGTAGCCGACTCTTCCAAACCATGTGATGGACGATATCTTCACACTGGGCAGGGTGCCATAGAAATTCAACAAGAGACTTCTTCCCTCAGCCCATCGGAGCACCAGCAGAGACCTTCTTCTTTTCCTTTTGATGCCAACCATCTGAGTTTTATCAAATCTCCACCCCAGCCACCTATTCGGAGGGACAGTTTAAGGGCTTCTAAAAATCAGATTTGTCATGGTGAGAGAAGGAGGGCTTCAGCTCCAGGGGATTCTCTACAGATATCAGGAATGTGGTCCTCTGAGAACCAGCAGCACAAAAACTCTGATACTTCACAGTGCAAGTGTGGCATTGAATTTTGCACTGTACATTTAAAAAATGGTTTATCGTCTGACCAATATTATATGCTAAGCTCTCAGACCGATGGGGGCAACCAAAGCACTGACCAGCTTGCACTGAGTGACAGGGAGATGCCAAGCTGTTGCACTGAAATGCAGTCCAGGTGGCCAAGGGATGGTAGAAATATTAAACAGACCATCAATAAGGAAATGGAGAATTCATCATACCATTCAGCTCAAACTGTCAAGACTGTCAAAGATTCTCTTTCCAAGCATCCCTCCTGTCTTCATATGAAGTCATCCAGTCTTCCTCAATCTGAACAAGAAGAAGTAAGTGTTCAGACAAAGTTTCACAGGAAAGAGTGGAGAAATACTCTGTTACAAGAAAACTTTCAGTGCCAAACAAGTGAGTGCAATGGAATCTCTAGCCAAGAGCTCAAGTGCAATATTAACAGGGATTCTGAAATCTACCAAGTGGACACACTAACAGATACGGGTGATTTTAGCCAACTCTCAGGGAAAAATAAAGAACAGTCACAGCACATTACTACCTTGGAGAGATCAGTTAGTGAGCCTAATGAAGTAAGAGAATCATTTCCAGTCTTATTGCCTAAACACTCTGTAGGAGGTATGAGATCATCATGTAGTTCAGAAACACTGCTAGAAGAGAGCCATGAGCAGGAAGAAAGTCAGGGTCCAACAAAAAAGCCTGGATCATCACGGCATCGGTCTGCTCAGATGCGAAGGAGGAGCGATCGGTTTGCAACCAACCTAAGAAACGAAATACAAAGACGTAAAGCACAGTTGCAGAAGAACAAGGGGTCTTCTGTGCTGCTTTGTGGGGAAGAGCCTGTTGAGGAGAGAGAAGAACCAACAGAGTCTCAGTCACCACCCCGACCTATGCCTCCACCCCCACCTCCTAAAAACAAGTCACGACTGTTGGAACTCAAGAGAGCAAATGCAGAACAGTTTCATAAGGGTACAGACCACCAACATCTGGAGCAAAATAAGCAAAGCCTCCCCTCGAACAGGGATACTGATAAAGATAACCAAAAGACAGAGGAGAACTCCTTGAATGCAGTGGAGAATGTTACCAGAGCAAATGACAAGTCATTGATCTCCAAAAGCAGGTTACAGAATGAGTCTAATAAATCATTTGTTTATGATCCCAGGCAGAAGGACCATCAAAGAGTATCGTCCGAGTTAAATAATGAAAGTACAATGCCTTCAGCTGAAAACTGCAGGGAGGAATGGAGAACAAGAGAACCTGATTTTCAAAGGCAACATTCCAAGTGCTTGGAACAGAGAGAACCTGAATTAGGAAATGTTGCGGAGTCTTCTGCCACCACTGTAAGGTGGAATGAAGTGTCTAGGGCTTCGCCGAACCCCGATGTAAAGGTTTCCCATGAAATGTGGAGAGCAAGCTCATCTCTAAGCATTAATAGTGTGGGGTCACAAACTGAAAATTTCAGAGGAATTGGCGTTGAAAGCCACAGCCACTACAGTGGACATAAATCTTTGGATGCAGATGCAAGTTTCAATGGCCTTCTGTCTAGCAAAGAACAACTCTATTCAGATGGCTCATCTAACGATGACTGGAGGATAAGTTGCCTGGATAATGAAGAGCCAATGCAAAGGGGTCGGGAAATGATGTTTTCAGAACCAGGAAGGTCAAGTGACCATACATCTCTCTTTGCAGCACAGTGGAGGTCTCGTCATTCCTCTTCAGATTTTGAAGACCCTCATGTTCAGCAGATGCCCAATGGTGGCAGATGGAAGTGGTCTCCAGAACACAAGCTTTTGCCTCATCCACAGCTTTCAAAGGGAAGTCCCCCAGATGTTAGTGTTGTGCATGCTGAGGGTGCCAGTCTTCCCAATAGGGTAGCTTCAGAGGAAAATGTTTTGATGCCCTTTGCTGACAGAAGAAGGTTCTTTGAAAACAGCAGCAAAGTCCACAATGTTTCCCACATTCCTTTACAAATCAAATCAAACAAAAATAATTACTGTCTCAGTTTCCCAGACCCACCTCTTTCTCAGAAGGTTGTATCAGCTTTAAGAAGACATTCAGTTGACCATACCTACCATCCATCCTCTCCCAACAGACAGGATAGTGCCTTACCTTATTCTGACTATTGTGTTAATCACACCGTGGATCCTTTGCTTTGCTGCAGTCAAGGAGGACATGCTGCTGAATATATTCACCATCCTACGGGGTATGGATGCAGAGTTCATGAGAGTTGTCACTGCTGCTCAAGTGACGTTTGCCCTGCATTGGTTAAAAGGAATATGCCTATGAGTCATCTAAGTTGCCACTTTCTCCACCACCATCATCACCATCACCAGTGGTCCCGGTGTGGAGATTACTTATGCCCTGCACAACATAGCACATTGGAGGAGGGTACCTCTTTGCACGGAGATCCTTGGCACTTACAGAAACCTGTGTTACAGGTGAGAACTTATAATGCTGTACTTTATAATAACCTCTTATTATTTGTATGAATATATTGATTGGCTTTATCCTCACCCAGAGAAAGTCAGTACACTCTGAAAATCAACTTTGGGTTAACAGCACCAAATAAACTGTTGAATTATATCCTTATATTTGTAACTTGGTGATATTAGAGAGGAACATATTATCAGAATATTTCTGATATTTATGATGCTTCTTTTCCATGATGATAAATTAACCTGACACCTGAACTAACCTTAGTATCACTGCCAGTACATGACGTGTAGAGTCACATTATGTGAACAAAGTGTAAGGTCATGCCTGTGGTCTGCATAAGGGCTCCCAGCAGATGTAAACAGATGTCATGCTTTTGTTCCGCAGTTTAGTGCAAGTGTCAAAGCTATTAATAATATCTATCTGCCATGACTTTTAATGGAGCATCAACCCCTTTCAATTATTAAATTCTCTACCACATATCTGGTGAGGAAAAAGTCATAAGCTTTATTTCCCCTATGTGAATATATAACTAACAGACAAATAATTAGGTGTATATTTCTATTTTTGATGTTGAAGAGTTTGAGGTAAAATGTATTCTGTGTTGCCTTATCAAACACCGTTGGATTTATAAACTATGTATATTTGTCATGTAATAACAATCATAAGCAAACCGCACCTTGGCTTTCAGTGCAATGGGCCTTAGATGCCACTTATATAAACATCTCCGCCTTGGTTCTGTGGCATCTCCCTGGTCCCATTTTCTAGCAGCGGTTAGGTTTGGGCACTCTTCAAAGAGCAGTCGTTTGACTGGTAGCTAAGCCAGTTGAACAAGTTTGCTGGTGGGAAAGAGGGGCAGGCAAACAATGCATGTTGTATAGCTTCGCTCCAGTTGTTGGCTTACCCTGTGATACTTAATCATTTCTCTGTCAGATCTCATGCATTGCCTTTCCAGTTGTATTAAGCAGGGATAATTCACCAGAGGAATGCAGACACTTTGACCCACTTAAAAGTTTGTAATTCCAAAAGGGTCCATAAAGAACTGCTATTGACTTTTTGTTTAGGCTGAATCTTAATTTGTTATTTTTTTCTTTCCCCCTGCCTTTTGGAATTTTGGATACAGGAAGTACCACTCAAAGAATGGACCCAACAGCTGAAAATCCCAAACAGGAAATGCAGTCAGTCTGGGAGGTGAGATGTGTTTTTTTTTTTTTTATTTAATGTGAGAGCTGAAAAGCATAAACCGGGGTTATTTATTTAACCTCTACACTCCCTTATACAGTGAATGCAGAACACAGTAGGATCTGGCTTCCTTCAATATAATACCATGCTTATTGTAAGTTATAATGAAATAGAAAAGTACTAGAAGTCACTTGGGAGTTTTACATTTCAAATTAGGGAGTAAGTTATCTCTGTAATCCTTATGGGCTCCCCCTATCTTCATTTTAAGCACGGAGAGCTATTTAAGATAAGGCCGGTACAGTTAAAGTAAACCTTTAAGAATTGTGGGCACACTTTCCATATAGTACTTAGGGGCAATCTGTAATGACTTCGGGTTAGAATACGTGACAAAGAAAGATCTCCCATTTCCTCTGGCTGTCTGGGAATGCCCGTCCTAGAGTGTCCTGTTGCTTCCGAAAAAGGTCTGCTCTTTGTAGTTCTAAGGAAGTGATTTCAGACCCGATCCCCTTTTAGCAATGAGATCTTTACAAAAACTAAAACCATAAAAGGAAAACTAATCAGGTTTTTTATGTACTTGTTTTGTTTGCGTCAAGTTCAAGATTGTTTCTTTCCTTACATTCTGTTTTATGTATTGGGTGTTATCATTTGGCATAGAGCCTGGTAGGCTTGTTCGCTCTGTAGATTCACACAGTCTGGCTCCTTTGCTCTTTATATTGGTGAGAAGGTCACTCACAGCATCTGAGTTAGATAAGCTCAGCTATTCATCAGATGGTTCTGTAATGGCAGTGACGTTCAGCTAAAACAACATGTAAATGTTGCAGATAAGGCTCTGTATTCAAACAAATGCTATATTTAAACTTGAGCAATTTAAATGGGATAATTAAAAAAATATATAATAATACACATAAATAGTCCCCTGTCCTGGGGATAATATATTTTTTTAAAAGCCATTTTTCAGCTGTACGACTGCCTGAACTTCCAAGCCTGACCCTTTGTGGTGAGTCAGTCTGCTGATCTTGTGTAAATGAGAATGCAGACAGCAATTACCGCTAATAGCTGCAACAAATATTGCATTTTTTAAAGCAAAAAGTGTCTGGACATCAGGTACTTGTCACGATAGTAATAAAGTGGGTCTGGCGTAAACTTGTCTGGATAGCTTTTAAATTAGACACGTTGACAGGAACAGTCCCTTCACTTTTATTGAGAAATGTATTATGTGCCCCTTTTTAAGAAGATCAAAAATCTAAAATGCTAGTACATGCCTATTCAAAAATTTTTCTAAAAAACATGCTTAAAAAAATTTACTATTACTATTTTCTACCTGCACCACCCTGGGGGCATATGCAGTTGGCAGGTTGTTCAGATTTAGCTGTACTCGGAGATGGCAAGCTGGCAAGGGTTAATGTGAGGTTGGACGCTGGTGCTTCATTTCTGGCGTGTCTGGTGCTGTCACTGGAAGTAATGTCATTTTGTCCGCCACAAGTCATGTCTATGTGCATACGCAGATGCTCTTCTGAAGCTGCTGAATACTCACTCTCATTGCCTAACTCACTCTCCTCTGATAGGGATGCTGCAGGCATGGCTCCTCCCTGTTTGTGTCATTACTCCACCCCTTACATATTGGAACCACCCCTCACAGTCCTGCTCACGCCCTGGCTGGTAATGTATTGCCAAAATATGGCAACCCTAGTGTGACCAGATCACTTGAAAATTCAGGGACACACCTAATAAATGCATGTTGCAGGGCAGCACTTATTGCATTCATATTTAATTGAAATCAGTGCAGCCCTTCTAGCTTGGATTTTCTAGACCTGCACCTGAATTTTGAAGTTATCTGGTCACCCTAGGCAACCCTAGTTGACAAGCCTGTGTACTATTCATGCACCCATCTAAAATCTTTGCAAGGGGTAACTGGACCAGGGTAAATAGGTAGTGATTTAAGTTACTAAGGGCACAAAAAATGTTTACACCTAAGTGTTTTAGGCTTTTATTGTACATAAAGAGGCTTCTATAATAAACTTCTCAATTTGAGAGACTTCTCAATACACCCCTTTACTTATTTACCCATTTTGTAATAAGATCTCTGCTGTCTATGTAATAAATATCCTATAACATCCCATCCTGTAACATCCCCTGTATTAGGCAGGCACAGGATAATTTAGCTGAAGTTACAAGAAAGGCCAAGGGCTTGTATTCATGGCTCACTTGTCTAAAAGTGCTGTCTTACATAAAAAAGGGCATTGACTCAAGGGATGAAAACATAATTTTGCCTCTTTAGGTGGTAAGGCCTCACCTTGAGTATACAGTGCAGTTTTGGGCTCCAGTCCAGAAGGATATTAATGAGCTGGAAAGAGTGCAAAGACATGAAACTAAACTGATAAAAGGCATCTCCCATGCCTTTTAAAATATGAACGTTGACTGTCAAGGCTGGGGTTGTTTTTTAAATAAAAAGGTCACCACACCAGAGGGCTCTCCATTAGGCCAGAGGAACGGAGCCTCCATTTGAAGCAGTGTAGGGGTTTTTTTCAAGGTGAGGGCAGTGAGGTTGGGGAATGCCCTTCCAAGTGATGTTGTGATGGCAGATTCTGTTAATGCCTTTTAAGAGGGGCTTGGATGATTTCTTGAACAAACATAGTATCCATGGTATATATGGTTTATATATGTGAGTGGATAGATAGGTCAGTGTGGGTCTGTATGTGAGTGGATAGATAGGTCAGTGTGGGTCTGTATGTGAGTGGATAGATAGGTCAGTGTGGGTCTGTATGTGAGCGGATAGATAGGTAAGTATGGGTCTGTATGTGAGCGGATAGATAGGTAAGTATGGGTCTGTATGTGAGTGGATAGATAGGTCAGTGTGGGTCTGTATGTGAGTGGATAGGTAGGTCAGTATGAGTCTGTATGTGAGTGGATAGATAGGTCAGTGTGGGTCTGTATGTGAGTGGATAGATAGGTAAGTATGGGTCTGTATGTGAGTGGATAGATAGGTCAGTATGGGTCTGTATGTGAGTGGATAGGTAGGTCAGTATGAGTCTGTATGTGAGTGGATAGATAGGTCAGTGTGGGTCTGTATGTGAGTGGATAGGTAGGTCAGTATGAGTCTGTATGTGAGTGGATAGATAGGTCAGTGTGGGTCTGTATGTGAGTGGATAGATAGGTCAGTGTGGGTCTGTATGTGAGTGTATGGGTTTATGTATGTGAGTGGATAGATAGGTCAGTATGGGTCTGTATGTGAGCAGATAGATAGGTCAGTGTGGGTCTGTATGTGAGTGGATAGATAGGTCAGTATGGGTCTGTATGTGAGCGGATAGATAGGTAAGTATGGGTCTGTATGTGAGCGGATAGATAGGTCAGTGTGGGTCTGTATGTGAGTGGATAGATGGGTCAGTATGCGTCTGTATGTGAGTGTATGGATTTATGTATGTGAGTGGATAGATAGGTCAGTATGGGTCTGTATGTGAGCGGATAGATAGGTAAGTATGGGTCTGTATGTGAGCGGATAGATAGGTCAGTGTGGGTCTGTTTGTGAGTGGATAGATGGGTCAGTATGCGTCTGTATGTGAGTGTATGGATTTATGTATGTGAGTGGATAGATAGGTCTGTATAGTTTTGTGTGTGCCGGGTTCTCTTGGAAGGGCTGAACTTGATGGAGGTCTGCCTAATTTTTAGCCCAACTTAATGATATAACTATATGTAACTATGTCTAAAGGAAAAGTCCTGTCAACTGACATTTTACCAGGCAACTGCAAGCAATCATATTACAACCTTAGTTACTACTTTCTTTAAATGTTAGAAGACTGGAGTTTAGTTACTTTTTGTTCTGCTTAGCTGGTTAATATTCTATTGACTAGTTTTCCTTTTTACTGTGTCTTCATAGTAAATGACTGTTCCACCTAAAATTAAAGATCTATTAGGCATGAGAGTAAATGTATAGGCTTTCAGTAAATATTTCCACCCTGCTCCCTCCTTTGATTTGGAGTTCCTGTGAGAGGGTGTGCCTGGCTTAATCTCCCAGCCGCCCTCCCCAGCCAGATGCCAACAGGAAAGTAACATTTCCATGATTCAGATCACACTGAAAAGGACAATCGAGGACTTGCCAAGTAAGAAGTTTAAGAAATACACATTTTCCAAAATTCTTACAATAAAACTTTTACATACAGTCGATTGTTTGGAGGCCCAAACTCAACTACAGTTTATTTACAGAGATCTAAATATTCAGCTTAATAGATGTAAATAAAGGGGAATCATTTCAACATGGACAGAACATGAACATAAAACATGATTTTGTACAAAATTTCATATTTGGTGGTGTGACTAATGGCCCAAAGGTCCCCTCTTTGTTTTTTAAAGTCTCAGAATTACCAGTTCCTGACCCTATATCCACCCTAAACTCCTTAATACAGTGTATTTGTATATGTTGGCATTTCCACACAGTGCCTGTGGGAGGGTCAGTATGTAGAAAAGAAAACAGGTGCCATCTATGTGGTAGAGTCCTCCACGTGGTTGGGTACCCACAGGTTACCCGCAAGAAAAGCGGGTAGGATTTCCACATTTTTATTTTATATTATCTTTATTTTACTCCTTTTAAACATTTTTTAAAATATTTTTTTTCAACCCCTGCCCCATTTCAGTTGATGTAACTTCCAGTTTGTAGCAACAGCACTTTCTGTTTCATGGTGTTCAGTGGATCATGGATCGGGTTGTGGATAAGGCAGTTGCGGGTCGGGGGTCCAAGCTGGTAGAAATATGGGTTGTGGGTACAGGTTTCAAAATTTGGTTCCCTGCAGGAGTCTACTCTGCTGTGAGATAGGGGCTGGTTGGTGTTCATTTGTGTCTATACCCTGACACTTATTTATTTGAACCCAACTATGTCTCAGCCCCTTCCATATATCTGCATTTCCGGAACTGGAGGACTACAGACTGGACATTTTTGCCTTGTCTTGTATCCTTATAACACAAACCATGAATAATAAATCTTTTTAAATGTTGCTGCTTGGTGATGTAACTATACTTGGTGCTTGAATATTATAAGAAAATATTTAAGTGGTATGCCATGACCTATGTAAAAGCAAAATCAAAGGGGAATGACAGTTACATAAGAACTCCACATCCCAGGCTATGTAAAATATAAATTTCTGTATTATAGCTTAAATTGTGCCAAAAAAATGTCTTATGTGTTCTGTGCGTACTCAGCGCCATGTAATTCATAATTTACATAGCATGAGAGGCGGGGTTTCTGAGTGCCTGCTGTTCTCTTTTTGTTTTACTTTAACAACTGACCTTGCTGAATGGACTTAACACATAATTTTTGTTCTACATTGGGACCATTTCTTTTTAATTTTTCTATACTTCTTGTTGACTTTATTTTCTGGTGACCCCAAATTTAAAAAAATGCAGAATTCATTTTATAATGATTGCTGAAAAGAATCTAATGGAAATAATTGGATGGGAGTGTGGTCAAACAACAACTCAGATCCCTTATGATAGTCTATAAATACAATAGGAAGGCACACTATGTCAACTCCGCCCAGTACTAGGGAGTGCAAATGCTATTCATACCTACAGAATCTCTGTGTCGGTATAGGCTACAAGTAAGGATTTTATGGATCTTTGATATAAATGGATACTGCTATTACTTCATGCAGTGATTCCTTTACCCCCCACAGATTATACACTATGCCAGTTATCCCCAACCAGTGGCTCGGGCCAACATGTTGCTCACCACCCCCTTTGATGTTGCTCCTAGTGGCCTCAAAGTAGGTGCCCTTTTTACATTTCTGGCTTGGAGGCAGTTTTTTAAAGCACAGAGACACGGTTTTATTCCACACAGAGCTTCCCTCAGGCCAGAAGTCCACATGGGGCTACCAAATAGCCAATCATAGGCCTTTTTTGGCATCCCCAAAGAACTTGTTTCATGCTTGTGTGGCTCAACAACACTTTACATCTGAGTGTGGCTTAGGAGTAAAAAAACATTGGGTATCCCTGCACTATGCCATACCTTACTAAAGCCAGTTTATTTTTATGCCTCCCAATATTCACTACTGCAAAAGTTTTTGAGTTCTTTTGTTTTATTTTGATGGAGAGCTGGGGACAAACTACAGACTGGATAAATATAGTTTATTGGTTTAACATAGAAAGTATGGATTGACAGGGGTGCTTGGGGAGAGGATATGTGAAAAAAAAGTGCCAGAAGTTCTAAACATTTCTAGTCATACAAGGTAAACCCTCAGTAAGAACGGTGGGAATCTTTGGTGTATATGACATACGAGTACAGGTATGGGATCCAGAAAGCTCTGAATTACAGAAAGCCGGTCTCCCATAGACTCCATTTTAATCAAATAATTCAGAATTTTAAAACTGATTTCCTTTTTCTCTGTAATAATAAAACAGTGCCTTGTAATTGATCCCAACTAAGATATAAATAATCCTTATTGGGGGCAAAACAATCCTATTGGGTTTAATTCATGTTTTATTGATTTTTTAGTAGACTTAAGGGACGTAAAGACCCCTTATCCAGAATACCCTTGGTCCCAAGCATTCTGAATAATGGGTCCTATACCTGTACATATGTCACCCAATAGAGGAAGATAAATACAAAAACAAAGCTGAGTAAGGTAACTGACTAATTAACCTGGAATTAAAGTATGAATTAACTTACTTATTACATTAAAAGCAGCAGAATTTATTTATGAAATGTTATTTGGATTGTGGCCATTAGTGCTGATTGAGGCCTTCCGCCTGTAGCCAGATAAACAATGTAATATCTCTGCTGACGCTTACTTTTGTGGCAGTTCCCAGATACTGTTATGATCATTATTCTGGGCGAATCCTGGCCCTAGCCTTAAAGAAATAATAATATTAATATAAAGAAAGTTTATTAAATGATAAAATCATTATGAAACCGTTACAGAAGTCAGTGTTATCTACTGTAAAAATGATATAGTCCTTCAGACTTTATATAATTGGGCAGGAGTCTCAAACGATTATGCAAAATGGTGAGGCCTTTAATTAAGTAGAAAAGTCGGAGAGTCATTTTAGAAGCATTAAATCACATTGAATTATTATATAATTATTATATAACTTATAACATATCAACAGTGCAGTGAAGTTTGGCGCCATCATTGTCCTTTTTGCAGTGCAAAGCTTAGATATTTTTTTATTCGCTTAATGACGTTTTTGTTAACGATATTTTGGAGTGTAACAGCAGCAGTGGAATATGTTTATATCATATATCAAAGATTTGTTTTTTGCCTTTCAGTGATTTGTGCCACAGTAATTCTGGATTCCATCGGGCTGGCCCCTTTAGACCATGTTGTGACAACAGCGAGCAGGACTTTCCCCAGTGCTACAGGACCGTGTCTTCCTATGATCTCTCCTGTGAACATTCCATCCGGCCAGAGCTGTCCTCTCACCATGATGAACCTAGTGACCAAAACCTAGGCAGAGGAAGAGCCTACTCTGTGAGCCAGCTGAATTTAGATTGTTTGGCTCTCAGAGATAAAAAAGAGACTTCTTTGTCAAAGCTTGAAGAGCACATGCCATCTGCTCTAGCGAAAAAGCAAAAGCCTCCTCGCCCACCTCCCCCAAACTGGGACAAGTACAAGGAGAGACGGGCATCACATCAGCTTACAAACTCTATCCTTAGTCGTCATCGTGAAAATTCTGTTGGATCTGGTCATAGCATAAGCATGGAAGCTGTAAGGCAGCGCTCTCAGAGTCTGCCTATGGAGAGGATACTTTTAAAGGCAAATGAGAACTACCACCCTTCCTCTGAATGCGAGCATCCTCAAATTAGAGATTGTAGCCCAGTACCCTCTGATTTAAGACCTGCTCACCAAGAACCTGATACATCTGCTGATACTGTTTCTACAACCTTTGAGCATGCAAGGTAAATACATTATACACATCAGTCCTTTACATTTACCAGGCTGACCTACATCATATCCCATCTAACATGCAATTGCTATTAATAGATTTCAGTTCTAGGAGAAAACTGAATGCTGAAACTGGCCATAGTCTATAACACACAGGTGTGCTTTAAGTCATTCCTACATTAAATTATGTTGCTGCCAAGAGGGTGCAGGAAAACAACTTAGCCCATATACCTAGCATATTGTGTATACCAAACTGTATGAAAGCATTTTTGTGTTTTGTTGTTTTGCATGGTTTTATAACTGACACTGAGAAGGTCCAACACTTGCATTTTGTAATCCAAACTGCAGTAAATTTGACCTTTTACTTGCATCTAGCCTATCTCTGAACCCTGTGAATATAAGTTCTGAGGCAGACAAGCAGTTATGCTATCATTTTTTTGTTTCTTGTTTAACTTTTAGCCTGGTCTCTACCTACGCTAGTGAATTGTCTAAATGATTCTGTAGTGTGAAACTCTGATAGAATAATCAGAGCTTTATCAATTTCATCATCAGTTTATATGGTTCCAGCAAGTTATGCAACACTTAACATTAGTGTATTACAAAGGTCTTACAAAAGATAAATAAACAAGGGTTACAGAATAAAATGGGATCAGAGAGCCCTTGTAGCTTGCCATGCCTTTAGGGTCATGACAGACGGGGAGATTAATCTTCCCGTTATGCCGTCCCCCTGGCTTGAATGTAAATCGCCGGTGGGATGGCATACGTGGCGCGGCGATTTGTGGAAATTCGCCGAAGTTGCCTTGAGAGGCAGTTTCGGCGATCGCACCGCTGCTTATGCCATCCCACCAGCGATTTACTGGTGAGATTTGTCGTGGGCGACTAATCTCCCCGTCTACCATGGCCCTTAAATAACTGAAATGTCATATTATGCAATAAAGCACCAAAATGTTAAAAGGGAACTCTACCCAAACACAACTTAAGCTTTTTGAAAAGTAAACATAATTTCAAGCAACTTTTAAAAAAAAAAAAATATTCAGCCTTTTCATGGTTTTTAATGTAATAATGTGGTTTGGAACAGTTACCTAAGCATGGACCCCTGTTCTCTTGCTGATCTGGCTGACTGCTTTGAGACACAAAATGTAACAGTAGTCGACTGTCATCAACCTGCCTTCAGCCTGCATCCTCCAAATCCCACAATTCCCTGAACACATGTCAGTAAGGAAAGGAACATCCCAGTGCAATGCATTGCAGGTTATTTAATTCCTGCATGCTGTCTGTAAACTGTGGAGACGTTGTTACAATTTGTAACAGTGTTTGAGTCCCTCCTTCACTGCCTGGAGAACTGTTGCAGCTGGATTTCATCATGTGGTGCTGTTGAGGATTGTCCCTTGGAAGCAGCAAGCTCTTTATAGTTTATTTAATGGAAAGTGGTTGGTCAAGGAATCATGCTAAATTTAAAAGTATATATGGTGTTTAATGTGTGTCTTACATTATGGCACTTTATTTAATGACTGCTCCTTGTGTGTATCTGTGTATATATTGTGAAGATATAATAATATTAATACGTCATCCTGTGTCCCCTAAAGTAAACTCTCTAGAGCAGGGATGCCCAACCTTTTTTTACTCATGAGCTACACTCAGATGTAAAAAGTGTTGGTGAGCCACAGAAGCATGAAAGAAGTCTTTGGGGATGCCAAATCAGGATAGTGATTGGCTGTTTGGAAGCTCCATGAGGCCTGCTGGCCTGCAGGAGCCTCTGCTTGGAGTAAAACTGTGTTTCTTAGCAACTTGCCTCCAAGCCAGAAATGTAAAAATGGCACCTAGTTTGAAGCCACTGGGAGCAACATGAAAGGGGCTGGTGAGCAGCATGTGGCCCCCGAGCCACTGGTTGGGGATCACTGCTCCAGACTTTGCCCAATACTCAACTTAATCAAATGTACTTTGTGCATATAGTATAACCCATAATTCTGTGTTCATGTTCACCTACTTGTGCACCTTAATATATTTCAGGATGTGCCCCAGGTCTACTCTCTCATTCACACACACTTCCTTCTCCTTCTCACATACAGTGTGCTCTTCTCATAGCCCTCATGCAAGATCTCACCCTCCTCCCCCACATCTCCGGCCTGAATCATTCTCTCTGTTCCAACCTCTCACGCTCTGTATCCCACAAATAGAATGGTTTAAGGAAAATCTGACACATTTCCTTCATGGACTTAGCAACACAGGCAGTGTCAATGTGTCAACACTATTCTTTTTTTAACTAGCTATGGATTCTGTATGAGAAGCTTTCTGGTAAATGATTCAGCAGTCAGGACTGAGTAGGTGAATGATGGTTATTACCTGCTACAAATTATACAGTATTTCGCTTCTCATTTCTTCTATGCAATCTGAAGCACCTGTTAGTTCTCTGTAATATGTGAAATATGCCCCCCCCCCCCCCCAACCACCAATTGGTATTAGGGTAATGTAGTATAAAGTAGCACAATACAGTTACGTTCAGCATTATTCCAACACTTAGGGGCAGATTTTCAAAAACCCTAATATATATATTTTTTTTTTTTAATTTTAAAATTCAAATAAATTCATTTCCATGAATGTCTGGCATTTACTAAAAAATATGAAATGAAAAAGCACATGCTTTTGGAAATCTGCCATTAACTTCTACATGATCTCGGCAAGTTTTAGCTGGCAAATTGTTGGATTCAGACTTTTAGCAGTTATGGCACGTAGTAAATCTCAAAAAAAAAAGTCACAACTTTATCAGACGGTTAGTAAATGGCCTTAGGGGCAGATTTTATCAAAATTTGAGTTTACTTTTCACAATATATATATATCAATCCAAATGGTGTCCGCACTCCAAGGCTCAATATTCTGCGGGGTGCTAGCCAAAATTATGTCTGTATAGAAAATAATCATCTGTGGCCAGCACACCCTTCAATGTTTCATCAAAAAAAATTTATTTTAAATATATTGTTAAAACCAACGTTTCGGTCCTTATTATTTCCTTGAGAAAGGTCCTAATAAGGACCGAAACGTTGGTTTTAACAATATATTTAAAATAAAAAATTTTTGATGAAACATTGAAGGGTGTGCTGGCCACAGATGATTATTTTATTTATATATATATATATATATATATATATATATATATATATATATATATATATATATATATATATATATATATATATATATATAATATATACACCAGGAAAATTCAATCAAAAAAAGATACTTAGTTTATTAAGATCAACGTTTCGGTCCTCACCCGGGACCTTTATCATCTTGATAAAGGTCCCGGGTGAGGACCGAAACGTCGATCTAAATAAACTAAGTATCTTTTTTTGACTGAATTTTGAGATATATATATATATATATATATACAGTGGAGGAAATAATTATTTGACCCCTCACTGATTTTGTAAGTTTGTCCAATGACAAAGAAATGAAAAGTCTCAGAACAGTATCATTTCAATGGTAGGTTTATTTTAACAGTGGCAGATAGCACATCAAAAGGAAAATTGAAAAAATAACTTTAAATAAAAGATAGCAACTGATTTGCATTTCATTGAGTGAAATAAGTTTTTGAACCCCTACCAACCATTAAGAGTTCTGGCTCCCACAGAGTGGTTAGACACTTCTACTCAATTAGTCAACCTCATTAAGGACACCTGTCTTAACTAGTCACCTGTATAAAAGACACCTGTCCACAGAATCAATCAGTCAAGCAGACTCCAAACTCTCCAACATGGGAAAGACCAAAGAGCTGTCCAAGGATGTCAGAGACAAAATTGTAGACCTGCACAAGGCTGGAATGGGCTACAAAACCATTAGCAAGAAGCTGGGAGAGAAGGTGACAACTGTTGGTGCGATTGTTCGAAAACGGAAGGAGCACAAAATGACCATCAATCGACCTCGCTCTGGGGCTCCACGCAAGATCTCACCTCGTGGGGTGTCAATGATTCTGAGAAAGGTGAAAAAGCATCCTAGAACTACACGGGAGGAGTTAGTTAATGACCTCAAATTAGCAGGGACCACAGTCACCAAGAAAACCATTGGAAACACATTACACCGCAATGGATTAAAATCCTGCAGGGCTCGCAAGGTCCCCCTGCTCAAGAAGGCACATGTGCAGGCCCGTCTGAAGTTTGCCAATGAACACCTGAATGATTCTGTGAGTGACTGGGAGAAGGTGCTGTGGTCTGATGAGACCAAAATAGAGCTCTTTGGCATTAACTCAACTCGCTGTGTTTGGAGGAAGAAAAATGCTGCCTATGACCCCCAAAACACCGTCCCCACCGTCAAGCATGGGGGTGGAAACATTTTGCTTTGGGGGTGTTTTTCTGCTAAGGGCACAGGACAACTTATTCACATTAACGGGAAAATGGACGGAGCCATGTATCGTGAAATCCTGAACGACAACCTCCTTCCCTCTGCCAGGAAACTGAAAATGGGTCGTGGATGGGTGTTCCAGCAAGACAATGACCCAAAACATACAGCAAAGGCAACAAAGGAGTGGCTCAAGAAGAAGCACATTAAGGTCATGGAGTGGCCTAGTCAGTCTCCGGACCTTAATCCAATAGAAAACCTATGGAGGGAGCTCAAGCTCAGAGTTGCACAGAGACAGCCTCGAAACCTTAGGGATTTAGAGATGATCTGCAAAGAGGAGTGGGACCAACATTCCTCCTACAATGTGCGCAAACTTGGTCATCAATTACAAGAAACGTTTGACCTCTGTGCTTGTAAACAAGGGTTTTTCCACTAAGTATTAAGTCTTTTTTTGTTAGAGGGTTCAAAAACTTATTTCACTCAATGAAATGCAAATCAGTTGCTATCTTTTATTTAAAGTTATTTTTTCGATTTTCCTTTTGATGTGCTATCTGCCACTGTTAAAATAAACCTACCATTGAAATGATACTGTTCTGAGACTTTTCATTTCTTTGTCATTGGACAAACTTACAAAATCAGTGAGGGGTCAAATAATTATTTCCTCCACTGTATGTATATATATATATATATATATATATATATATAAATATTATATTATATACAGTCCATAGGTTTTTAGCACACCAACAGACCAAATGACCTGGGTGCTACCAGATTATGCAAGGTTATCCAGAAAATCAGGACAAAACAGGTGCACTCCAGGAACCTTTAAAAATCAAAATTCTTTATTTAAGTCATTTTAAAAATTTATCAGGCCTATCTATCTATCTATCTATCTATAGATTATATATATATATATATATAGATACACATATATATTGAAATTGGTCACCAGTCAGGGCCCCCTTTTGCCCTCTACACTCCTGTGGTCTCTAGTGGTCTCTAGTGGTGGGCTTCGTTTCCCCTATAGTGTGATTAGCCAGATGATTATTTAAGGGACCCCTAACCAAAAATTGTACACTTTTGTCTAAAAAACTGTGTTGGTGAGGACTGTTTGGGGGGTCCAAAAGGACTTTCCACTTCAGACAAGCTTTTTTTTCTTCTTGGAAGTATGGAAACATTTATCTTTAAACATACAACAAAGCCTTTTAGAAAAATATGGTAATACAGCTACCCTGAAGCACTCGCATGCCCTTAATGGATTATTTCCTCTAGCACGGATGTAATTTATTTTTAAATATTTCCTTCATGCCATGCAATCAGATGCTTGCTTCCCCTCAGTTTAACAGGATCTCTCACAAAAACTCTGAAAATAGGCCTTTCGTCTCTTTGACACTGTGTGTGATTCCAGCCATGGCAGATTTTTATCCTATCATGTCCTTGTTTAGCCCTGGAAGTAGCATTTCTCCTGAGCTTATTGCATGCTAAGGTTTTTTGACAGAAGGAAAGCTCTCATGAAGGGTCCCTTCTTGTATATATGTACAGTCTTGGTTATGCCAGGTACTCACTCTCAAGTAGCTCAGGTGCTTAGTAGCTATCAGCAACCTCTGTTATCTCACAGGGCACACAGTAATACACAAGTACCACGTGTGCCTCTCTGGGATGTAACCGAATTAGCTCTCTCGGTAGGGGTGCAGTATTATGCAAAAAAAAGGGATCAGCATGTCAATTCCTCAGTATCTTCTTGAAATCCATAATGCACTGTGTTGTGCTAGAGTACAATGGCAGGCCCTTCTCTAACACCCCACTGAAACTTGACTGAAAAGTGTTTTAACAATAAAGCAGTGCAAGTCAAAATTGGGGGCTTAAAGAAGAACAAAACCCTGAACACAGCCCTAGGGCTCCTCAGTGGCCTCCTTCCCAAAACACACAATAAGGGACTTAAGGCTATTGTTTTCCTGGCTAAAATATGGAAAGTAGCACAACAGGGTTGCTGAGCGCCATCTTGCTTAAATTCATGTCCTCTTTACAGTGATCGCCAACATGAAGCAAGGTCTGGATCAGCTTCATTTGTGCATGCTACTTCAGGCACTACGCATTTTTTAGCCGGTAGAAGCAATAAATGCTGGTTTGTTAGTCTTCAATGGTGAAGTTCAGCAAGCAGGAAGAAGACCACTGGGTTGGTCTTAGGGCTGTGACACACGGGGAGATTAGTCGTCACGCGAAAAATCTTCCTTGTTGCGGGTGACTAATCTTCCCAAAATGCCATCCCTACGGCTAGAATGTAAATCGCCGGTGGGATGGCATATGCGGCACCACGATTTGCCGAAGTTGCCTTGCCTAATGACTTGGATAAACTGTTTTCAAAGCACTTTGTAAGTCTAAAGGTAGTGTTGTCCAAGCTTTTCTGTGCTGTGAGACAGTTATCTGCCATTTCAAAAGTTTGTGGGCCAGATTATTATGAAACAATGTTTTTCCTACAAAGAGGTCTATAAATGAGTTGCAGTCCTCCATTTGGACAGCCCTATGTTAAAGTATCCATATTTTCTAAAGAACATGTTAAGTCTATTTCACTGGGGGGGGGGGGGGGGTGCCAAAATGTTAGGAAACAGAGAAACAGAGAGCCACACCAGCCTGTGGAAAAAACTGTCTGAGCACCATGCCACCATTTTACTTATATATGTACTGGTGGTCCTAGGCTTCCCATGCACTAATTCCTGTTTGTGCGTGCACAGTAGCGCATACGCAGGATATTACTGTGCATGTAAAGAACACCAATCGCCATGGGAGCTAAGCACTGATGTAGGAGATGACAGCATGACAGTTTTTTACACAGGCTGGTGTGGTTCTCTTCTAACAGGAGCACCAGCCTGAGGAAAAAACGTAGGCACCGCCCAGTAAAAATAGATTGCTAATATTTTGACACCCCCCATAAAACAGACTTAACATGTCCTTTAACAGAGTAGTATCCTTAGCAGTAGACAATCAGCCCACAATTACAAACATTATGCTATGACTAAACTCAAGGTATACAAAACCAAATTTTAACAATGCCTTGTTTCCTTAGACAGGAGCCATTTTCAGACTGTCGAAACTCACCCAGAGATGCATCCCCACCCAGGACTGATCATTTGGTACCTTCTGACCCAGTTACTTCATCCCATCATCAGACAACTGACTTCTATAGTCCATTAGAAGGTGGGAGTATTGAGGAGCCATCAAATTCTGTTGCAGAAGAATCTGAAGATGGGGTCATCCCTCCAAAGTCCACTCATGACCACATATCCCCAGATATTCCCGAAAGAGAGCACCCTGCTAACTTGCTAGATGGATTTGATTCTGGCTACCGCCATTATGAGGATGAATGGTCAACAGACAGAGAATCGGAAATCTCCATTCCGGAAAGGTTAGTTTATATTGAGCTGAACAGAAAAGCTACATATGCTGTATTTTGGAAGGTTTGTATGAATGGATGGAACTTGGGAGAGAATTGCAGATTGTAACATCATACTTGTTTTATAGCTATGTGTTCATTTAGGGATCCATACAGGCAAGGATATTTCATATGACATGATTCAAAAATGGCTCTGGGCTCTCTTGCACTCAGCATCATTTTAATAATGTTTGTATCCTTGAAACTCATTCTTTACCTTGTGCTACATCGCCCCCTTGTGGCCTTTCTTGACGAACTAGTTCTTTAAAGGGATACTCTACCTAAACACAACTTAATAATTTTTTGCTCCGTTGCAATACATCTATTAAAACATATGCAGCCTTTTCATGAATTTTAGTGTAATAATATGGTTTGGAACAGTTCCCTAAAAGTGATTTTGGCTGTAGAGTGGGGTAGGTTTAAATGCAGAAGAGACAGCTAATGTTTATGTAAGCTGTGAACGTGGATAAACTGCAAGCAGTAAGTTTAGGTAAAATGACTTATGAGGACAGTAACTTGTTTACATGTAAATGTTGAAAGCAATGTACAAGGCAATATCTTTAATATTTCTAGGTATGAGTTCCAGCCCATCTCGCCACCTCCAGTGTGCGGAGCAGTAAGTCCCACCTCTTGCGCTGCCTACTACAACACGTCCGCAGCTAAGGCTGAGCTACTTAATAAGATGAAGGAGCTGCCTGGCCTGCAGGAGGAAGTGGGGGACCAGGAAGAAGTGGAAGAGGAGGATGAATTGTCACTTAAGAAAGTGAGTTTTGAAGCTGCGCTTTAGTTGGGGGTACATAATTATGGCAGTAACCAAATTAATTTAAGATAATAGTTAAATCTCCTTATTGTCCCTTCACGTTTCATTTCCTAAGCTCTTACCTTCTTCATGCAAATCAGTGTCTTGCTATACTCTACCTCTAGTATTTTCCACATTTCTTGTTTTCTGATCCCCCTTTTCACTTGCTTTTGGTTCCAGGTGCAGCTTATAGAAAGTATCAGTAGGAAGGTTTCTGTCCTGCATGAAGCTCAGCAAGGCCTTCAGGAAGATATAAATGCAAACACTACCCTTGGTTGTGAAATGGCAGATCTCCTCAAGAATCTCTGCAAACCCAATGAGTATGAAAAATTCCGGACCTTCATCGGTGACCTAGAGAAGGTGGTAAACTTGCTGCTTTCACTTTCCGGGCGCCTAGCCAGAGTAGAGAGTGTCCTGAGCAGTGAGGATCCCGAGCCATCAGTGGATGAGAAGGTATGATTTACACTGGCGTCTCTTAGTTCTTGTTATGAGTTTACCCTTTTTCTATTTGCTACCTTATAGTGCTGGAGGAAATTATTTTCTTTATTTAATCTCTTGGCTCTCTATAAATGATCCCCTTAGTGCTCATATTGTATCATATTGTTACTGCCCACTATCTTTTTAGTGCTTACAAAATGTTATTGATAAATGCATTCATAAATACACAGACACAAAGTAATCAGTAAATGTACCATTACAAAACACATTTATAAAATGACCTAAATTCATAACTTATATAGAACCGAATCTCCCATTTCTGGGAGATACCTGGGCAACAATTGCAGTTGCAAAATAGCTTTGTTAGGACACAGGCATACAAGCAGATCTTCTGCCTTCACCTTTCCTAACATTTGGATTGCCCCAAGTAAAACACATGGTTTACAGCTATCTAGCTTAATTGTGGGAGACTACCTTTTGGAAAGACTATTATATTGACTAAAATATTATTGGGGACTTATTTATTGCACTGAAAACCCTTACAGTAATGGTGCCATTATAACTTTTAAATATTCTTTGTATTAGGACTGTAACTATGTCTTTAAAAGGGAACTCCACCCAAACACAACTTAATATTTTTGAAAATTAAACATAATTTCAAGCAACTTTGCAATATATATCAATTAAAAAAATATGCAGCCTTATGTAGTAATATGGTTTGGAGTCGTTACCTAAGCCTGGCCCCCCCTTATCTCCTGCTGATCTGGCTGACTGCTTTGAGACTCAAAAAAATGTAATCGTAGTTGACTGTCCCCAGCCTGCCTGCATCCTCCAAATCCAACCAATCCCTGCACACGTGATGTCAATAAGGAATTGGAACATTACAGTGCAATGCATTGTGCGTTATGTAGTTCCCACATGCTGTCTGTAGGCTCTGGAGAAGTTGTTACAATTTGTAATGCTTTAGTCCCTCCTCCCCTGCTAGGATTTCAAATGATGCAGAAAGAACTGTTTTGCAGCTGGATTTCAGCATATAAAAATGGTTATATTCCTACTTTTTGAAGGAACAGATAACAGTGATCAATACAGGTATGGGACCTGTTATCCAGAATGCTCGGGACCTGGGGTTTTCTGGATAAGGTATCTTTCTGTAATTTGGATCTCCGTGACTTTAGTCTGCTATAAATCATTTAAATATTGAATAAACCCAATAGGACTGTTTTGCCCCCAATAAGGATTAATTACATCTTAGTTGAGATCAAGTACAAGATAGTGTTTTATTGTTACAGAGAAATAGGAAAACATTTTTAAAAATTAGAATTATTTGCTTATAATGGAGTCTATGGGAGATGGCCTTTCCGTAATTCGTAACTTTATGGATAACTGGTTTCCGGATAAGGGATCCCATACCTGTATATAAGGGGTTTCTGTTTTGTGTGGGGCTCTTTAGCAAATTTTGGTTTTGAAGCTGGAATTTCTGTGTTTACACAATAATCATACTATCAGTGCATACTGTACTCTTTATAGCACACATTTTCTTTCTATAATTTCGCAGCTGAACCTGCTAGAGAAGAAGAAGCAACTTACTGAGCAACTGGAGGATGCCAAGGAGCTGAGAGCACACGTCACTCGGAGGGAACATATGGTCCTTGAGTCAGTGTCCCGATACCTAAATGAGGAGCAGCTTCAGGACTATCATCATTATGTGAAAATGACATCAGCTTTGATTGTGGAACAGCGGGAACTTGAGGACAAAATTCGTTTGGGAGAAGAGCAGCTGCGGTGTCTCCGAGAAAGTCTGTAGTTTGGCAACCAAAAAAAAGAATTCAGCCATTTGAGCAAAATAACAAACTCTAACCAAGGCTTTAGTACCCCATTGGCTCTTACTTTCTAAATGGTTTTAACCTCCACTACCAAAAATCTCCAAGAAAGCCTGTTTCCTTGCAATACATGTGTAATAAATCCTGTGTTAGTGGGACCTTAGGGTGTCCTACCTTAAATCCATTCAATTAGGCATTAGAGCTGAAACAGACAAGCCATTTGTCATAATATTTTTGTCCTAAAACAATTTCTACTGTGGCACATTTGGAGCTAGAGTAATAGTTTAGACCAAATACTTAACCATTCCATTCTGCTGCTCCTCAAGATACACAAAAATGCATGTCGGTTTAATAATTTTTAGTTAATTTGATATTCTGAATGTGAATTTTCCAGAACTTTATAGCTGGAACATTTATCTACGAACCAGCATCTCTTAAAATTGTTTAGGAACATATAAAGAGAATCAACGGTAGCACGGTTAACCAAAGTCACTAGTGCAGCTTACACACACAGAGGTGTGCTTGAAATTGCTCTATGCCATTAAGCTCACGCTAAGATCAGCAGCTCTGCCTACAGGATGGGCCCATAGGAAAGAATCTGCACAATAACCAAGGACAGCACTGAGTTTGTTACATGTATCTGAGAGTTAATGCTTTTCCTGAAGTCTGTTCGGGACATTATAAATCAAGTGAAATCAAGTAGCTTTATCCTATAAGGTTGAAATAACGCACTATGAACTTTTTTTTACCTCTTTCGGATTCTATGCAAGTGCCTTTTTATGAACTGGTATATTGGGGTCGATGCAAATATAGATCTCTTACGAATCTTTCATCCACAGCATACAACTGGAATGCAGATGTTTCAGCTAATACTTACTGCCCTTTTCAAGGGTGATTTTCATGCAACCAAAGATAAACACTTGGCATCGATATAAATTTTATGTATTATTCAATTTTGTTTTTAGTAATCCATAAACCTCACCAGGCAATTTCTAATTTAGGTCTGTTTCAGACCTTTAGGAAATAAGTATGCAGAAATGTTTTAATCCCCCCTTTTGTGTGTCAGCTGGGTTAGTTGTCCACTATCGTAGGCCCTTATTTTTTCAAACCACCTTATTTAAAACATTGCTTTATGTTGCTCTCCCCCAATAAAACTATTTTCTTTTACTAAAGAGGCAAAATACTGATCAATTCTGGATTTACAAAAAAATAATTATTCTGCTTGGCCTCATGAGTAAAGCAATCATACCCCTATGCCTTTAGAAGTCTTAATTCTGCTTACTAAAGTTGCTAAGAAATCACTACAATAGGACCACTAGAAGCCACTGTTTTAAGCCCCACTTGGTGGACTAATACACTCCGATATATTTTATTGTTTATAGAATACTCAAAGGGATAGTGACACATTTCAGTTTGGCCAGGAATGTGTTACTATACCTATATAAAGGTGCCCAGTACTAAACCCGCATTTGCCCACAGGCTTCTTTTACTCAGCTATGTCAAGGCTTAACACAGTTGTTGTAAATGTAGAGCTAAGGGGGCAAAACTACGACTTTCTTATGCTTAAGGCTGTGTTGGGACTCGAAACAGATGAGTAACAGAGGGCATGGGGCACCTTCAAATGCGGGTTTCTGTTCAATATAATTACCCTGAATAACTCTTCTGTTAATGCCTTATCTTAATGCACACATTCTCTTCTGTCTCCAAAGCTGACACACTGGGGGTCAGTAGATTGTACAGTACCGCTTCCTTGATCTGTGTATAAACCATATTCATTGTTGTTTGACCTTTTCTTCCTCCACCAGGAAAACCATTTTGAAACAAAAAAAGAAATTAAGTTTAGTTTTAGGCCCAATGTTATATTAAAAGTATTGATTGTTTTTTTGTATATTTTATTGTATAAGAAAAAAAGGGAATTCGCTTAGGTATTTTCATATCATTTGAAAAATCTACATTTGGAGAAAAAAAAAAGAATTAACAATGTTTTGATACTCAGGATGAAGCCCAGAAGACCAAATGGTTTTACATCTCTAAAGATTTTATGCCAAAACCAACCTTAATGTGTCATGGTTTTATGAAAATGTTTATAATTATTATTATTTTGTATGTTTTATTATTATGGGTTTTTTTTATTTGCACATTGTGGATTATATGACCCTTTCACAGCTAAAAAAAAATGGCTGGTCTGTAATAGTTTTTAAATGAAGCAGTCTGGGCTAAGGATTTTTTATATTATTGACATATTTTATAGCTGAAACAATATAATATTCTAAATCACATATGTTGTTTTCTGTGAGATTTTCTTCTATCACTTCCTCCTTCTCTTCTTTCATTGAAGACTATAGCGAGACAGTATTTGGAAAGAGCATATAGTAAGGAACATTAGGGGTGTTAATGTTTATTGCATATGGCTGCTTTACGTGTGGATACGTACAGGAGGTCTCTGCACTCTGTTAAAAAGATACAGGTCTGCATAAGTTCATTTTGGAACATATTTGTTTTATTAAGCATAGCTGTGTTGTATTATTATTATTAGGGGACATTAGCAGTGTTTGGCCCAAACCAAGAGCTATTTGCCAGCTGTTCCTCTCTCTGTTTTTCTGAGTTGTTACACGTGCATAGTGCACTATCTTGGGTTGTAGGGTTCTGGCATGGATGTGCATCTTGTACCCTGCACCCTGGGGAACAGCACTACACATGCATTTTCCCTACATTTGGAAGAGGGACATGGGTGAGCTATTAGGTAAATGCTAATAGAATGAAGGGCTGTAATTTCTCAAGGCTGTTAGCTATGGGAAAGCTGCACAGTAGCCGTTTCCCTACTGCTAAAAAAAAAAAAAGTATAAAAAAAATTGCTTTCATTAGCAATTATATTTACAACTAACTTTAAAATCATTGAATATTTTTTAATTAATGTATATTGGAAAATTGTTTAGAATTTTATATTATATATTTTTTTTACTGTGCCAAAAATAGTTTTAGTGTGGAGATCCCATGTAAAGGTAAAAATATCTTTTTACATTTTATTCAGTTGGGCTTATGTAAAAAAAAAATGTATGTAAACATTTTCTGATCTGTCTATCTAAACAAAAAGTCCTGCAATCTTTAATCGTTTTATTGTGAAAAACACAAAGGCAACGTTTCAGAGCTTCCCAATCCATTATCAAGCCACAATAATTAAAAAATAGCCAATTAAAAAATCCCAAGTCCACCTCCAACCACACCTTCCCACTCCAACCCAATAAATTAACCCTTACTTTGCTTTAACTTTTTTTTACGAACCTCTGGGTATAGTATGCCCAAGTATGCAGAGTGCAGTATACTAATTTAGTTTCTATGCATTATATGCTCTGCAGAGTGCAGTCACCCCAAGGACTATTTTGTTTTTTGGCAATTCAGATAGAGTTTATGCACTTTGCTTACATGGGCCCAACTGAATGAGCTCGTGTCAAAAAGGAAGGAGGGTATATTTTTAAAGGGAGGACATGGTAGAAGTGAATTCAGACAAGTTTTGCATAGGTTTGCTGGTATACAGTGTGTTGTTTAGCAGTGACGGCAGGTTTAGTGGATTGGGGTGTCACCTGGAAGAAAATGATTGTCTTAAGTAATATTTTTATTTTTCTTCCCTATTAATAACATTGGCTTGAATCGTGATTTTTACCTGCTAGGTTGCAACTCTATTTGGTCTGGCATATATGGCATTGATCCTTTTCTGCCATTTGGGCCATTCCCCTTGCCCAATTACCAAGTAAGGCTGTTGGCAATTGATTGAAACTGACTAAATTATTTAAAATGCCTGCTCTTCTGATATTGTTTCAGGACATATTTAAACCAGTGTTTTGGCCATGAAGGGGTTAATAATTCATTGCAATAAGCTTTGAATCTAATCTGTATTATTTTAGTAAAGAAAAGAAAGTGTTAATGTTGTGTCTCCATGTGTAAATCTATGTTTCTTGTTCTCCATTGTGAATGCCATCCTTTGTAACTTTATTTCCTGGAGAGGGGTCTCCAATGACTTCTCCTGCACTACAGTAAATATAAAGTAATGGTGCTAAAAGTATCCTGCAGAGATTTGTGGAACTTATTTCGTTTGTATGGTGTGTGTGTGTTTGTGACACATTAGAATGTACATTGCAGCAGTGACTGTGTCTCTAATTGCTGTGCCTGGCAGATCTGAATGCAGTTGTGGATGTGAATTTCCACTTAGGTAGGATAAACCCAAATCAGGGGGGAAAGGCTTACTGAAATGTGGGGGTTTAGGGCAGATCAGGGTCAAAACTTGTGATGGGGAATTGCTGGGGACAGTCCTTAGTTATCCAGTTTCTTAATATTAAAATGTTGGGTGGTCTGCAATTCTATAACTGCTTTGCTGGCTTAATCAATATATATATAGTTCAGCAGAGACTGTGCACTATATAAGTGCTTTCTTTTTAAAATCAATCTAAAATACTAAATTGTAGACAACTACAGTCTTTGCATGTCATGGACTTTCATGGGGGGGCGGCAAAATAGTGGGAAAACTTTGCAACCTAGGCCCCCTTGAGAAAACAACCCGCATTGAATCCAGCATGTTCAGCATGCAATTTACACAGATCAGTGCTTGTCCGTCAACTGTAATATTTTAATAAAAATAGAAGTTTGAGTAGACTACTCACTAGAAATGCTTTAAATGCTGTCATTGGATAATTATTTAAATATATCAGATCAAAACCCACATTCGTTTAAACACAATAATATTGTATATAATAATAACCTGACACAAACAAAATAAATAGGGAGCAGTTTCCATTTACCTTGAAATAATTGTGGAAATAGTATTTTTCTTCAGCCTGTAAATACAAAAATGGGACATGTTACAAAGAGTTGTTTTTTGCTCAGTCTTGGGTGGGATTAGTGGTTTTTCTCTATTGTCTTTCTCAAGCTGCTAGTAACAAGGGTTTTAGAGTTTCCAAAATTCTCCCTTGGCCACAAATTGGAGGACAAATTAGGTGCAAACTTAGATTAACACGTTTCAGTATATTGCTTATGTATTCTGAATGTCTGAGAATTGAAAGTTAAAGTCCTTAAACAGGTCAGTGGTAACAGGAATAATATCCTGTATAAGTTTAGTTTGCCAGTGAATTGTCTGGGTGGTGTAGGTACTGGCTTCTTTGGGTAACCAGATCTCATCAGCATTCTGGCTTTTCTTGTCTTTTGCTTTATCCAGAGTAGTTGAAGACACACTGGGCTACTAGTATCAGCTATTTGTCAAGGCTACTTAACTCCAGAAAATACCCTGCCATAGACCATACTGAGAATTGTCTTTGATAAAATACACAGAGACAATTAACAGTAAATGATCAGCATTGTCTTTTTTTTAGTAGACATAACAAGTAGTTGCTATTAGTAGCTCTGTGTGTCTTCACCCTTAAGGTCCCCATACACGGGCCGATAGTAGCTGCCGATATCAGTCCCTTAGACCGATTCGGCAGCTAATTGGGCCATGAATGGGCACTCCCGACGGGCCTGCCCAACCGATATCTGGCCTGAAATCAGCCAGATCTCGATTGGGAAGGTTAGAAAATCTAGTCGGATCGGGGACCGCGTCAGTTCGTTGATGCGGTCCCCAGACCGACTTTGCCTATACCTGTCATTATAATTCGATCGTTCGGCCCCAGGGCCAAACGATAGAATTTCCCTGGATTCTCCCAATATTGCCCACCCATAGGTGGGGGATATCGGGAGAAAATTCGCTTGTTTGGTGACATCGCCAAGTGAGCGGATCTACCCGTGTATGGGGACGTTTAGGGCTGTGGTAGACGGGGAGATTAGTCGCCTGCAACAAATGTTCCTTGCCGAGGGCGACTAATCTCCCCGAAATGCCATCCCACCGGCAAAAATGTAAATCGCCGGTGGGATGGCATATGTGGCGCCGCATATGCCACCCCACTGGCATTTTACATTTAATCTCCCCGTCTACCACGGCCCTTAGGGGAAGAGAAAGGACAAAAAAGAAGATTAAGAAGAGTATTGATAGCACTGTCAATGGTCACATATCACTAATACTTCCCTACAGGTCAGCTATATGACCAAATGGCAATAATATACCCATATGCCAGGGGTCGGGAAACTTTTTGGCTGAGGGAGCCATAAACACCACATATTTTAAAATGTAATTCCGTGAGAGCCCTACAATATATTTGGCCGTGGATGCTGTGGGGCAAGGTAGGGGGGGTCCCAAGGATGCCGGATGCGGAGGAGGGCGTGGCCTGCGCTCGGCGGATAGAAGACGGGTTCTAAAGCTTAGAACACGTCTTCTATCTGCCGAGCGCAGGCCACGCCCCCTTTATTTTTTTTATTAAAGATTTGGCAGCGAGCCAGATGCAGCCATCAAAAGAGCCACATCTGGCTCCCGAGCCATAGGTTCCCTACCCCTGCCATATGCTTTAATTATATGCCCTAATACTCTTTACCAAGTAATTATACAAATTAATAACGCACTACAAAACAGGAATGAAAAACTATCTTGTTAATTTTCTATGCCCATCTGTATCTATTATAGGCCAGCCTGGCCCTTAGTGAGGGAGAGGATGTTCAAAATTCATTTGAACTCATTTAATTCAAAAAATCAAGCAAAGGCTTATAAAGGCCAGAATGAGTCTTAGTGACATGGGTGTTGCTCTAGAAAGGAATATATAAAATCTATTAAAAAAATTTACAAGAATTGTGTTCTCCGATGGAAATACTTCTACTTCCAAAAAATATTGCTTCTCCCTCATCTGCCTCTCACCAACTCCATCCAAAATGGCGAATTACACAGATGCAAACTTACAAAAAAAGGTAAAAAGACTAATATTAATATAATGTACATGGCAACTCCCATCTGGAACATTTAAGGAACATTTAACTGTATTATGCTGGTTACTGACCCTGTGGCTCACACACTAGAAGAATATTTATACACAGCTGATAGATTAGCTCATTTTACATAGTAACATAGTAAGTTGGGTTGAAAAAAGACATACGTCCATCACGTTCAACCATAATGCCTATATATAACCTGCCTAACTTCTAGTTGATCCAGAGGAAGGCAAAAAAACCCATCTGAAGCCTCTCTAATTTGCCGCAGAGGGGAAAAAAATTCCTTCCTGACTCCAAGATGGCAATCGGACCAGTCCCTGGATCAACTTGTACTAAGAGCTATCCCCCATACCCCTGTATTCCCTCACTTGTACTGAGAGCTATCTCCCCTACCCCTGTATTCCCTCACTTGTACTAAGAGCTATCTCCCCTACCCCTGTATTCCCTCACTTGTACTGAGAGCTATCTCCCCTACCCCTGTATTCCCTCACTTGTACTGAGAGCTATCTCCCCTACCCCTGTATTCCCTCCCTTGTACTGAGAGCTATCTCCCCTACCCCTGTATTCCCTCACTTGTACTGAGAGCTATCTCCCATACCCCTGTATTCCCTCACTTGTACTGAGAGCTATCTCCTATACCCCTGTATTCCCTCACTTGTACTGAGAGCTATCTCCCCTACCCCTGTATTCCCTCACTTGTACTGAGAGCTATCTCCCATAACCCTGTATTCCCTCACTTGTACTGAGAGCTATCTCCCCTACCCCTGTATTCCCTCACTTGTACTGAGAGCTATCTCCCATACCCCTGTATTCCCTCACTTGTACTGAGAGCTATCTCCCATACCCCTGTATTCCCTCACTTGTACTGAGAGCTATCTCCCATACCCCTGTATTCCCTCACTTGTACTGAGAGCTATCTCCCCTACCCCTGTATTCCCTCACTTGTACTGAGAGCTATCTCCCCTACCCCTGTATTCCCTCACTTGTACTGAGAGCTATCTCCCATAACCCTGTATTCCCTCACTTGTACTGAGAGCTATCTCCCATAACCCTGTATTCCCTCACTTGTACTGAGAGCTATCTCCCATAACCCTGTATTCCCTCACTTGTACTGAGAGCTATCTCCCATAACCCTGTATTCCCTCACTTGTACTGAGAGCTATCTCCCCTACCCCTGTATTCCCTCACTTGTACTGAGAGCTATCCCCCCTACCCCTGTATTCCCTCACTTGTACTGAGAGCTATCTCCCATACCCCTGTATTCCCTCACTTGTACTGAGAGCTATCTCCCCTACCCCTGTATACCCTCACTTGTACTGAGAGCTATCTCCCATAACCCTGTATTCCCTCACTTGTACTGAGAGCTATCTCCCTACCCCTGTATTCCCTCACTTGTACTGAGAGCTATCTCCCCTACCCCTGTATTCCCTCACTTGTACTGAGAGCTATCTCCCCTACCCCTGTATTCCCTCACTTGTACTGAGAGCTATCTCCCCTACCCCTGTATTCCCTCACTTGTACTGAGAGCTATCTCCCATAACCCTGTATTCCCTCACTTGTACTGAGAGCTATCTCCCCTACCCCTGTATTCCCTCACTTGTACTGAGAGCTACCTCCCATACCCCTGTATTCCCTCACTTGTACTGAGAGCTATCTCCCCTACCCCTGTATTCCCTCACTTGTACTGAGAGCTATCTCCCATAACCCTGTATTCCCTCACTTGTACTGAGAGCTATCTCCCATACCCCTGTATTCCCTCACTTGTACTGAGACCTATCTCCCATACCCCTGTATTCCCTCACTTGTACTGAGAGCTATCTCCCCTACCCCTGTATTCCCTCACTTGTACTGAGAGCTATCTCCCCTACCCCTGTATTCCCTCACTTGTACTGAGAGCTATCTCCCATAACCCTGTATTCCCTCACTTGTACTGAGAGCTATCTCCCATAACCCTGTATTCCCTCACTTGTACTGAGAGCTATCTCCCTACCCCTGTATTCCCTCACTTGTACTGAGAGCTATCTCCCATAACCCTGTATTCCCTCACTTGTACTGAGAGCTATCTCCCATACCCCTGTATTCCCTCACTTGTACTGAGAGCTATCTCCCATAACCCTGTATTCCCTCACTTGTACTGAGAGCTATCTCCCCTACCCCTGTATTCCCTCACTTGTACTGAGAGCTATCTCCCATAACCCTGTATTCCCTCACTTGTACTGAGAGCTATCTCCCATAACCCTGTATTCCCTCACTTGTACTGAGAGCTATCTCCCATAACCCTGTATTCCCTCACTTGTACTGAGAGCTATCTCCCATACCCCTGTATTCCCTCACTTGTACTGAGACCTATCTCCCATACCCCTGTATTCCCTCACTTGTACTGAGAGCTATCTCCCATACCCCTGTATTCCCTCACTTGTACTGAGAGCTATCTCCCCTACCCCTGTATTCCCTCACTTGTACTGAGAGCTATCTCCCATAACCCTGTATTCCCTCACTTGTACTGAGAGCTATCTCCCATAACCCTGTATTCCCTCACTTGTACTGAGAGCTATCTCCCCTACCCCTGTATTCCCTCACTTGTACTGAGAGCTATCCCCCATAACCCTGTATTCCCTCACTTGCTAAGAATCCATCCAGCCCCTTCTTAAAGCTATATAATGTATCAGCCAGCACGACTGATTCGGGGAGGGAATTCCACAACTTCACAGCTCTCACTGTAAAAAATCCTTTCCTAATATTTAAATGGAACCTCCCTTCTTCTAAACGGAGTGGGTGCCCTCGTGTCCGTTGGAAGGACCTACTGGTAAATAAAACATTAGAAAGGTTATTATATGATCCCTTTATATATTTATACATAGTTATCATGTCACCTCTTAAGCGCCTCTTCTCCAGTGTAAACAGTCTTTCTTCATAACTGAGACTTTCCATACCCTTTACCAGCTTAGTTGCCCTTCTCTGGACCCTCTCTAACTCAATAATGTCCCGTTTGAGCACTGGAGACCAGAACTGAACAGCATATTCTAGATGGGGCCTTACCAGCGCTCTGTAAAGGGGAAGGATAACCCCTCCTCCCGTGAATCTATACCCCTCTTAATACAGCTCAAAACCTTGTCTGCTGCCTGGCATTGCTTGCTACAGCCAAGTTTATTATCTACAAGGACTCCAAGGTCCTTCTCCATTATGGATTTGCCTAGCGCAGTCCCATTAAGGGTATAGGAGGCTGCATATTTTTACATCCCAGGTGCATAACCTTACATTTATCCACATTAAATCTCATCTGCCACTTAGCCGCCCAGCCGCCCCACCAACCACTGTGTAGTTGGAGCTGAGGCAACAGTGCAGCTATTGGGTGAGACTTGTCCCACTGGCTCCTCTACTGTATACACAGAAGAAAAGAACTGGTTAAGCACATCTGCCTTTTCTGTATCCGCTGTAACAATATTGTTATTATAACTCAATGGGGCCACACCCTCAACCTGCATCTTTTTACTATTAATATACTTAAAAAACTTTTTGGGGTTAGTCTTGGCCTCGGCCGCGATGCGCTCCTCATTTTCTATCTTTGCCTTCCGGATTGCTGTTTTACAACACTTGTTATAGTGTTTATATTCATTAAAGGAGAAGGAAAGGTTAAGTCACTTGGGGGTGCCAAAATGTTAGGCACCCCCAAGTGACTTAGAACGCCTACCTTGTACCCCGGGCTGGTGCCCCCGTACGGAGAGAACAGCACCAGCCCGGGGCAGCTGCCGGCGCTTCCTGCTTCCTCCTCGCTTGCGCGCGCATGCGCAGTAGAGTGAAAAGCCAAACTTAAACATTAAAGTCGGCTTTTCACTGTACTGCGCATGTGCCGGCCCACGGATTTCGCCAGCAGCGCGCAAAGGAAGGAGGAAGCGGTGTCTACAGGTGCCCCGGGCTGGTGCTGTTTTCTCCTAACGGGGGCACCAGCCCGGGGTACAAGGTAGGTCATGTAAGTCACTTGGGGGGGTGCCTAACATTTTGGCACCCCCAAGTGACTTAGCCTTTCCTTCTCCTTTAAACACAGCTACTGTCCCCTCTGACTTATATTTCTTAAAAGCTTTCCTTTTTCTCCCTATTAACTTCTTTACCTCAGAGTTAAGCCACATAGGGTGATTCTTAACACTTCTACTTTTTCTTATTAATGGAATAAATTGAGAACAGTAATGATTTAATATCATTTTAAATGACAACCATTTCTGCTCTGTGTTTTTATCAGAAAACATAATGCCCCAATCTATGCCCTGAAGCGCTGCCCTTAAGGAGCTAAAATTTGCTTTTCTAAAATTCAGTGTCTTTGTTGCCCCCGTGTAAATTTGTTTCCTGCACCAAACATCAAATGAAATAACATTATGGTCACTATTACCCAGGGGTTCAACCACTTGCACATTTACCGTATATACTCGAGTATAAGCCGATCCGAATATAAGCCGAGGTACCTAATTTTACCTAAGAAAACTGGAAAAACGTATTGACTCGAGTATAAGCCCCTCAATGGTGCAGCATGAAAAGCATCCATATACCGGTATACAAAATCTTTAATCCAATAACTAAATATGGCATTTCTGTATTCTTTAAATACAGTAAATTGCTGTTCTGGATGTCACTTCAATGAATACAAAATTATTCTATATAAATTTGATAAAACAACTACTGTGCCACTAGCCATAGAGCTTAGCAAGTTATGTAAACCTCTCATAATATAGAGACCAGTACATCTCTCTCTCTTTTTTATTTTTTCATTCATGACTGTACATAAGCTGAGAAGAACTGCATGTGGGTACTTTTGATTTAATTAGGTGAGCAGTGATTATGTAAAGAGCTTCAGAGGGGCCTCTTGATATTAATATGAGTGTATTAAGCAAGGCTAGGGCCCATGGCTAGCACAAGGATATCATAACCAACTTATACTAAGCATTTCAACAGTGTGGAGTAATGAAAAAAATTGCTCCAGTGTTAGCATTCTATGCCCATAAATCCACAGGTAGCGGCATATTTAACCTGATCACTTGCTCAGTAGGTATCAGTTACCAGTCCTAGTAAGGCTCTGGTTAGAGGGAGGTGCCACGGTGCTGCTCTTTGTGTCACTTACTTATTGTCATGTTGGCACTCAACACTAACTATATAGTGGGGCTCTGTGCTCTGCTAGGCTGTTCTGCTGCCGTTGTCCTGCCGTCCACGGGGGTCCAGGGAGGGGGGGGCTCGGGGGTGCTCCTCAATGTGTCCCAATGTGCTGCGCGCTGCACATAATGTAGCGCGCATGCCGCAGGCACAGTCTGCCTACGGCTCGGGGGCGCTCCTCCTGTGCTCCAGTGTGTCCCAAAGTGCAGCGGCGCGAAGAGCATAATGTCTCGCGGGCGCGCCGCTTGTACATGCTGCTGAAGGCCGCGCAACTACCATATTCCATGTAGTTTGGGTGCAATTACCGTATATACCCGAGTATAAGCCGATTGTTACTTTTTAAGCACATTTTTAAGGCTGAAAAACTCGGCTTATACTCGAGTATATACGGTACTATACATTCTGGGTCATTAGAGATCACTAGATCCATTATAGCATGGTTCCTGGTTGGCTCCTCAACAACCTCAAGCACATTGCTTCACATTTTCTTGTGTGCACTGATATCACCACTCGTATGCACTGATCATGGTTGAGGAGTGTGCACCTTATTTTCACTTGATTATCCATTTTCAACCACACACCAACATCCTTGTCTGTCTTTTACTGCAGCTTCTGCCTAAAAAGTCATGGAATCACAGAAGTGTCTTTCTCTGGCCACAGGAAGCTGGACGGGCTGTTAAATACTTTAACTATAACATTATTACCCACTATACACTTTAGGTCAGAGCTGGTCACAGGCAAATAAGGCTTAATAATGCGCTCCATATATTTTGTTTTCAATGGCATCATAATCTTTTATTTAATCTAATGTAGCAATAGTTTGTTGTGGAATTACTTACCCGCAATAAGGGGCAATGACTAGCAGCGCCCATGGAACTGAGAATGCTCATATGCACATGTGCTTTTGATATCAGTTTGAACTTCAGGGCATTTTACCAGCATTACCTTTCTCCTCTGATTTATTGTCCTCTCCTGCTGCCCTTATAAGTTGGTGTTGGTGCTGTGGGTAAATGCTCATACCCTTATTTGGTGTGACTTCAAAGGCAGCCTCCCTGCAACTTCTGGATCTCTACTTCTTCAATCAAACTGTGTAAAACTTTCGGACTTTACTTTGTAAATAACTCTCCTTGTAGCCATTTTACTGCTAAGAGACTTGTGTTTTTATTTGGACGCCTGAGTGGATCTGCAAGATGGAAGGAGAAAGGAGTTTGTACCAAATATACCGAAGATAAGAGGCAATGACAATCATATCCTCTTTGAGTAAAAAGCAACTATAAAAAAATCAATCTCCAAATGATTTGTCCTAAACCCTAGGCTGCTGAAGGCATTGACCAGGTTGGGTATATTTGTTGGCTAGTGGTCCTTCTTTGACCAGGTTGGGTATATTTGTTGGCTAGTGGTCCTTCTTTGACCAGGTTGGGTATATTTGTTGGCTAGTGCCCCTTCTTTGACCAGGTTGGGTATATTTGTTGGCTAGTGCCCCTTCTTTGACCAGGTTGGGTATATTTGTTGGCTAGTGGTCCTTCTTTGACCAGGTTGTGTATATTTGTTGGCTAGTGGTCCTTCTTTGACCAGGTTGTGTATATTTGTTGTGTATATTTGTTGGCTAGTGCCCTTTCTTTGACCAGGTTGGGTATATTTGTTGGCTAGTGGTCCTTCTTTGACCAGGTTGTGTTTATTTGTTGGCTAGTGGTCCTTCTTTGACCAGGTTGGGTATATTTGTTGGCTAGTGGTCCTTCTTTGACCAGGTTGTGTATATTTGTTGGCTAGTGCCCCTTCTTTGACCAGGTTGGGTATATTTGTTGGCTAGTGGTCCTTCTTTGACCAGGTTGTGTATATTTGTTGGCTAGTGCCCCTTCTTTGACCAGGTTGTGTATATTTGTTGGCAAGTGCCCCTTCTTTGACCAGGTTGTGTATATTTGTTGGCTAGTGCCCCTTCTTTGACCAGGTTGGGTATATTTGTTGGCAAGTGCCCCTTCTTTGACCAGGTTGTGTATATTTGTTGGCAAGTGCCCCTTCTTTGACCAGGTTGTGTATATTTGTTGGCTAGTGGTCCTTCTTTGACCAGGTTGTGTATATTTGTTGGCTAGTGCCCCTTCTTTGGCCAGGTTGGGTATATTTGTTGGCTAGTGGTCCTTCTTTGACCAGGTTGTGTATATTTGTTGGCTAGTGGTCCTTCTTTGACCAGGTTGTGTATATTTGTTGTGTATATTTGTTGGCTAGTGCCCCTTCTTTGACCAGGTTGGGTATATTTGTTGGCTAGTGGTCCTTCTTTGACCAGGTTGTGTTTATTTGTTGGCTAGTGGTCCTTCTTTGACCAGGTTGGGTATATTTGTTGGCTAGTGCCCCTTCTTTGACCAGGTTGGGTATATTTGTTGGCTAGTGGTCCTTCTTTGACCAGGTTGTGTATATTTGTTGGCTAGTGCCCCTTCTTTGACCAGGTTGTGTATATTTGTTGGCAAGTGCCCCTTCTTTGACCAGGTTGAGTATATTTGTTGGCTAGTGGTCCTTCTTTGACCAGGTTGTGTATATTTGTTGGCTAGTGCCCCTTCTTTGACCAGGTTGTGTATATTTGTTGGCTAGTGCCCCTTCTTTGACCAGGTTGTGTATATTTGTTGGCAAGTGCCCCTTCTTTGACCAGGTTGGGTATATTTGTTGGCTAGTGGTCCTTCTTTGACCAGGTTGTGTATATTTGTTGGCTAGTGCCCCTTCTTTGACCAGGTTGGGTATATTTGTTGGCTAGTGGTCCTTCTTTGACCAGGTTGTGTATATTTGTTGGCAAGTGCCCCTTCTTTGACCAGGTTGGGTATATTTGTTGGCTAGTGCCCCTTCTTTGACCAGGTTGTGTATATTTGTTGGCAAGTGCCCCTTCTTTGACCAGGTTGGGTATATTTGTTGGCAAGTGCCCCTTCTTTGACCATGTTGTGTATATTTGTTGGCAAGTGCCCCTTCTTTGACCAGGTTGTGTATATTTGTTGGCTAGTGGTCCTTCTTTGACCATGTTGGGTATATTTGTTGGCTAGTGGTCCTTATTTGACCAGGTTGTGTATATTTGTTGGCTAGTGGTCCTTCTTTGACCAGGTTGGGTATATTTGTTGGCTAGTGGTCCTTCTTTGACCAGGTTGGGTATATTTGTTGGCTAGTGGTCCTTCTTTGACCAGGTTGTGTATATTTGTTGGCTAGTGGTCCTTCTTTGACCAGGTTGGGTATATTTGTTGGCTAGTGGTCCTTCTTTGACCAGGTTGGGTATATTTGTTGGCTAGTGGTCCTTCATGATGATAAAGCAAATTCACTCTAACAAAAACATTCCAAAAGGAGAGAACAAAACAGAAACCACCTAAAGGCAACGGCCTTGAGCCCTAGGCCACAGAAGACACACAGAAAACCTTAAATAATTGATGGCTCATGGTTCTTCATGATGATGATGAAGCAAAGTCAATGTACCAAAAGCATATAGTAACAAGAGGTGAAGCAGGTATTGAATTTCCAACCTTCATCTTATAACACAGCTGCTCTTCCCTCTACACCACTCAAGCCATAAGGTCATTTGGCAAATTAGGCAGAAAGGGCACCATTCTTTTTAAACAAAAAGGCCCCAGCAAATAAATTAGCGGTTAAGGCAGCCACCTACATAGCACAAGGTCCTTGGTTCAATTCCCACCCATGCAACAAGAGACCACTGAATTAGAAGCCTGGCCCCACCTCAATGTGTCAGAGGTGGGACTTGAACCTCATGTTGGCAAGGCAGCCATCTCAACCCCATGGCTGCTGAAGGCATTTACCAGGTTGGGTATATTTGTTGGCTAGTGGTCCTTTTTTGACCAGGTTGAGTATATTTGTTGGCTAGTGGTCATTCATGATGATAAAGCAAATTCACTCTAACAAACACACCCCAAAAAGAGAGAACAAAACAGAAACCACCATAAGGCAGCCACCTTAAGCCCTAGGCCACTGGAGACACACAGAAAACCTTAAATAATTTATGGCTCATGGTTCTTCACGATGATGACAAAGCAAAGTCAATGTACCAAAAGCATTTAGTAACAAGAGATGAAGAAGGAATTGAATTTCCAAACCTCATCTTACAACACAGCTGCTCTTGCGCTCAAGCTGTATGGACATTTGGCAAATTAGGCAGAAAGGGCACCAATCTTTTCAAGTAAAAAGGCCCCGGCAAATAGAGTAACAGTTAAGGCAAGAACCTACATAGCACAAGGTCCTGGGCTCCATTCCCACCCATGCAATAAGAGACCACTGGATGAGAAGCCTGGCCCCACCTCAATGTGTCAGAGGTGGGACTTGAACTTTATGTTGGCAAGGCAGCCACCTTAACCTCTAGGCTGATGGAGGCATTGACCAGGTTGGGTATATTTGTTGGCTAGTGGTCCTTCTTTGGGCACGTTGGTTGGCTAGTGGTCCTTTTTTGACCAGGTTGGGTATATTTGTTGGCTAGTGGTCCTTTTTTGATCAGGTTGGGTATATTTGTTGGCTAGTGGTCCTTCATCACGATAAAGCAAATTTACTCTAACAAAAACATCCCAAAAAGAGAGAATAAAAGAAAAGCCACCATAAGGCAGCCGCCTTAAGCCATAGGCCACTGGAAACACGCAGAAAACCTTAAATAATTGATGGCTCATGGTTCTTCATGATGATGACGAAGCAAAGTCAATGTACCAAAAGCATATAGTAACAAAAGATGAAGCAGGTATGAACTTCCAACCTTCATCTTATAACACAGCTGCTCTTCCCACTACACCACTCAAGTCGTGCAGTCATTTGGCAAATTAGGCAGAAAGGGCACCATTCTTTTTAAACAAAAAGGCCCCAGTGGTTAAGGCAACCAACTACAAAGCACAAAGTCTTGTGTTCAATTCCCATCTTTGCAACAAGAGACCACTGGACACACAGCTGCTCTTCCCACTACACCACTCAAGCCGTACAGTCATTGGGCAGAAAGGGCACCATTCTTTTCAAACAAAGAGGCTCTGAGCAGGAGAGAGGGGGGGCAGCATTGGGTACCAGAGTCGCTGCTGTTGGCACACTCTCTCAAAATTCTGAGGCCTATGAGCTTAGCAGGCCCTGAACTTGGTGGCACTGTATTCCCCGGAGATGTCCCTGGGAGATGGGCTCCTGGGGAATTGTTTCTTATGGCACCAGTCTGGTGTGGGCATGTGTAATATATCATTGTGCATGTGTAATATATCATTGTGCATGTACACCAACACAGAATGGCCACAGCAGTGGGAATTCAGGAGGAATTTACAGGTATCGGGAGCCCGGGAGGGATTTCTGTGGGACTCCCAGTTAACTGGGGACACTTTAAGTCGCCCACAGTCCCATATGCCTCACCCTGTGCTCCCCTATATAGATACTCTGGGCTTGTAATAGATCACTATGTCCCCCAACAGTCCTATTTACATTAAAGTGCTCTTGGCTGGATGACACTTTGTAAGGACAGTATTATAAAAGGATTTTAAGCATTAATGCAACATATGTATTTTTATTATTTTATTAACATAATTATTACAGCAGGAGGGGCCATTGGATGCCGCCACAAGCGGAGGGCTGTGGGCTGAGAAAGCAGGGCAAATGGAGAGGCGATACTGCCACAGCCCACAGGAATGATGGAGCAGAGCAAGTACGACTTCGCAAGGAGGCGGGGCCAGGGAAACGCTGCCTTGAACCGGAAGAAAGGGTGCCATGACAGGAAGTAGGGCGAATTGAGAAAACCTGACAGCTCAAAGCAAAGAGATTGCGCATAACTGTTGCCAGCAGTAAGGGAGATAAGATTTCTTAACAATATTGACCTTTTAAATCAGTATTGCTAGGAAATCCTTACGGCACGTCCACTCCTGCTGCTGCTTACAGCTAAGCGATCTCTTACTTTCTCCTGACAGGTCACGGATTCCCCATTCATCCTCCTCCCTGCGACTTCATACATGCCCCAGAATCGTTTATCCTCCGCCAGCCCTGCGGTTTGCAAGGTGTAGTAGGAGGGCGACATTGCAGGAAACCTATGAGATGAGCGATCAGGGGGAATGGAGGAGGGAAGGTTCTGTAGCCCATAAGAATGATGGAGGAAGGTTGCATGACATCACCGGAAGGAGGGTGATTGGAGGAAGCCGGGACCTGTCAGGAAAAAGATAGAGGGAATGGTCGAACTGTTACAGCAGTAGTGGGGGTTGTAAATAGATTTCTTAGCAGCGGTGAGACTTTAGGTGGCGAAGAGAGGAGGAGGTACTATAGATTTTTAGACACGTTCTAAAATGGAACTGTAAATGTAATCCTAACTGCGACTGGGCTAAACACTTCCCTATATGGCGTCATGTTCCTCCGCCCACTTCTTGGTCACATGGCTGTGACGTCACCACCCCCCAAAACCTGCTCCGTTCTAGCTGTTGATGGCCTGGATCCGGGAGGTGAGAGACGGGGAGCTGGGGAGGATAATGGCATCGGTCCTGTCCCTCTTCTCGGGCGCCTTTGGGGCTTTTACAGTGTGGCCTGGCGCTTCGCAGAGGATCATGGGACTTAGCCTGACAGGGGCGGTGATGTGGGCATTTGAGTTATGTGTGAGTGCCCAGGTAGCAGTGGCAGTGGTAGGAGAAGGTGTGCGTATGTGCCAGCACATTGGGTTGTGCCAAGTGCATCTATATTGTTGCCAGGTACCAGGCTAGGCACACCCCTGAGTGTTTAAAGGGAAATGCAGAAACAAAAATAAAATCAGTAGTATGTATGTATATGGAATAGAAAGTACTGAGGGCTTATAGTCTCAATAGGCTAAATGATTCCTGGGTCTGGGAACCATACAGTCTGCTTTATATGTGGTTTGGACCTGCCCAGTAATGCAACAGTTATGGAGAAAAGTCCATATTAGCTGCCCATAGGCTTCCACTGGGGGTGCGATAGGCAGCTGGGGGGCAGTACAATGGCATCTGTTGTTTGGAGATTGTCATGGTATGAAAATAACTATGAAGGTAATTCGGAGCCCCCACATGGTCTGAAAATCTTGCCAAATGAAGTTTCATACGATTATATTGTTGCGTGTAAGGCCAGCTTAAGTCTAAACACTTTACTAACAATTATATTCTCTTTTTAGAGCCATCACCATGTCTGATTCTGACATCTTGCACTTTCGGTTTGAGCAGCAAGGAGATGGTGTCCTGCACAAGATGAATATTTTGAGGGAACAGAATTTGTTTTGTGATGTTTCCATCTACATCAATGATGCTGAGTTTCATGGCCATAAAGTTGTCTTTGCTGCTTGTTCTACGTTCATGAGGGACCAGTTCTTGCTGAATCAGTCTAGGCAAGTGCATATAACTATACTGCAGAATGCGGAGGTAGGGCAAAAGCTACTGTTATCCTGCTACACGGGAGTCCTGGAGGTGAAAAAGAAAGAGCTTTTAAAATATTTGACTGCAGCTAGCTATTTGCAAATGGTGCACATAGTTGAGAAATGTACAGATGCACTTTCTCAGTACTTAAAAAATGAGCCAGAAACTCAGCCCTTATCAAAGGATCCTTCTGGTCTTGCTGAGATTGAGACTGCAGACAGCCTGGACAAAGACTGTGAGATTATTGAACTGTCTGAGGACAGCCCCTTAAACCTAGATTTCCAGGTCAAGAAGGAAGATAACGAACAGGGGCGAATACACAGCCCCATATCTGAAAAAAATGATATCTCATCTGTGGAAATTGACTACAAGGACAATGACATTTGTATTTTCAGGATGGACTCTCTTCCCGAGAGTGCTAGCAATGCAGACACTGAACAGTTCCCCCAGCCGTGCACCTCTTCCAAATCAAACATGTTTTTCTCCGAAACCCAGCACAGTTCAATCAACTCAACTGTAGAAAACCGCATGGTTGACGTGCCTGAAAATCAGTTTCAAACCTTCCAAGAAGGAGGGGATCCAGGATCTGGGATGGTGCATTGCCTACAGACAGTGACTGAAGGAGTCTCCTCATGGCGGCACCAGTGCCCCAAGTGCCCTCGGGGTTTTTTACACTTGGAGAACTACATGCGCCACCTAAAGATGCATAAACTGTTTCTGTGTCTGCAGTGCGGAAAAACATTCACTCAGAAGAAGAACCTAAACCGGCACATCCGCGGCCACATGGGTATCAGGCCCTTCCAATGCTCCGTTTGCTTAAAAACTTTTACCGCTAAGAGCACTCTCCAAGATCACCTGAACATCCACAGTGGCGATCGGCCATACAAGTGCAATTGCTGTGATATGGATTTTAAACACAAATCGGCTCTAAAAAAGCATCTCAGTTCTGTTCATGGTAGAGTTGGAGGTGAAAAGTCAAATTTGGACTCGATTACCAAAATCACCATAGACTATGATTAGAGTGTGTGTGTGACTGCATTTATATCTTGGATTATAGATCCCAATGTAGCACAAACAAAATATGTCTGATCAACCGTTTTAATATTTAGAAAGTTGGTCATGCCGTGTTTTCTCTAAAAATGGAAAGATACAGCATGAAAGCTTTCTTTTTTTTTTTTATTAAAAGGAAACCACTGCTCAAAATGGGGAAAGTGCAAAGATGTCCAGAGGGTTATATTGGCCAATAATACTGAGCAAAATTTTTAGATCGGTGAGTGGATTACACTTCCTGAAGAAAAACCATCATTCTGTGTTTATATTCCTTGACAGTTTGCACACTACAAGGCACTGTTGCATTACTGTCTGGCTCATAGCCATCATAGCTGCTCCCTTACGCATGCAAATATCCATAAATGTGGCTCCTTATGCTTAATCATTCAAACGCATTTTGCTAAAACTCTCAAACACACATTTTAAACATTTTAATTACTATAAAGTACTGTGTAACTTTTTGCTACTATGTAACTAGATGATCATGGTTACGGTTTGATGAAAGACCTAGGGGCCAATTTATTAAGCTATCTTTTTACCTAGAGGTGCTTACTGCTCTGTTTCTATAGATGTTAATGGGAATTATAACAAGCAACTTTATTTATTCATTTCCCCACTTTATTAAAATATTTTGGGGTTTTCGGCCTCATTGAAAATGGACAGAACAATGTGATTTTGGATGGTGTGTGACTTTTCTTCCTCGCCAAAATGCGACCACCACTATTCGGTTTGAGTTTTTTCATAAATAAGCTTCAGGGGAAAAAAAGATTGTGTAAAAAAAAAAAAAAAAAAAAAAGTTGCGTAAGTTTTGTTGCAGTTTAATTTTTACACAAAAATGAGTAAATAAGCCTTCCAACAATGCTAACAGATTTCTGAATCCAGAGCCACATTTACCACATAGGCACCCTAGGGCCTGTGTCTAGGGGAGGTAGCCTCCCTCGCCTCTCCCAGATACTTTCTGGCTAAATGCAGTGGCGGAGCTGCAGGGTAGTGAGGTCCATTTGTATTCCATGATTGGTGCATACACTGCGCTGCTGAGCTTAGGGTGGCACTGGAACTTTTTATAATGCTGTCTAAATCATTAATCACCTTCATGGAAGAAGTGAAATATTCAGTTTAAGCCTACTGGTAGACAGGATATTTTGCTGCTTGTTATTTATAAAGCTACCAAGTGAATTCTAATAGACTGACATTCATCTATCAATCTGGGTATTTTATGCGCTGCTACCCTACGGAGAATAGTGGTGGACAAACTGCTGCCATCCGCCTGTCACCACACCTTACTGCTTATTATACCAGCAAATGACGAGCACACACAGGTGTACCTCAATGGCCAGATGCTCCAGCTAGCATTTTTTCGCATATGTAGTTGCCATTCAGTAGAATAAAAAAGGATGGGGGTTGTCTGCCACTGTTTTGCGCCTGAGGGAAGCAGACTCTAAATAGGGAGTACATTTTCTGACACCCCACAAAAAAAAAAAAGAAAAAAGTGAAAGAGGGGGCTACTTTTGTAGTAGTACCACACACTAGATGGGTGATTTATTTAGATCATGTGAGTAACACATCCCTGTGTTGATTTTAACTACTGAATCACTGCACATACTGAGGCACCAGGGTAAGATTGTCACATTATGTGATTAGAAGGAGATATACAAATGTGCACTAGTGGGTTATATTTTAAAAAAATGTGTATAAGGACTGACACTCTAAAAGGAGAGAGAGAGTCTCGTACATTTGATAATCTTGGCAGTTACAAACATTCACCCTGCGTAAGTCTAAAGCTTCTTATTTCTTAATTGCTCAGTTCTTATACCAGTTCTGTTATTGAAGCTTTATCCATTGGTTTGTGTTTGAGGGTGTTACTCACAAGTTGCTACGAGTACGGGCACAGAAACGTTTAGCTTAGACTAAATGCACAAAAAAACACTCAAAAACACCATCTAAATTCATTTAGTTGCATTCAGTGTAGAAAAGAACAGAAAGATGAGGTTTTGTAAAAAAAAAAACAATATTTATTACATATAATAAATATAAAAAAATCAGATCCTCACAGATTGCTAGATAGGAACCACACGGACCAACTGGCCATACACAGGTAGATTAAAGATGCTGATTTGACACTTTTAGGCCAAGTTGTGTATCGGGCCCTTTGACAGGCTGAAAAAAATGGGCAGATATTGATTGGTTTAGAAATCCCATCAGGGCAAAGAGCACATCAGCTTTTTAATGTGGTTCTTGCCCCAGTGGCCTGCATTCCAGTCTTTGTGATCCATTCATTTGACCCAAGGGCCAAACAATCATATTAGCCCAATACTGCTCATATAGGGGGGAGATCTGCTTGTTTGCAGATTCTCTACAGATTACCTTGCTAGCCATACATTTATAGCTCTTTCCCCAACATTTCCACCTTGAGGTTGGCAGTATCAGGCCAGAGTCGCCATATTTTCCTGATTTCCACCCAGATATCAGTTGGGAAGGCCTGTCAGAGGGCCCCATAGATGGGCAAATAAGCTGTCATGGGCAAATAAAGCAACATTAAGGGTCCCATTTTCTAACATTAGTGTTTTTTGTTGTTTTCATAAATTGTGGTTTTTAGTGCTACAAATCGTGGATTTTTCTAATTAGCAAAAAAGCTTGTGAAAAAAACATGTAAAAAAAAAAAAAAAAAGACAAAACTACACCATCTAAAAGCTATCACGTTCACGTAAAAGGCTATGGGTGTTGTCCTAGTCAAACTGTTACAATCCTTATTTCATTTGGGGTTTTTTGTTTTTTTTTGTAAGTGCACAAAAATTCTTCCGAAAACAAATTTTCGTTTTCATTCTGCATTTTATTTTGTCTGTGCTTTTTATATTTGGATCTTTTAATAAATGACTAGAAATTCATGGTTTTAGTGGAAACAAGTTTTTTCCTGATTTCAAAAAAACAAAAGACTAAAACAACTAAAATCAGAAAGTTGATAAATCTACCCCTCAATGTTATTAAATATAACCACTTCCGTAGGTGGCTAAGAGAGTTTAGATAAATTAAAAAAAAGAAGACAATGAAAATTAAGTTAAAATTAGTATTGAATTCTATTAGCTCACCAGCTTCCATTCTAAATGTGAGTTTAAATCCGGGGATCTGTTGTCAGACGAGAGCAACCCACATTTAGCATATCAGTATTACTGGGATAAGCCCCATCTGCATATCAAGATTATTGTGCCTAATGCACTTATCACTTAGTGGATCTGAGCTTTTTTGTTCAAGCTCATTATTATCCCCCTTAGGCTAGCATCACACCATGCGGATTCTCAGCCCATGGATAAATGCAGGCCTAGAATCTGCCTCTACACCCCCTAACAGCTTTCTGATGTACCTGAACCTGGAGGCACTATGTTGGCCTGGCTGCACACACAGCAGATTTTGTTGCCAAAATGCATACTTGCACGTTCTGCGCAGGGCCGGAACTGGGGGTAGGCAGAAGAGGCAGCTGCCTAGGGTGCAACGATTGAGGGGCACCAGGCAGGAGCCTCTCCTGCCTACCCCAAGTGCTACTTTGTCATTGCCTCTGCCGCTTGTCATTAGCGGCGGAGGCAATGACCGATCTAATGGCACCGCCCCTCCTCCGTTCGGAGAGGTGGGCGGAGTTGGCCGACCGGTCGGCTTGGCCCGCCCCTAGTTCTGCGCTAAAGTCTGCTCCATGTCCTGTTTCTAACTGCAGGTGCAGGCACATCAGAAAGCTGTTAGGAGTGATTCTGGGCCTGTGTTTTATGTGCCTGGTGTGGTGTTAGCTTTAAATGTATTCTGTCATGATTGTGTACTTGTTATTTCGAAATTACACTGTTTACATTGCAAATAATTCACTCAACATTAAAATGTTGAACCAACAAATGTGTGTAGGCGCCATCTCAGTGCATTGTGCCTGAGTCTAAGCTTTCAGAAGGAGCCAGCGCTACACATTAGAACTGGTAAACTATTGTTTCTCCTACTCCCATGTAACTGGAGGAGTCCCAAGCCGTACTCAGATTTCTTACTATTGAGTGCTATTCTGATACCTACTGGGATCTGCTATCTTGCTCCCTTCCCATTGTTCTGCTTATCGGCTGCTTATCTTGCTGTGCAGCAGTAAAGTGTGACTGAAGTTTATCAGAGCACAAGTCACATGACTGTTCATCCTGTGAAATGAAGAATATGGCTAGCCCCATGTGAAATTTCAAAATTAAATATAAAAAAATCTGTTTGAGTTTTTGAAAAATGCATTTTAATGCAGGATTCTGCTGGAGAAGCTCTATTAACTGATGACTGAATGATTGTTTTTCCCATGACAGTATTCCCAATAAGGATTGTGGCATAAAGTCACATCAGAGCCTGCATTACCTATAAATACTCTTTTATGCAAAAAATTAACAATTTTACTGCAATGAAAATCCAGCTCAGCACCATCTCTTATCTTCTGGGAAAAGCTGGTTAATCCTGGGCTCCCTAAACAGAAATTGATAAATAGCAAAAGCATGTCCAACCCAATCTGAGGCCATCTGAGCTGCATGCCTATCTGCACAAACCTTGTTAATTACCTGGCGTGCTTGTCTCCCTCTTTCCTACTTTCTCTACTGCTTTAATGTTTAATCTTGTTATTGCTGTTTATTAAAACTGAAATATAAAAACTTACAAACAAATAAAATGTTCCATTTACCCCCAGTCTTTGTAACCTTTTCTTCGGGCAGTTCTCTAAGTACAAATATTACGTTCCAGGCCAATTTTGCTTCTTTTGATCAGATATCTGCAACATATTGTATACAGTGCTTTACCGAAAGATCACATCCACTGCCCCCCAATATCGAGGTGCCTGCTCACCAACCATAGAAGGTAATTCCGCTTCTGTAGCAAGATCATAAAACTGCGCAGGCACAAACTGTAGTATTGCACTTTGAAATGTATGCCAGTCTTATCCCTTATAACCCCTTGCAAATGCAATCCTACCACTGATGACAAATTAAAAGACCTATAGTTTTCAGGCTGTTGGTATCTCGCCATCAGTAGTCACATTATTACAATTATGTATATTTAAAAGGAAACATTTATTTTCTGGTTTCTTATTGTGAACTAGTATATGTAGAAAATAACCATTCAAAATATTTTTTCCTTGCTCTCATTGATTAGTTTACCTCCCTCTACAAATATTAGGAATCTCATCCCTTCTTGCTTAATTTTTTACTATTCACATATTTCCAAAAAATTTTAGCTTGCTCTTATTTGCTTCTTTGTACCTAATAACAATATCAGTCATCCCAGCCAACTCAAATGCCTTATTTTTTCCCTAGCGCTAACCTTTTAATCCGTAATGGTTTCTCTTTCCTTGCTGAAAGGTATACAGTATTTGTTACATAGCCAAGGGGGCACATTTACTAACCCACGAATCCGAATTGGAAAAATTCCGATTCGAAAACGAACATTTTGCGACTTTTTCGTATTTTTTTGTGATTTTTTCGTCACATTTACAACTTTTTGGAAATTGTCGCGACTTTTTCGTTACCAATACGATTTGCGCGAAAAAACTTAAGTTTTTTGTAGCCATTACGATTCGCTCGTATCTTGTCGCGACTTTTTCGTATTGAGCACTCGTAAGTGGCAGGCGAAACTTTCAGACTTAGCATGATGTTGGAAGCCTCCCATAGGACTCAATGGCACCCTGCAGCTCCAACCTGGCCCAAGAAAAGTCACCATACTGAAGCTTGAATGAATCCGAATCTTTCGTACTCGGCACGAAAGCTGCGAAAAAGTTGCGACTTTTCGCGCAAGTAGTAACACTACGAAAAAATCGCAACATTCGGAATGGCTACGAAAAAGTTGACAATTTTCCGAAAAATTGCGATCATTACGAAAAAAACGCAATCGGACGCATTCGGCCCGTTCGTGAGTAAGTAAATGTGCCCCTTAGAGTTGCCTCTGCAACATTCCTTCAGTGGAGTCCATAGTAGGATCACTGCTCATTAAATGCTCATTGAAGTCCCCCACAATAACAGCTTGAGCAAGAAGTGAATCCTATTCCATTTGTTATAGTAGCCAGGCTTCATTCTTCATTAATTGTGGGAAAACGCAAAGGAAGAACTTTTCCCACAATAAAGCCGGATTGCAAGTAATGTGTTTTAGTCACGGCGATCGTAAGGTAAGTAAAGGGCAAGGCATTTTTGGGAGATTTGTCACCCGTAGTAGTGAAGATTTAAGCGTGGGTGACAAATCTCCCCTTGTGCCATTGCCCTTATACGGGCAGTTTGTACCATTCACCAATGCTAATTTTCTTAGTAATCCTAATTCCATCTGAAATCGTTACCCATATGGCCTCCATACATTCACCAATCCTATCCTTGTTCATATTCTTAGTGCAGGGATTCAATTCTGGCTTTACATAAATACAGACACTTCTACCCATTTAAATCCCTCTGTCCCTCCTGAAAATGGTGTAACCATTTAGATTTTATATTTAATTAGATATCTATTATATAACTAATTGTGCCATTGGTACCAATACAGTATGTAACAAGAAAGCTGGGTGATGCCAATCCCCACCCAACCATATGTCTACCACATCAACCACATGCCAAACCCTGCCAGGGAGACAGCAAACTGGTTGTAGCCAAATGACAGATTATCCTATCCACTTCCCTAATAACCACAATCTATGTAGGCTTAGCCCTGGTCTCCTCCTACCACTACTTGCTGGTCTCCCAGCTGTAAGAAAGATCAGCATCATCTAAAACTGCTATTCCCTTCTTCACATTCCCATTATCCACGCACAGTCTGGCAACTCCTGTGAGATGCACAGAACCCAGGATCAGTCTCCCATTCCCACTTTCCCACACTAGGCCAAGAGACTCCTCCCAATATTCTTAAAGGACCCCAGTGATACAGAGTTTGCTGCTCTGGATCTGTAACTAGATCATCAACAGTGGCAATTTGCTCACATACATCACAAGTCCTGTTCCATATCTGCATACATAGATGTGAGTAATTTTATATATTATGTATGATACTAGGCCAAGACCAGCTTTAGTTTCTGATAAAAGCAGAAGCAATAAAAATGTTTCCTTACCTAGGAGTACTGATCTTTCATAAATAATTGACCTAGAAAGCTAGAAAATGTTTGGTTCCAGAAGCACAGAATCTACAGCAATGCCAACATGATAATATTAAGACAAAGCCATTGATTCTACAGTAAGTGCACTATATTCTATTTTAAATGAAAGCATTGTACAGGTATGGGACCCATTATCCAGAATGCTTGGGACCTGGGGTTTTCCGGATAAGGGGTCTTTCCGTAATTCAGATCTCCTACTAAAGTCTAAGTCTACAAAAAAATTTTTTTTAAATGGTAATTAAACCCAGTAGGATTGTTTTGGCTCCAATAAGGATTCATTATATCTTAGTAGGGATCAAGTACAAGGTACTGTTTTATTATTACAGAGAAAAAGGAAATAATTGTTTAAAATTGGAATTATTTGCTTATAATGGAGTCTATGGGAGATGGCCTTTCTGTAATTCGGAACTTTCTGGATAATGGGTTTCCAGCTAAGGGGTCCAATACATGTATAGTGTCTTATAAAAAATTAAGTAAAAGCAGTCTTTCCCACATTTAAACTCAATTCTTGGAAGAACTCACCATCAACTTTGCACTTTCAAAGACAGAAGGAACACATTTATTTACAATAATGTTTATAGTGAAATGCAGAAATCACCAGTACCACATTGCTTTTAATAAATTAGGATTGAACCTTAAGAGGACCAGGACACAAGCCAATGTTACACTGATACACGTATACACAAGTAATGGAAAACCTGTAACATGCCTGTTGTTTTTACCATCCCTGCCCAGTTTAGAGCTGAAGTCTAGAACAGCCGGAGAGTTACAGAACTGCTACGAATGCACTGGTAACAATCAGACATCATATATACACACCATAATTATGTATCTGTTGGTTGACAAAGGAGGGCATTAGGTGACCGCAATCATTGGAAACCACAGCAAAAAGCATAAGTTGTTTTTTTAAAGAACCACAAAAACAGATCATCTGAATGCTAAACAGTGTGACCCCTTTCCTATAATCTAGAAAAGCAGCACAGGCTGGCCTGGCTATGGCACCAGGAGCAGCAAAAATTTGGTTGCCCTAAGATGCATTGTTGAGCTTGTGGAAAAACCACCATAGCCACCACCCATCAATACACATAGGGCCCAAAGATTGTATGGGACCTGTTATCCAGAATGCTCGGGACCCAGGGCTTTCTTGATAAGGGATCTTTCTGTAATTTGGATCTCCATACCTTAGGTCTTCTAAAAAATCATTTAAACCCAATAGGATTTTTTTTTTAGGATTATATCTTAGTTGGGATCAAGTACAAGGTACTGTTTTATTATTACTGAGAAACAGGAAATCATTTTTAAAAATTAGAATTATTTTCTTATAATGGAGTCCCCAAGGCTTTCGTCCGATGGGATTTTCAATCCTGCCCAAATTATATTTATCCAATTACCTGCTAAAAGTCAGTCAGACAGGTCCCCTACACGGCCTATAAGCAGATAACTGAGCCAGAAGGGACTGACCCAGTAGCTTTCGGATTCAGGCCAAAAGATCAAATGTGACTTTGGAGAAAAGATATGTTTAGTGCAGCCTTAATGTATCCATAGATGCACAAACTTGTTTGGAAGATTAATTTTATTTATTAATGTGTGTAAAACATGTTTTTTAACCCATATTATTTTAAACCCCCTCTGACCTGCAGTTAACGTGACAAATTTTGGAAAAAAAAATCTGTTATCCAGAAAGCTCCAGGATGTCAACCTGCCTTAGTCTCCACTTTAAGCAAATAATTTCTAGGTTTCAAAATTATTCTTTTTTTCTCTGTAGTACAGGTACAGGACCCATTATCCAGAATGCTCAGGACCAAGGGTTTTCCGAATAAGGGGTCTTTTTTTTTTAATTTGGCTCTCCATACCTCAAGTCTACTAAAAAAATCTATACAACATTAATTAAACCCAATAGGATTGTTTTGCCTCCAATAAAGATTAACCATATCTTAGTTGGGATCAATTACAAGGTACTGTTTTATTATTACAGAGATAAAGGAAATTTGAATTATTTGATTAAAATGTCAATGAGAGACAGGCTTTCTGTAATTCAGAGCTTTCTGGATAATGGATTTCTGGATAACGGATCCTATACCTGTAATAAAACATTGTCTTGTACTTGATGGTAACTAAGCTGCAGGAATCCAAATTGGTGGTAAAAAAAATCCTTTTGGGTTTAATGAATATTTAAATTTTTTTTAGTAGCATTAAGGTAAGAAGCTCCAAATAACAGAAAGACTCCTTATCCAGAAAACCCTAGGTCCCAAGCATTCTGGATAATAGAGCCTATAACTGCATATATGTGGTGTATTACAATGTCATTTTAATTATTTGGAATACTAAATAAATTATAACAAAATATATTTATGTGCAAATTCCTTAAGGAGATCCCTTTGGGGTTACAATTTCAGTTTATCTGTAGAGTCAAAACACACATCTTGTACAGAAAGCAACAATGCCAATAATATGCAGCCTACAAACAGATATGCAAAGCCTGGAAGTGATAAGGGGACAGACACACAGACATCAAAGGTAAGTTACAGACAGTCCAATTAAGAATATAATGGGGGTGAATTTAGGCTGAAGCTGTTGATTTGTATTAATGACACTAATTAAGTTAGTTAAATTAATTGTATTAAGAGACCCATTTACAATGTTCGTATTTTTTTTCCCCACGATTTGTATTTTTCTTGCACACAATTTTTTCGTGTACATTTTTTGCCACTTATTATGCGCCAAACCCACGAAAAATGCTAATGTAAAAATACGCCACCTAACAGCTGTCAGGGTCATGTAGAACCAATTGGAGTTGCTCTAGACAAATTGTAGCAATCTTTATTTAATTTGCGTTTTTTTAAAATTTCCAAGCGCATGAAAATTCTTACGAGATTTTCATGTTCTTTTCATTTTGTTTCTCATTTTTATTAGTTTGTGCTTTTTATATTCAAATATTTATATAATTGACCAGACACTAAAACCACTAAAATCAGATTGGCGATAGATGGGCCTCCCCTACAAAGGATCTGGGCACACAGGATGACCTGGAAGTAGTATTTTGAAGAGACTGTCATTATTAGGTGTCAAATTTCCTACCTAGTGAGAAACAGAATGTTTATGGAGCCTCAAAAAACAAGGATCATCAGCAGTGTCGGCAATAAAACCAGCAACCTAAGCAGGAACATAAGGCTCTGTATGTATTGGGAGGCTGGGACAAGTATGGCGGCTTAGCACAAGTCATGCAGAGACATCATTCCCATTTCACCATGGAACTGGCTGTGTTTGATGCTGTGCGACATCCATGCTTTTTATTAGAACACAATGTACACATTTAGCCCTAAAAGGCATGGGTGCAAAAGATTTTCAAAATATCCACCCAACCTGTATCGGTTTAGTCATGCCAATGTTGTTAGCACTACCAACTGATAGTTGCTAGTGCATCTTTTAAAGGAATAGTTCAGTATAAAAATATAACTACTTAAATAGATAGACTGTGCAAAATAACAAAGTTTTCAATATAGTCAGTTAGCCAAAAATGTAACCTATAAAGGCTGGAGTGAGCGGATGTCTAACATAATAGCCAGAAGTTAACTTCCTGCTTTCAGCTTTCTAACCTAGTGAAAGTCAGTAACCAATCAGTGACTTAAGGGAGGGGGGCGCATATGGGAATTAATGGTTTGCTTTCAAATCTGACCTGTGTGCTCAGGATCAAAAGCAAACTAAATGAACAGTTATGTCTCTTGTGCCCCCCCCCCCCCCAAAAAAAAGTATAAATACTACTGAATTCAGAAAAAAAATGTAACATGTTAATTTATACTTGTGTGTTAATTTATACTTGTGTGTTAATTTATACTGTGTTTATCCATATGCTGAGAATCTGCCTTGTGTGCCACTAGCCTTAAAAAAAAAACATAGAATTACTGACAGGATATAAAATAACTTGCTATATACATTTAAAAATATGCATAAAATTGTGTTTTTTAGACTAACTAAAAAAGTAAAAAAAAGTCAATCCATATGAGCACTGCAGGAGATGTTCTTATTACAGCTAATCACTTCACTAATCTGGTCACTTTTTGAGCCCAGGATTACATATAAAAATAAATCTGCCTTTCTCCCCATAGGCAATATAAAACAGACGACTGTTCTGTGAGGTAGTGAGTCGCTGGTTCTCAGTGGCGGTTGCACCAAGGCCAGATTTACAGTAAGTTAAAATAATTGGCATGAAATGGCTTGCGTGTGGCCACTGATACACAGATGTGCATATTTAGAAGAAAATGTAAGTAGAAAATGACTTCAGAAGTAGTTTTGGAGGAGCGAATCACAGTAGTGGATGAACATGTTTGTGTGGGAGGTAGGTGGGTAATGCCTCAAGTAAGGAGAAATGGGTTCTTTTAGAAAATATAAAGTTGGTGGAAAGAAATCTGCACATTTGCAAAAATCACACTGGCAGGTTCCTTGGTTACTTCTGTTCCAATACAGTAACCCAATTTGCCCACATTTTAGTAACAAGGTAAAAGACAAGAGGAGATACCCCTCCCTTTCAGACAGTGCCAGCTAGTGAATGGTGCGCTTTTGGGCTCAAGTTGTGCCTGCCATTTGGGGGTGAGTCATGCAGAATTGCATCTGCCTATAGGTGCAACATGGAGTGGAAGCCCTGTACCCAAGTCCTATTTAAGGAAGTTGTTTAATCCATTTTTCCCCAGGACAACCAGGACAACTGCACTGCATGCTCTGACAGAGAAGCAAATATATGCAAGTTTGAATCCCTTATTGCACCTATGCATAATAAATGAGCCCCTCCTTTTATGATATGCACAATACCTCTATGTAGGAATGCTATATATTTTGTTTGGCATCGTTTTATCACACTTACCATTGTTTCTAAACATATTTTCAAGTTTAACATTAAAACACTGTTTTTCATACACTGCCCCTATTTATTTGTGAATACTCTGACTTATAATGTCACTGCTGTCATGGGTGTTTGAAAAAGCATCATAGTCCAGACCAATGTCCTGCGTGTTCCTTTCATGGGCATTGTCAAAACTGTTTTTACCGTGCAACTGTTTCAGGTGTTTTCTTAGCACGGGCTTGTGTGCAAAGACCATGTCACAGTAGTTACATTTGTGAGGCTTGTCTCCGCTGTGCAAGTTGAGGTGGTCCTGCAGGGAGCATTTCTGAGAAAATGTTTTACCACATATTTTACACTGGAAGGGTTTGATGCCTGCATGCACACGCATATGCCTGTGCAGGTTACCCTTCTGTGTAAAAGTTTTTCCACATAGGAGACACATAAATAACTTGTGCATTTTTAAATGGTTGGCATAGTTCTCTAAGTGCCGGAAGACCCTTGTGCACTTGGGACACTGGTGATGCCACTGTAATGTCTTGTCTACTATCCTGTTTCCAGGACCAAATAGTTCTTTAGCTGGTGGCCCCATGTTGTCGCTGCTATTATCGGACATAGTGTAGCTGTGCAGAGGGTTATCAGCGTCTCCAGTTCTGTTTTCTACAGTGGAGTTGATCAGTGAGTGTTGTGGCTCAAGAGAATGGAGAGCAGTCTGTTCGGAAGAAATATACTGGCTTTGACACACTTTCGTTTTGTCACTGGTCACTTCTCCAATGGACTCAATCTTAACAATCTGAATGTCGTCATTATCCAGGCTGTCTTCTGAATGTGTAGCCACTGGAGATTCTGGCTGTAGGGTATCCTCAATTTCTTCTTCTTCTTCTTCTTCTTGCTCTATTACATGTTTATCTACACTGGTTTCCTGACCGTCATCTTTCCTCTCCTGGCTGGGTTTGATGAACTTCCACAAGGCTTCTGTACATCTCTCCACCACATGACTCATTTGCAGAAAGCTGGCGGCCGTCAGGTAATTGACAAGTTCCATCTCAGGAAACTCTAGGACTCCAGTGTAACAGGAGAGGAGAAGCTGTTTGCCAGCCTGTGAGTTTTGTAGGATGGAAATATGCACCTCACCTGAATCGCTCAGTAAAAACTGGTCCCTCAGATATGGCGAGCCGGCGGCAAACACCACCCTGTGCCCTGGCACCTCCGTATCATCAATATGCACCGTAACATCGCAAAATTTGTTTTGCTGGCGCAGGGAGTTCATCCGGTCCAGCATCGAGTCGCCATGGTTGTCCAATCTGAAATGCAGCATTCCGGCCCTCTCTCCCATCTTTCCAACTAATATACAAGACTATAAATCACATTTGCAGTTTGCTTCATACACCCAGCACCTGGAAAGCAAATCATGTATTTAATAGAGATCACAAAGGACACTGGTAACCATAAATATATTTCTCTGAGGTATAATGAATCCCTTTCCTGTAACAAGCGACTGGTTCAGAAGGTAAATATAGTTTATATACATAAATGGATTATTTGAATCTTTACTATAGGTGTAAGCAAACCATAAGGGCACAGTTTATTCTACAGTGAAACTTGCCCTTTAATTCTAAATGAAAAGCAGCCATATAGAGTCTGACCTGAGAAAGCCTATGGCAGGCACATATTACATATAATACAAGATATCAAATCACGTTTTGTAACGCATGAAGCGGTCAATACAGAGAGGTACATAAGAAAATCACCCTTGTTAAAGAATAAATACTAACAATGAATAACCACTGAGCAGTGAAAGCTGCTAGAGATATAGGATCGGCAAAGCATTAGTAGCACGTACCATCAATGATAGAATTCCTCCAAGATCACGGATATGAAAAGGTCTAGAAACCCCCAATACATATTTTTTTCAATAAATTCCATTTCAAGATGTCTTTCGGCAGTACGGACCCCGACAATATAGATGCGATGTAGCAAAGCGTTCCCTTTCTCTCCTGGCCCTATTTCCGGTTCCTGCGACAGCTGAAGGGAAGCTGCCGGCATTTAGGTTCCGGGCAAGGGGTGATAACTCAGCCCAGTGAGGGCTCCTGGGGTGGGGGGATTGGGTCGGAGAGGTGACCAATCAGTGATTGTCGGTATAGCAATAAAACGTGCATGATATATTTATGGCTGTGAAATGACAGGACAGTCAGTGAGAATGTAACCAGCGTTGCTAATGTAAATACAGGGAGCCAAACCCAAGGCATGGCTGTGTTCTGAATAAATGGAATATTTCTGAGCTTGCCTTCTCAATGCTCTACTGTGGGATTAAGGATGAGCCCTTATTTGCTTACCTAGGAACCTCTGGAGCTTTAGCATGGTGGATTTTCCTATATACCTCTCACCCTGTTATTATTCACATGTACAATACAGCCCCCATTTGACATTTTCTAGGGGACTGGAAATAAATGGTGTGAAATCTGGGAAAATGTATTATGTGTTGTATAACGGTGGGAGCACAAAAAAACGTACAAAATGTAAAAGCGGGAAGACAAGCTATGTGAAATGTAGCTTTATGTTGTGTTTATAAGCTCCAACATGTTCTGTACCCATATTATTACATTACATTACATTAACATTTATTTATAAAGCGCCAACATATTCCACAGCGCTGTACAATAAGTGGGTTACATACATTGAACATACAGAGTAACATATAAAGCAATCAGTAACCGATACAAGAGGTGAAGAGGGCCCTGCCCAAAAGAGCTTACAATCTACAAGAAAGAGCTTACAATAAGCCAGGGCAGGGGCATTTCTAGCCTTAATGCCGCCTGAGGCAGCTTTCAAGATGACACCCCACCCTTGTACTCCCGCGCCAGAGGGAGGGGTGCATTGCTAGTGCAATTGCGCTTCCAGCACTAGAAGAGCCAAATTTCCGGTTTAAAATCAGAAATTCAGCTATTAAAGTTACCAGGAGAGGGTTTTTGCTGCCCCTGGTAACATGAAGCGAGCTAGGGTCACGATACACAGTGTATTATATGGCCTGCTCAATTTCTGCCTCTCATTTTTAATTGGTAATTGCCTGACCCATGATTGCACAGGCAGGATCACCACAATTGCCATACATGGAAGGGTAGTTTGCCACCCAGCTGCTGTGAGCTAGAAATTGTGATTTTGGGTCATTGCTTATTGGTCCGGTTACTCCTGAAAAAGTATGGTGTCTGGTACACACATGTTTCTACATTTCTGCTACCTGGTTATGAGCTATGATAACCAAACTGAGAGCCATTTGGGGTGAGATTTACAGGGAGTACTTCTGTGCTGCCCTGAGTCTTGCCCAGGAATTAGAACATGGTGACTGTTTTATGAGTGTATCTATGTATTTGTAACTTTGTTATGAGCTAAGGATATATAGATTGTAAGCTCTTTTGGGCAGGGCCCTCTTCACCTCTTGTATCGGTTATTGGTTGCTTTATATGTTACTCTGTATGTCCAATGTATGTAACCCACTTATTGTACAGTGCTGCAGAATATGTTGGCGCTTTATAAATAAATGTTAATGTAATGTAATGTAATATCATATATAACCTTGGTTTTTTTTGTAACTTACATTTGTTTTGGTGTTTTGTGCAAGATAGTTATAACTAGTAGTAGTACAGGTATGGGACCTATTATCCAGAATGTTCGGGACCTGGGGTTTTCCGGATAAGGGATCTTTCTGTAATTTGGATCTCCATAACTTAAGTCTGCTAAAAATCATTTAAATATTGAATAAACCCAATGGGTTTTTTTGTCTCCAATAGGGATTAATTATATATGTATATTTAGTTGGGATCAAGTACAAGGTACTGTTTTTTTTATTATTACAGAGAAAAAGGAAATCATTTTTAAAAATTAGAATTATTTGCTTATATTGGAGTCTGTGGGAGATGGCCTTAACGTAATTTGGATAAGGGATCCCATACCTGTAATACAATCGAGTAGTGTAACCAAGTTGACCATATCTCAGAGTACAGGACAGGCCTGTTTATCAACAATCATCATTAATCTGATTAACTAGATTTTCTTGGGTTGACAGTAAAGGTGGTCCAACCTGAATGCCAAGATGGGTGTAGTTTAGCAAGATAATTTATATCTTCAGCTTGTTGTTTGGATAGTTTGTATGTTGATAGATTCTTTATTTATGTACATTGATGTTTGGGTTTGGAAGCCCGTTTATCAATGCTGTTCAACTTCTATGGTACTGAGGGCCGATAAGGGAAGCCAGTTTTGACCTGCCTGTGTGTGCCATACTCTGCCTGGCCTATGCTGCCTGTGTGTGCCATACTCTGCTTGCCCTATGCTGCCTGTGTGTGCAATACTCTGCCTGCCCTATGCTGCCTGTGTGTGCCATACTCTGCCTGCCCTACCCTGCCTGTGTGTGCCATACTCTGCCTGCCCTACCCTGCCTGTGTGTGCCATACTCTGCCTGCCCTACCCTGCCTCTGTGTGCCATATTTTGCCTGCCCTAAGGGTATGTCTTGTTATGACATGAACTTTTTCCATGGCTTTCATTATCGGCCCTCCACCATGTAGGCTAGAATAATTCCAGTCCTTGATACCACAGAAGTTGGACAGCACTGATATAGTCCACAAATTATTCAAACTTGATTGCATTTCTAATGATTAAAATGCATTAGCTGCCATATAACCTAGTTGCGTTTGGACAAAAATAGGAGTGGTGTCATTATTATATTGTAAACGAAACAAAGACCTTATACGCACACCCTTAACTCTCCTCAAAAATTTGCGCTCGGTGCTCACTGCGGGGGGATCGGCACCCTCCCAAAGAGTCCAAATAGAAAAAAAGCAATGGCACTCAAGAGCTACAAACGGGACTAGCCCTTTAGATACTTTATTACGGAAGTGCAACGTTTCGGGGCAAAGCGACCACAATGCTTGACAAAGGGGTTGCTTTGCCCCGAAACGTTGCACTTCCGTAATAAAGTATCTAAAGGGCTAGTCCCGTTTGTAGCTTTTGAGTGCCATTGCTTTTTTTCTATTTGGTCATTATTATATTGCACATATTTTACTATGCAGTTTTTTCAGATGGAAAATGATGCCTCATTCTGCCTGTGGCTTCTCTATGGATACTGATAAATGAGTCCTATTTGGTTAAGTCTGAAAATTGTATTTGTTTAGCACACAGGGGACAGTTCCCCACCCCCTTACCCAATTCTGTAGAAGGGTTTTGCAATATCAGCTTTGTTTATTTTCAGACTAAAGCCTATCAGGACCGTTATACACATAATGCTGCCAGATCCTAGAAGTTAAAGGAGAAGGAAAGGTGTTGGGCACCCCCAGTAATTGTAGTGGTTTACCTGTTCCCCCAGACTGCTGCTCCTCAAGTAAGAAGAACACCCTGTTCTTAAACTGTAACAGGGGATTGCGAGGTGGCTGGCCGGGTCACCTAGGGCGCCCAGACCAACTTGGCCCCCCTCTGGTGCCAATCACAGGCCACTAGAGACTTGACAGTACGGAGCAGTGATAGACTTCATTATGAGATGCAATCTATACACCCACTGTTTTTCTTGGTATTTATTTTATTTATAATGTATCGATTATGTTTTAACTCACAATTCGTATTTCTCTAATATCATAGTTATGATATGTTTCATAATATAAAGGTCATTAGGCACATTAGGTAAGTAACTGCAGGTAGGTCATTGGCATTGTTTAGTTGGAAACACGATTGCTCCCATTTGCTGAATTAGTTCTTCTCAGCATTATCATACTCTTCCACTTCACTTGACTCATTCACAAGCTTTCCATCCACCAGGGTCTGGGTGACAATTTTTATTATCTTTTTCGTCTTGATTTCAGGTTCCTCTGAGAAAGGAAAATGGTAAAGATTACTGAAAAGCTACAGCAATCTGAAGCTGAGGTTGAAAAAAGACACCTCAATCATGCTAAAACCTTCCCAAGGAAACCCCACCTAAATACAAGTTCATGCAAGTGAATCTGTCTCCCATTTTCGGACTTCAAAGAGCAGTTGGACCAGTCCTGGATTAGTTTGTGCTATGCGGTAATATCTGTAACCTTATATTTTCTTACTTGCTAAAAAGGCATCAAATACTTTCTTGATTCTTTCTTCCGTACCTGCCAGTGCAACAACTTGAGCAACAGAATTCTGCAACCTCAAAGGTCTTACTTTAAAAAGCTTAAAAAGGCACATTCTTTCTCCTGATCCCAAGGGATGCCCTTTGGAATCCCCTTTAATTTGCTAAGTCTTGGTAGTACAGCAATGGTATAGCCATTATCTTTGGCTATATAACATCTTCCAAACCACTTCATTTGTAGGAGGTAGGCATTTCCAAATAGGATGCAGGAAACAGGGCAGTGAGCCATAGAATTGACATATGTCGACTGCTAAATGGACAAACCTATTTGGGCCACTCAACAACTTAAGGAATCCAGCATTCCCATATGTGCACACTGTAGTCATAGTACAATCTGCACTTTGAAGGGCATTTATGGAAAGCAGGTAGATTGGAGTAATTGCACATAATACTTTTCAGGCTTTGGGGTTATTACTGCTAAAGTATTTATGCCCCAGAACACATAATGACTGAATATTTAACCTATTTAAGACTAGCCTGATCAACATAAGAACATTACTATATATTTCATAAAAGATAAAAACTTCTATCACTAGTGTCTTTAACCATAATTCTGAGATTATTTTTAATCTTTTACCAAACTTACAGTAGTAAGAAGAGAAAATGAGTGGAAAAGTACATTATCTGGTGTGATAATTTTATAAATATATAAGTAAATACAGATTTTGCTTACTTTTTGGTTCAGGTGTAAACACTTTCTCCCTATACAAATAAACAAAAAAAGTATAATGTTAGCTAAAACAAACAAAAATACAAACAAAAGAATCACATGATATACAGATCCACACAATGTAAAATATTTCAGGTGGTTAATTGTTTATTGCACAATTTGCTCTGCAGTTTTGCTAGGAGCCCCACAATGATTTACAGTTTTGTTTACAATTGTTTTAAAAGCAAATATTAGGGCAGTGATCTACAACCAGTATGTTGCTCACCCTTTGAATGGTTTTCCCAGTGGCCTCAAAACAGGTCCTTATTTTTGAGTTTCTTGTTTGGAGGCATAAAAACCAGATGTACTGACAAACAGAATTTTCTGTATGCTGCCAGTCCACATAGAGGCTTCCAAATAGTCTTTTTCATGCTTGTGTTGCTCCCCAAGTCTTTTTACATTTAAATGTGGCTCACAGGTAAAAACGTTAGGGACCTCTGCATTAGGGACATTCACAGAGGTCAAATGGCCCTTCCTCACCCCTCTCACCTTCCTCACCCCTCTCTATGGCCGATGCAACTGAACATCTTCGTCTTTCTGCAGTGATTACTGCTACTTTTCGTGATGATGAAAATGTCTCATATTTCTACTTGGTGGCTGTAAGTTACTATGAGCTAATAGTTATCACCCAATAATTCTTGCCTTGATATGAATGAAAAGTGAAACAGGAAATGTAATAGTTCTCTATTCCATTTTTCAAAAATGAACTAATTACATTGCATGATTTAATTAAACGAACATGAAAGACTTTCTCTACCTCCATTGTTAATTAAGCTGCTCCAGTAGCTTTTGTACTAAAAAATTGGTTTTACATTGTAAAAAGATAGTAAATTTCTTCTGGTGAGGATCTTACTCCCATCTATATCGTTCTGTGAGACTCCGGCTCACCACAAACCAAAGAGGAATGTGAAGCTTGTTTGTATAAAGCGAGAGTTATAAATTACACAAAGCTGCAACATTCTCAGTGTAAAATGTGTTTTATATATTATGATTCTCTTCATACTGATGTGAAATATCTAGAACTGGTGCTTAGACAGAGATAAAGTAATACTTACTCATAGTCACCTTCTAGGAGTCGTCTGTACTCCGCGATTTCAGCTTCCAGGGTTTCTTTCATTCGTAACAGTGCTTCATATTCAAGCTTGTTGTTCTGAACTGTCTGGACAACGTCTGACAGATCCAGTTCCACAGAGGATACATGGCTTTGCAGTCTGTTCTGTTCATTCTGGTATCGCAGCTCTGTCTCATCAAGATCCTGTTTTAGAGCTTTGACCTGCCGAGTCAGACATGAGTAATACTGTGTATATATATATATGTGTGTGTATAAATATGTGAATATGTATATATATACAGTTAAGTGCAACAACAGTACAGTGTGTGACCTGTAATCTTTCCCTGATTGGGACGAATTGGGTCGAAAACCACTTTCATTAAAAGTTCTTCCAAATGCCCTCTGCACACTTCCCTATAGCTGTGCTTAGCAGTGATCACTCCTTTCTGCCTTCAGTTCCAGATTGAGCACTGCTGCTGAGGTTTTCTGCATGTCCAGTCCCCATTTCTCCATATGTGAGCAACTTTTCAGTGCGGCTTAGCCGGCATGAAGCCCCTAAATTTGTGCTGCCCTAGGCTAGGGCCTTCGTGGCCTCACCACAAATCCAGGCCTGGAATTGGGGCACAGACATCAGTGCTGTCTATGAAACTGAAGTGAGCACCAGAGCTGATCAATATATTCAGTGCATCAGTGTCTGAATTACAGCTAAGCCAAATGCACTTTGCCTACTTAGTCTGCAGATGTAAATGAGCCCTAAATTGTTTTTATTATTTAACCAACATTTCAGCCCCCTGTAACATTTGTCATGGTTACAGCAGGCATGGTGTACACAGGGTAAATAATCCAACCCTCCAAAATGGCACCAAAACGAAATATCACATAGCTAAGCAAGCAGACATAAGAAAATGCATTATGGGGACTCCTTGAAGTGTTTTAGTAAATAAAATTTCCTTTTATGTGACAAATATCCAACACCAGATCCATTAAACTGTGTTGTGATCTCAACATAAACAGAAACTGATGTGCTAGGCATAGTAAAGGTGCCCATACACCTTAAGATCCGCTCGCTTAGTGATGTCGCCAAGCGAGCAGATCTTCTCCCAATATCCCCCGCCTACGGGTGGGCGATATCGGGAGAATCCAGGCTAATTCGATCGTATTATATAATATTATATCGAATTATAATGACGGGCATAGGCAGAGTCGGTCTGGGGACCGCATCAAAGAGCCGATGCGGTCCCCAATCCGACTAGATTTTTAAACCTGTCCGAGATCTGGACGATTTCAGGCCAGATATCGGTTGGCCAGTCCCGTCGGTAGTGCCCATACACGGGCCGATTAGCTGCCGAATTGGTCTAAGGGACCGATATCGGCAGCTAGAATCGGCTCGTGTAGGGGGACCTTAAAAACTGTTTTAAATGTATCCTTTAGAAAACTCTATAGACAAATGGTCCAATAGATGATAAAACACTGATCTTATTCTGTTTGTATCAACTTAATCATAATGGGGCAAAACTTCAGTGTTTTTTAAGATTCTTACATAGGTACTGTAATATTGGGCCTACATTTACAGGGCACATAAGTGTTTTACACCTAAATACATCTACATCTGTAGAGTTAGAACTTGATGCATAGAATTCTATATTTGAATAATATGAAATACTGTATGTTAAGATTTATTTTGTTACCTGGTTGTACAGAGCATCCAACTCCAGTTGTAGGCTCTGTAGATGGTTCTTGTGCTCTCTCAGTTCATTGTGTGCACTCTGGGCCTCTTGGCTCTCCTTTTCCAGCTTCAGATTAACATCGTCGCACTATGAGGCAAGTCAGGACAGGGTGGGCATATATTTTATCTAGAAATTACCATGCCCTGTTGAATAGACTGGATAACGATTAGCACTCAAACAATAAAATGTGACAATCGGGATCCCTTTTTTAACTTTACCCTAATCTTAAATGACTTACTTTACTTCTGATTCAAACCACATAGGGTGGTTCTTATTTCCTCTCCAGCTCCAGCACCTCGTCATTAAAACCACCATTCTTTTACCTGAGACTGGAACAAAGCATCCGCTTCCTCTTTATTCTTCTTCATAATATCTTCATATTGCAAACGGATTTCAGACAAGATAAGGTTAAGATCCGGGCCTTTCACAGCATCCACTTCAACCTCCACCTTTCCTTTGGCCACTGACTCTCTGGCTGCTTCAAGGTCCTGCAACAATGGGGGAGACAGGCAGAAATGAAGTTACCCCTGCTGTTGTTTAGTAAAATCTTCTCATTAGCAGCAAATTACTCATTATTTAGCTTCTGTTACCCCCTCCCCTTCCCTAATTTCTGTTCCTTTTAAATATATATTTTTGAAAATAATAATGAAAATTGAATGGAAAAAAAGAAGTAAATTAACAAAAATGAGACATAAATGAAAAAGTGTTTCTATAACGAGTAATGGAGCATAGTTCAGCAATAGAAATGTAATTTTAATAAGATGAACAAGTTTGTAGTCCATAAGATTTAAAACAGAACTATCCCCCTTCTTCATTTTTATTTAGGCCCCCTACACAGTGCTTTATGCCTCATTCCCAACTGTATCGCCCACTATTGGCCATTTTTGCCCATGCCACTTCCAGTGCGACGCACACAGAAAGCCAATGGAATGGAGAAGAATTGAAATATAGTACCTTCATGTAGTTATTTTGAAGGGATTGTCGCTCGTCCTCCAAACCTTCTAACTCAGCTTTAATGCTAATGTTTACTGTGTTGTGATCTCCCTTTACTTTTCTTAGTGCATGAATGTCCTTTTCTACGGATAGGCAAACAGCTGATTCTGTGCTCCATCTGTTTCAGACAAAGGCAGAAGTTTGTACATTGTTGGTTCACTTTTTACACTTCATGCAGAACAATTCAATGAATGGAGCAGACAGAAGCCATCATGTTTTTTGAATAAAACAATTTAAACAATAAAAACATTTTAAGCCATCACTGTTCCAATTAAGAAAAGTCTAATTGCTTTAAAATTGAATAAACTGTGGGTTTATTTTTTATTTCTTATCTTAAAAGGTGGAATCATGTAGTAGAAATATGAATTTGTAATATGCACGAATATAGACTGGGGTGAGCACAAAGGGCAAGTGGCAAACTAGTGTTAGTTTATTGGAATGTACACATATTTCATGCCCCTTTATTAAGTGTGACTAAGTGATTATAAGTTCAGATGTCTTGTATTTGGTTTGCATACATTTGGTGGGCACCTCCATATAAAATGAGGCTTAGTTTCTCTTTAAAGTTGTTCAGCAGGGGAAATATAAACAAATTAGTGTTTCATTTATTGTTCCCTAAATAGACAGCAAATAAACAAATATAGCATAGGGGGAGTGTTAGTTTATTGGAATGTACACAACATGTTTGGCACCTTGTGCCTTTTATCACGTAGGACTTGCCAGTGATTATAACTTCCGAGGTCTTAGTTTGCCTACTTGTGATGGTTCTCCTTTGTAGAAACACATTGAATAGGAACCACCATTTTTATTGCCTTGATATGACTGATATGCTGCACTGCATTCATTACCAGCCCTTTCTCATAGCCATTATACTTGTACTAATGCAGAAGAATACATTTATATTTGTTTGGGATGTGAATAATGTGTTAGAATGGTTCAGACCTATTTTCCCAGAGAATACTCACTTCACTCGGAGGTCTTCTGCAGCCAGTTTGTTGTTATCAATTTCCAGCAGAAGCTTGGTATTTTGTGAGGCAGAATTTGCAATCTAAAATATAAAGTGAGAGGGTAGAGACGGTAGCAGTCACATCTCTGGAGGCAGAAACATTATTATTTAAAATCGGAGAGGAAAGCAAATTTATATTAATGCCAATGTGAGTGCAAGGAGCCCGTTGATTACTTTTTGGAGTCGTCATACATTTCACTTGGAAATAGATCATACTATATAAAAGATTTGTGGGTGTGACCTGTATTAAAAGGAATTTTATACTTCTAATTTAACTGCTGGATATGAAAATGCATAGAGCTATACAATATACCATTAATTAGATTCATGCAACTAAAACTACAGTGTTATTGATGTTGAGGCTAATGGCACACAAATCACTGTGCTAGCATTGTGCCAGGTCAGCAAATGGAAGCCAAATGGCTGATTCTGTTATGTGTATTTATTTAAATACACAGAATGGTAATATATTGTAAGGCACTAGGAGTGGAGAGAGCATGCTGTTTTAGACTGGGGTATCTACATGAAGGCAGAAAGATTCTGAAGTAGGAGTGGAGGCAAGCAGATATAGGAAAAATGGTGGCAACAGTGGGATGTACACGTGGAACAGGACACAGAGAAGTAGAGACAGGTTGTAGGCATAGACATATATTCTGTCTGGTACAGAGAGAGAGGTGGCAGTGTGACAATATTAAATCAAAGTAAAATACAATGTACTGTTGCGTCTAATCCCACATCTGACCCCACCTGATTTTGAAGATCCTTGATAAGGCCGAGCTGTGCACTGTAATTTTTCTGCAGTGGCTTTTGGTCTAATAGTTTCTGCTGTATTTGGGACTCCAGTTGCTTGTTGGATTTTTCCAGTGCACCAACATTCTCCAAGTATGTGGCCAGTCTACTATTCAGATTCTGCATAACCTCTTTCTCCTCTCCACTGGGAAGTACTGGAGAAGTAGCAATCTCTGACATACTGTAGGGGGCCCCATTTTGAGAACCGACAGATAAGGTTTTGAAGCTTGCTGGCCCAACAGGGGCAAAACACCGGGAAGCCATGAATAATACTGAGGGAATAAAATGTAAATATTATGACACCACCAAAAATTTAGCCCATAGAAACACTAAGCAACCAGCCCCGACCTTCTTTATATCATGACCCTTTATTCTATTAATATACAATGTGACAAGTCCATGCCTTTCAATCAGAATATTTTATAAAATGCATATTATATTGTGTTCTGATTATTTACACATTGTTTCAGTCCAGACACCAAATTGCTTGAATGCAACAAAACATCTCAGAGACCATACTCTCAAGTAACAATAGCTCAGAAAAATATAGTGCCCCATCAGTGCCACATACAGGGTTATTTCATGTTACAACACATTATTCATTTAGAAATGGGTCCAACAAAAATTTTCAGGGACTGTCCTTTTAACTGGGATAAGTTAATGCAAAAACAAAAGGTACCTAGAGTTCATTTCTTCTATGGAGAAACCATATATCTAGGGATTTTAAGGTCATGTCGCCCAGTTGCCTGCAAACCTTGTTGGTTTCCTGAGCAATGCTGGGTACCTGCCTGCCTACCCAACTGACCAATGACAATGCTGCATTTTATAGAGAAATACTCAGCACTGTGATTATTTTATTATTTTAAAATCAGCTTATTTAATAATTATATACTGTATTATATTTTTCTGATAACATTACAGCTGTAGTGTAACTAAAGTATCATTAGCCCAGTGCAATTTCTTTAGCCCTCCACTTTATTGCCTCCATACACCCAGAACTTAAGGTACCACTTGGTTCTTAATTCCTTACCATTTATTCATATATATCATAATGAAAGGAAATAAAAACTTTACTCTTTTACATAAACAATGTAATAATGCGCAAACAAATTAATACAGGTTTTGCAATTCTGTTTAGTTACCACATCCGCCAGTGGAAGAAAGATTGCAAATTTGTTTGCACCAGTGGACAGTGTTGAACTGTTGAATGAAAAGTCATCATTTTTGCTTTTATAAAAAAACCCTTTTGTCTTGGTAGATTGTGGATGTTGATCACCTCCAGTTACCATCTAAATGAGATGATCAACTTCAGTGCCGTAAGTATAGAGAAAGCAGGGCCGGGGAACAGGGGGGCCCGAGCCGTGGGTACTGCTTCCTCTATTGCATTAAAAACTCCCTCTTCCCCACCCATTCTCCTAATTATGAGTGGGGAGGGAAGACGCAGTCGGAAGATGGCGGCAGGGGGCGGGAAGTGGGCAGTTGGGGACCTGGTAGGGATCTCTGAGCATTGGGCACATACTAGTTACACTACTGATCAACTTATCCAAAAGATTTTAATCCTACCTCTGACGATCAAGGGACTGATGTTTTTGTTTGCCAGATGTATGCCGCTTCTAAGTCAATAGCATGTAATAAATATACAGGAAAACATCTGTGAGCTCTAAGTAAACTTGGCCACTTCAGAGGAGGGAATGTAGAGCACATTTATGACTCTTGTGCTTGTGTTAGTATTGCACCCTCTTGCTCGATTCTGTTTACAAACAGGCAGAGTCTATTCACCTGCAACGGTGCTAAGAAAATAAGCACTCCAGGGAAATTATTGTGAAAGCCAATGTTGTGGCTCCAAAAATTGATAAATACAGGTATAAGATCTTTTATCCGGAATCCAAGTGACCTGGGTTTTTTCTGAATAAAGGAACTTTTCCTCAGTCTGCTAAAAATCTTTTAAACATGAAATAAACCAAATAGGTTTAACACCAATATCAATTCATGCTGCTTAGTTACCATCAAGAATTAGTTTTATTACTGGAGAAAAAAAGGAAATCATTTTTAAAAATGAGAAATATTTATTTAAAATGGACTTTATGGCAGATGACCTTCCTGTAATTCGAAGGTCGTAATTCTAGATAAAGGGTTTCTAGATAAGGGATCACATACCTGTAGTCCAATCTGAGCCCATGATATTTAAACTAATAATATACAATAGTTTAATGTCTTTGCATGAAGTACTGTGTATGCAAGTTCAAGAACGCACCCCTTAGTGCTCATTCCCAAAGCACTTGCACAACCCTGGGTGCTGGATAAAAAATCTAGTAAAGACAGTAGCTTTAGGACAAACAGCTCAGCCCTGATGCCGGATACGCATCATGCCGCTTCTACATTGCGCCTCAGGATGGTGTGGAAGGTAAAGGCGAGTGGGTGGGAGGGGAGGAAGCCTATGTGCACCTCCTCTACCCACCCTACTTGAATGGAGCACTGCCTAATGGAGGCAGAGTTGCATTCAAAGTGCAGTCCTTAAGTCTCTGTGCTCCAGTATGGACTTCATAGACCTGTGGCTATTTGTGTAATGCTCCATGCAAGGGACAAAGTGAAAAAAAAAAAGGCTTTGTTTTGCACTTTGCATACTGCATAAGGAATTGTGAACAAGGCCCAAGGTCTACTTCTGTTCATAATAAAGTCTTATTGTATTTATCCAAAGATATTCAGATATTCAAACAATATTGTTACTGAATATCTTTACCATATTTATATATATACTGCTACTGACTATATTCACAATGTAAATCCCATCATTTTTGGTCATATAGGACATGTATAGTATATGTATTAACAGTGCTTTCATCCTCATCTAAAGTCATTCAGACAAACCCCTAAATGTAATAAAAGGCACTAAGTTTGCCCCTGAGCAGTAACCCATAGCAGCCAATAAGATGTTTCCTTTTAAACAGGTGACCAGTAAATTCTACCTGCTTATTGGTTGCTATCAGTTACTGCTCCTGGGCAATCTTAGTGACTTTTATTACATAACCCCTAAATACTGTTATTGAATATCTTCACTGTGGAAATCCCAATAAAACATTTTTGGACAGTTCATGGTTATACATATTATATCTATAAACAGTATTATATATCATATAACATTAATTCAAAAATCTCATCTAAAAATCTTTTTAAAACAGCAGAGGGTATCATAGTATACAGCATAATACACCACTAACCACAAAAATAAATCATATTAAAATACAATGTTTGACTGGAATCAATGAAACACCTAGCTAAAAAGTTTAACTGCAATTTAGTTACAGCTAAAAGCCCCAAGGGCTAGGTGTTTTCATTTATAAATCCATAGCATACACAGCAAATACAGCACTGCTCCTACTATCACATTATTATAGGCATCTATAAAATAACTTTATCACAATCCCTGCTGAAAAATACCAGCTTGAGTTAGTTGCTTTTACTTACTCCAGGAACCAAGTAACCCTATTACATTAAGATTAGTTTTCTTCACAATGACTGTACCTTTGAGTTGTGAGAATCTGCAGTCTGTGCGCAGCTGGGTCCCATCTACTGGGCAGTTTATATTAAGCTGGAGCCCCAGCGAGGGGGGGGGGGGGGGTAACCCGCTGAGGTCATTTGCAGCCCTTTGCAGTGTGAAATTGTTTTTCAGTGAGGTATGAACTTGTCAGCCAGCGAGTTAGACAGCAGGGAGAAATATTTAGTGAGGAAGTGCCTAACAGATATAAATACATAAAGAGAGATGCATGAGCACCGAATATTAACATTTTTGAACAGCTGCCCCTTAATACTGATAGCAGCTTCTGTTTTCATCTTAATTCTGGAGTAGTAAGACCATCCCCAAATACCATGATGGATGAAATGCATTAAAACAGAGATGGCAAACAACACCTTACCCTCCTGTATATGGTCGGGTAAACAACCCAGGATATCGTGGAAATCTCTAACAGTGGGGTTTAGGACTTTCCAACTTATGGTTCTACTACAACTCAGTTACATGGGTGGTTTGTGCCTAATCCTAAAGACCCCAATATGTTACTGCACACCCTCATCCTAGGCTCCATTGAATCTCTTAACCTTTGCCCTATGAGAAAACTAAAGGACTCTAACCCACTGCCCCTAGTACAATGGGCGCCCTATGACGCATGGCAAGTGTGTCATTGCATATTAAGAAAGTGACACCTTATCTGTTGCCTTATCTGGGGCAATTCTCATTTCCCTCACCTTCACCATCTCTTAGACTTTATTTATTGCCCAAACTTAAGATCAAAATGCCTGGGGATCTTTTAGCGCAAGGAGCTTTTCCCACTCTCCCTCAACTTCAGGGGAAAACTCCTTCAATACAACTACCCCTTTATGTATATACAATTTAAACATGCCTTTAAAGCACAATTTGGCTCCTACCAAATAGTATACCATACCTTTATGTTTGGGAATATACTTCAGATGAACCCCAGAAACTAGTTTCACAATTGTACGGAGCCCTGCAGAAATCATTGCCTTCCCCATTTAACCAAGTCCACTGCAAATGGCAAACGTTGCTGCCTGAGATCCCAGATGATATATGTATGTATGTATGTATGTATATCTTTATTTATAAAGCGCTACTTATTTACGCAGCGCTGTACAGTAGAATACATTAATACAAATAGGGTGCTAATAAGATAATAATAGATAAATACAAAGTATAACAATAAATACAGATAAATACAGCTGCAGGAAGGAGGTCCCTGCCCCCTAGAGCTTACAATCTATATATGGGAAGAAGCTTCAGACTCACTATACAATTTCCTTATCTCGACTAGTGACAGATTAATAAACTTTAAGATCCTCCTTCTCTACTATTACACTCCCATTAGACTACACATGATCTTTCCAAACAAACCCCCCTACTGTCCCTGATGTCAGCAACCATCAGCTGATTTTTTTCTTGCCCACCTATTGAAACATTTTGGCAGAAAATTGTTAAATGTCTGAGTGATAACTTGGCCTTGCCTAAAGTCATCTCTCCTGAAGCATGTTTACTGGGAGTGGTCGATGATTTAGTCCCCCACACACATACCAGAATAATACCTTACCGTACTCTCCTTTTCTATGCCAAAAAGGCCACCATAATCCACTGGCTCCAACCCAAGCCACCATCCTTTACTTACTTGGTAAACTCACTAAACCGTATATAGCACGCGACAGTCTGACTAACATATGGGAGAGCCGGCTTGAGGTATACCTTATTCATACGGATTAGCAAACTGTATGCTGGATATATCTGATTATAATAGTGCACATATGATGTAACAAATGAAAGATTATATTAACGCAAATGTGAATTGAACAATGTTAGATGGAATAGTGTGATCTCTGTAATTTTGCCTACTGTTAATAATAAAAACTTTAAAAAGAAAAACCAGAGATGGCAAGTAAACCCCAGGAAAATGGAAAATGGGGCAGGTTCAATTTCATGAGAAAAAAAACCTATTTCCTAATTCAATTGAGTTTTCCACCTGAATTGGGCCCAAAATATTGAAAAATAGCTTGGCAGCTGCTCATATTGTTACTAGTGAAAAAGATTAGAGGCACGTTTATCAAATTTTGTATTCTAATTTTTACAGCCATTATGAATTATGGTTTAAAAAACTACAATTTTCTATTTTTAAGTGAAAAAAAAAAGAAAAACTGGAATGTAAAGCAGCTGAAAGCTTGCGAGGGCATGTAGAAGTCGGGGGGGGGGGGGGGGGCTAGGCAAAACTGAGGTTTTCATGTTTTTCAAAATGTTTTTTGGGTTTGTCGACCCATTATAAATGATAAGTAAAACAGAAATTCCTGGTAGTTTTTTCAGGGTTTTATTCAGTCCAGTTTTTAATATTTGGATTTTGTAATAAGTAAGCATTTACGTTTTATAACATTGTCAGTTTATTCACATTAGAAAGAAATAGGAAACTTTCATAAATACAAATTTTGATAACTAAGGTTTGAGGACGTCATGAGAGGTTGTGTAGTACATAGAGTGCTCTTACCTTTTGTGCAGGAGCAAACTGAGCAGACTCATGCCGTGCCCTGAAGGATTTTACTGAGAGAGGGAATACTGAAACAGACAATCATGTATACAGAATAAAAGGAAAGAAATGTGGTGTTTCTTTTCACTCAGGAGGGAGTGCTTAAGGCTGTATTTACATAGACCTTTCTGATAAAGCTTACTTAGTTTTTACCTTTCCTTCTCCTTTAACCCTAGCTCTCCCAAGCACACAACGGGGGTTACTTCTTTTTGCTATCTGCATTATTCATATGAGAGTTAGCGCTATAATTACTATTAGACAGATTTCTAAAAATGGTATCTCCTTAGCAGCTATACTATGTACACTACTCTTTCCAACCCCATGACCCAGTTCTAATCCCATGACCCTGTATACACTAGCTTTTTTCCTAATGCTCTAACTCACCCCCCCCCCCCTTCAACTAGTTTCAATCTTCCTCCAACCTCTTAACTATTCCTTCCTTTAGCATAAGGGACCATTGGTGCACAGTCCATCATATCTAACTGATGTCCTGAATATTGTATTGAATATCATTTAAGAGCCGGAAAAAGTGCAGCTTGACTGATGCAACAATTATACTCTGAAAGAAGAGGGTTATTGTCTCTGAAGAGAAGGCACTTGCAAGGGGGACTTGCAAAATGGTTTTCACATTGAAGAAAAGCAAAGGACAAGATGCCACTCCTTGAGACTTAAGGAACTGAACTTTCCCTAGAAACAGTATAAATGGTGCTTCATGGTGAGGGTTGCTGGTGATGGTTGTGACGGAAGATGCTATTATTATATTAGGTATATATGTATATATACCAATCAACAAACAATCAACAAACATATAACAAGCTGTTTTATTTTGTCCTCAGTGCTGTGGGTCTGGGACAGAGAACATGACTGGACTACTCAGGGCAGGAATCAAACAAAACGAAAAGTTTTAAGTAGAACATGAACACATCTTAAAAAAGATGACTATGACCCATTAAATTATCACCTATCCATCCTCACTTGGTTGCCAACTTCTGGTGTTATTTCACACTGTGCTGTAACAACTAGATAAACATGTTGAATATTTTACCATTGCATTGTGGTCCCTGTTTGTAATGTTATCTTTTAGTAAAGGTAGGCTATATACATGGGATCATTTCTACATAAAGAAAACACAGAATGGGGAGTACAAATGACAGGCAAGTTATTAAGCTATTAAGCACAGTGGGAGGTTACACTATACAGTATATGTATATAATACAGTATATGGCTTATATAGCAGTATAACAACATACACTGTAGATCCAGCAACTTTTGGGGAGTCCAGGAGTCCAAGTCCCTTTATTATTACATTATTTTATTTTATTTTTTTGTTTTCTTCCCTCCACCTAAAAGATTTCAGTTTGTTTTTCAATTGAGTGCTACAGTTTATAGGTCACATTAAAGGTGGAAAAAGTTCTGAAATGATTTATCTTTGTCTCATTTTTGTACAGCACAGGAACCTGACATTTTATCAGGGGTGTGTAGACTTTTTATATCCACTGTATATTGCAATATACAGTACTTCAAGCTGGCCAACTACCAACTTCTGGCCAGTCCTACACTCACTTTCATCTGATTCATTAAGAATTCTACTGATTCAATATACATTTAACAAAGGGACGGAGTTTTATCTGCAACTTGCTTTCTTTCAAATTTAAAACCCCCAAATGGTTGCCCATTTATTGGCCCATTGTAATCACCTGACTGTAGCTTGGAATGATGGGAGCTATAGCATGATGCTGGCCACTACTAATTCAATGCCAGACTTCCCAACAGACATAGATTGTTCAAGTGATAAACCATAAGACAAGTTTTTCTCAAAAAACTGAATCCGGCCCATTGTTTCTTATAACACATATATTCCTAAAAAGTTGTGTTTAAATGATGTCATTATTAACCCACTGATTATATTATTAAGCACCATATATTATTCATGTTATTTATGGTTTTTCATTAATATTGGAGAAATGTACCTTTAAAAACTTTAGTTTGCTCATTTAACAGTGCATAAGGAGCAGTAAGGCAAAGTTATACACAGGGGCAGTCATTTTCGAACCTTGTCCTACAGGAATTCAGAATGAGTTATTGGGTGCTGATGTATGGTGATGTGCGGACTGATAATAGGGGCTAGGTCTGCACCTTGCTAACAGCTGTTAGAATTTACTGATGTGTCAGCTCCCTGTGTGTATGTGTGAAATGGTTTCCGACTTGTGAATTCCCTGTCATGTTTACATACTACAAACTAGAAATTTATTGCTTCTGCACAACGCTGCCAGGCAGGGACAAATTAATTAATCTGGCCTTTCAGTCAGTCAAGATAAATTGAGATTTTATTCATCATTAATATAATTTTCCATAATTATCAATTATTATTAATATCAGCTGAAATTACAGTATTAGGTAAGATTATGCTGAAAAGGGATATAACGTGGTATACAAAACAGTTTGCCAGAGACACGGACATGTTAATATATATATATATAAATCTACCTCTCAAGACAATTGTTTTGGGGAGCCTCCTTTATTGAGAAGCATTTGGGGATTATAGTGGATACCAGATTGTACAACTCTAAACTCTGTAAAAAAAAGTGCACTGACTCAAAGGTAAAAAGCACGATTTTACCTCTTTATAAATCACATCAAAGACCTCACCTTGATTATGCATTGCAGTTTTGGGCCGGAGTCTTTATGTGAGAAATGTAGGATGGTGCTTAATAATAGAGGAGTGAGGCCATCTCTGAGAAGTGTCTCTGAGAGTCACTTAGTGCACACAGGTAATATGGGTTATATAAAGACCTACTGATTCACTTCTGTATATAAAAATATGCACACGCATACATACAGTGTATATGATACTAATTGGAGATCTTGAGATTACTATAGCGATGGCTATTGAGCTTGTCCAAACCATACAAGCCGCTATAACTAGTATTTATGTCAGTTTTGCCCAAGTGCATTTATCAATTACATTACTTACATTTTTAATAGAAATTTTATTTTCAGACAGAATACCAACCACACAGAAACTAAAACTCTTCTTTTCTTAAGAATTACTGGGAGATTTATGTGCTGTTTGCACAACTGAATTCACTTGCTTCGCTGAAGCCATACATTTGTGTGGAAGCTTTGGATCAGCAGAGGATCTCATTTTCATCAGGAGAGTCCCAGTCCCTGTCTCCAGACCGACCTTGTCACTTGTTTTTATTTATATTCATTTGCTTGTCAGCAGTTTTTAAGGAAAATCTGAAAACCATAGAGCCCAAGCATTTTAGTTAATTGTATTGTAATTGTATGCCAGGGGCTTGTGAAGTTTTAGCAGGGTCCATAGTTATAAACTAAATGGAGCAGTAACGTAAAGGTCAATCATAATCACAATTTTATTTTGCCCAAGCTGCTTATACATTTAACATAATGAATATATATGTATATATGTATATATATAAGCAAGAGGTCCCTATAAGCCAATAAAAATTAAACTTGTAAGCAAAAGCCAAGTAATTAATTAGATTTAGAAATGATCCTGAATAGTGATAAGTGGAATTTTTGACCAGGAATGGATTCGCAGCAATATCACCATTGGAAGATTTTTTCACGAAATGGCTGCAAAAAAATCGCTGTGAACAAAAGATGAAAAGTTACGGTCACGGCAAGAAAGTCACAGTCAGGGAAAACAAAGTCACAGTTGCGTCATGGTCACATCAAAAAGGCTGTGGCCAGTTGCATAAAAAAGTCGCGGGTGCATAATAAAAGTTGTACAGCACGGCTGCGTTTGGGGAATTTTCCCACAGTTTCACAAATATTTCGGCAAAGCGAAACGTGACAGATTTGTTCATCACTTCTCTTGAAATTTTTGGCCTTCACTAAAATGTAATATCATTTCTTGATTTTGTTAAACAATAAGGAAATAGTGCAGATGAACAAGGGAGTCTGAATCATGATATCTCTACACACACTGTATAAGGGTTTATCCAATGACCCAGGCCCAATAAATAGTACAGACATTGTACCTGTTATTTAGGATGCTTTGGCCTGGGGTTTTCTGGATAACAGATCTTTCCATAATTTGTATCTCTATACAAGTCTACAAAAATCATTTAAACATTAAATAAACCCAATAGGATTGTTTTGCCTGCAAGATTAGTTTTGAAAATTTTAATTAATTAATTAAAATGGAGTCACTAAGAGATCATCCTGCAATCTGGATATTGATTTGGAATATCTGCTTAATGGGTTTCTGGATAATGGATCCCATACCTGTAGAATTAGTTAATTAAAATGGAGCCACTAGGAGATGTTCATCCTGCAATCTGGATATGGATTTGGAATTTCTGTATAATGGGTTTCTGGATAATGGATCCCATACCTGTAGAATTAGTTAATTAAAATGGAGCCACTAGGAGATGTTCATCCTGTAATCTGGATATGGATTTGGAATTTCTGTATAATGGGTTTCTGGATAATGGATCCCATACCTGTAGAAAATCCGTAGTTAGTTTGCTCCTCCCATAGACATCCGTGGGGCATGAAAATGCTTTCCCATAGTGTGCAATTAATGTTACCTGCTTAAACCTTGTTATTAACTCAGTATTGTACTGCAGTTCAAACAAAATTGATGTGAATCCGCTTATGTTGCTTTTAAACATTTATTTCCATGATTTTACATTTTCCTAAATTTTTCTGGTCCCCTGAATAATGGAAATTGGGGGTTCTTTTATACCTTTCTGCTTTCTCTTGATAAATAATGTTGGTATCATGTACTGTATCATTCTACTGGGTATTTTGTCAGGGCTGCAAAGTACTTACTTGCATGGGCAGAGGAACATTTCAATCCCTTGTGTAAATGGGCTGTGTGGCAATATAGCCACCAGAGGGCAGCATAGGACAGAGAAATACATTTTGTCTTGTATAAGAATTTGCTTTCTGCACCTAAATGAAAAAACAATTGTGGATATCAGTGGTCAAAATACACATTTATCAGTCAAATTCTCAGCAGCAAGCCAATAAACACAATGCTTACTGCAAAGAATAAAATGAACCTGAAGCTTTTACCTTTTTGGATTTTAACCTATCCAACTTTGGTTTAGTAACATAATGAAGCTATATTGATCTTCTGTACTTGGCCAGGCTGATACCCTTCATTTTAATGTAAGTTTAACCATTCAAATGCCACAAATTGTAAAATCGATGGGGGTTATGTAATTAAAGGCACTAAGTTTGCCCAGTAACCCATGTCAACCAATAAGACATTTGCTTTTAAACTTAATGCCTTTTATTATATAACCCCCTATGTCTGTAGTTTGTGATCCATTGAAAATGATGAGTAGAGTGCAAATTACCCGCATTTGAGTTTTTTTTTTTTACTGTTTAATTTGATTGAATTTTTTAATATTTGAGTTTTAGTGCTAATTCAAATTAGCAAAACATTTTTGCAAAATGTACAAATTGAAATTTTGATAAATAGGCTTTTATGAGTCACAGAGCTGATATATATATATATATATATATATATATATATATATATATTATTTATTTTTCAAAAGCAAAGCTTCTAAATATATATGAGTCTTTGGGCTTAATGTGCTGTTTAGGTTAGGGACTATGACAGATAACATGCAGACAGTGGATTGTGTTTACAGGAGCTGAAGCCTCAGCCATGAAAGTTCCTATACACTGTTATTTTTGGGGCTTATATAAACCACATATTTTTTATACTATAAATATGTGGTAAAGTTATGGGATTCGTTTTTCAGAAACCTGTTATCCAGAAAGCTCAGAATTAAGGGAATGCCATTATCCATAGAGTCCATCACTTACCTGGAAAAAAACTATTATCCTTTATTAAAATGACTATGGACTATTTATGTATGTATGTATGTATGTATAACTTTATTTATAAAGCGCCACAAGGGTACGCAGCGCTGTACAGTCTTACAGAATACAAAATTACACACAGGGAGGACGAGTGATATAATAAATAAATACAATAAATACATATATGTATATATATATATATATATATATATATATAAGTGCCATGTGGTATGAGACACAGTAGGAAGGAGGTCCCTGCCCCGTAGAGCTTACAATCTAAGTGGTTGGGTAACATACAGGCACAAACTGGAAGGTAAGAGTGCATCAGGTATGGGCACTTGTTTCACACGTCACTACACATTAAAAAAAGGCAGAGGATTTATAAAACAAGGAAATGCCCCTAAACTGGAAGAGCACAAAATGTTGAAAGCAAATTTCCTGCTATTTAATGCAAATGAAATGCAATATCATCTGGCACTGGAACCATCACTTGCCTGCCTGTCACTGGCAGCAGCTGCCAAAGGGAAACATTTCCTCTTCTTTAGAATAGAAAGCAACGGGGAATGACTAGGCTTTGTGACAGCGCTATAGACCTGAAAATATGGGACTGTTCTATTGATATCAAGTAAGAATTGCCAATAAAAAAAGATTATTTTTGTTTAAACATTGTATCACTTTGCAATTAAAATTAATCTGAATATGTGTCAAACAGATAGATATAAGGAGAATGGAATATCCACTGTTATGTGAGTCCTTGGTGGTGCAGATTGGTGTGTAACAGGTATAAAAGCCATACTATCTGCTAGAACTTTGTTTACCAATATTTACTGATATTTATTTAACCAGAATTTATTATTTAAAGGGGTGGTTTACCCTTAAGTTACCTTTAAGGACATTATAGAATATCCAATTATAGTTTTGGAATAATTTGCCTTATTGTTCTGGCTCTTTTGAATGGGGGTCACTGACAACAGCAGGCAAAAAACTGTTGCACTGTGAGGCTACAATGTTATTGTTACTTTTTATGGCTTATCTTTCTATTTGGGCCTTCTTGTATTAATATCCCTGTCTCTCATTCAACCACTGCCTGGTTGCAAGGGTAAATAAGACCCTAGCAACCAGATAGCTGCTGAAATACCAAACTGGAGAGCTGCTGAACAAAAAGCTAAATAAACAAACTTATAGGAATCATAAAAAATAAAAATAAAGACCAATTGCAAATTGTCTCACGCTTATCTTGATATACACAATTTTATTAAGTTGTTAAGTTAAACTAATATGCTCTCTAAGGCTAATGTCACACGTGGGATGGGGAAACATCATTGTCCTCTGTGAAGCCACGAGACTTAACCATCCCCGTGTGGCTCTGAGAGGCAGGTCCCATACCTGGTAGTGCTTACTGACCATGGGGCAGTTTGGAGGCAACTAGAAGCACCAACTGGCTTCAATCTACTGCTATAAAACAAAAATACCCGAAAAAAAGCTGACAAGATTGTCACATACCAAGTTGTTTTCATTCAAAGCCAACAAGAAAGAATGTTTTATCCAAGTTGCTAAAACTACAGCCAAAAGATGAACAGCCAAATATGGCCTTCATGTGAGAGAGTAGCCATTTCCAAACCACTTCTTTAACAACAAATCAGTTGTAACCATGGGCCAAATAATGACAGCATATAAATGATGAAGACTGGAAGCAAATTTGCTTACAACTAAATCCAAATATTACGTTTATGGTTGCAATTAAAGAGTTTATTCAAGGAGAAAGCTGCAAACGTACATTCAAAGATGGTGGTGGGATATTTAGGTGTGGGGATGTTTTACCTAATCTGGCTTTATTCAATTGCTCAGGATCAGCAATACATTAACCTGAAACAGAACCAGTATTTTTCCTCTATGGCAGAGGATTTATTTTCCAGTTTGGCAACGATTCACCACAAGGCGGGGCTTATTGCAAGTTTAAGGAAGAGCAAGAAGTTCTGACTTTCATGACATTTCCTCCATAGAATTACATTACATGGATCAAACATTTTCTTCAGTCACCGTCTGTGATGTTCTAAGAGACTACTGGTATAATATAGATTCTTAGATACGGCAAAAATTTGTGGAGGCATTGTGTTAGAATGAAAACACACAGTAAGGCCAAAGGTAGAAGTACCAAACATTAAAACAGTATTATAGAATTTTCAACTGGATGAAACATAAAATACCATGAAATAAAGGGAAAAAGCTGCAGTCCTTCTCCAAAAATAGGCCTTTATTCCATTAAGTTAAAAACACAAGTGGCTACTGTGAAACAAACAGCCTGACGCGTTTCGGGAAAGACCCGAGACATATGAAACATTAAATACCTACACTGTAAAGCTGGAAAACATTCATATTTGTTGACTTACATTAGTGGAAAATGATGTAATCCCATTTCACTTGTTTGTGTACAGTGAAACCTCTTTTATGTACCCTAATTTCAAGTTTCCCCTCATTTTACACTGTATTTTTTTGTGGTCCCACTAATATATAATGCATTTTCCTGACTTTACATTCTTCAGGATTTTTAACGGAGTTGTTTGCTTCTGCTGGCTCTACTGCACACCAAAAGGGATGCCTCTCCCTCTATCTCAGATACCCCAAACCTAACTGGTTGATATTTTCAGCCTTCTGTGGCACCTTGCAGACTAACCCATAATGATTTGCTGCCCTTCCATGGCGTGTCAGCTGGCAGCAGGAACCTTATGTTGGTTTTTACACAGAAGCCCCTATCACATGTTCAAATAAATAATAAAATAAATAATAATAATAATAATAATAATAATAATAATAATAATAATAATAATAATAATAATAATAATAATAATAATAATGCGTAGAGACTCTATACACAGTTTTAATGGCTTAAAAAATAAACTCATGTCAAACAAATTCAACCCTACAGTTATCCTCTTCTTATGGAGCTTCTGGCTAGTCTGCATGAATGTTAAACAACAACAACAATAATATTCTGAGGAAAAATCCTTGCTGACTCCAATATTGCAGTCAGACCAGTTGTCTGGATCAGATGATGATGCTATGTATTAATATACAACACAGAATCCTGATAAAGATAAACTTGGATAATGAAACACTCCCATACAATACTATGAACTTATCCCATGCAGATGAATGGAATGCAATTCTTGAAAATATTTTTTGTATCTATAATGGAAGGAATTCATATTCCACAGCTACTGTGTTCCTACAGTAGAAATTAAGTAAACCATACAAAAAGAAAATAAATCCTACACAAATACGATTTCGTGAACACTGTTATTAAGGCAAGCTTTGTATCATCCCAAAATCTTATGCATTTGCCATCTAGGTGATATCTAGGAAGTGCTAAATGGAAAATTAAAGTCCGGCATAGAGGCGGGGCAGGCAATATATGATTGACAGCTTAGATTTTTTATTACATTTATAACAGGTATAGATGATTTAATTAAAAAAGAATTTGGGTTTCATGTTTAATGGACTTTTATTAAACATCGTTTTGTGGATAACAGGTCCCCTTTAAGACAGTGGTTCTTAACCTTTTTTCTAAATTATGGAGCAGAATCAAACTGTGTGATTAGAACAACTTCTTTTAATAACTAAGTTAATTGTAAAATAAAAAACGTCTCATTATTTAGGGGAATCATGGAGACTTAACCTGAACAGCATGAATGTCCAAATTGGGTCCCAACACATAGTACAGGTATGGGACCTATTATCCAGAATGCTTGGGACCTGTGGTTTTCCGGATCAGGGATCTTTCCATAATTTGGATCTCCTACCTTAAGTCTCTTAAAAATCATTTAAATATTGAATAACCCCAATAGGATTGTTTTGCCCCCAATAAGGATTAATTATATCTTAGTTGGGATCAATTACAAGGTACTGTTTTATTATTACAGAGAAAAGGGAATCAGTTTTAAAAATGTGAATTATTTGCTTATAATGGAGTCTATGGGAGATGGTCTTTCCATAATTCGGAACTTTCTGGATAATGCATTTCCAGATAAGGGATCCCATACCTGTACTGTATTTGTATGAAATCCTTTCTTGCCAAATGTTCTGTACATGGCAGTATAATTAATAGGAAAATTCCTATGCAAAACATGGTTGCAAATGTGCAAATCAGACCTATATTGTGATGCCTAGCTATAATTCCGACTAGCCCCCGACGAGGGCAAATTGCCATAAGATGTATCCTGCCTTGCTCAGTAGCGCTGCTCAGTATGCCTCTTCCTTCTATTCTTCCAGTTTTCCACTAGTTGTATATAAATTGAGGAGAACATATTTGTGTTTATGAGGTTTAACGGCGTAACTCTGCATTTCAGAAAGATTCTAAAATTCTGCATGCTAATTGATTCTCTTAAAGAAAAGGGAAAAAAAACCCCAACAAGCTGCAAAGCAATCAGAAAAGCAGGCAGGTGGTGTAGATTCATATCCATCAAACAATGCTATTTAGTTTCTAACCTGTGACTACATTTCTTGTTCGCTTTGATTTCAGAGTCTGCTCGTTAATCTCTATGCAAAGTAGATGAAATGAATATGCAGCATTTTTGATGTAATTGTATGGCGTGTTTGTAGCACTATAATTTTCCAAACAGGATCTTGCAATCAAGCTTCTATTCATTAGCGCGCGAACAATTTCGTTTCCGTGCTCTTCTCGATGCCAATCACTCCACTATCGTGAGCATCTGTGATAGAGAAAGAAACTTTCCTTTGTGCTGGTGGGCACAAGTTTAAACCTCAACTTTTATGCTATTAAAAGCGATGCATAATTATTTTAAAGACAATTCAGTGAGCGCGTAGCAATGGGCGCCGAGGGGGGTTTCTCCTAAAAGATTCCGTTTTATTTGCTATTTCTTTTTATGCTTGATGGACCGTTTTGGGCACACATGCTATTTGCCGCAAACAACAGAATCAAAAGGCATTTTGTGAAGATGGAGACCTCAGCTAAATGCACATCTTTGTGTTAAATCTGAGATGCGTTATGTAGTAGATGATTATTTTCCAAAAATAAAATGACAATCATATTATGCAGATTTCCCTGGATAAAGGGATTTTTCAGGTATAGGTATGGGACCTGTTATCCAGAATGCTCATGATCTGGGGTTTTCCGAATAAGGGGTCTTTCCATAATTGGGATCTCCATACCTTTAGTCTGCTAAAAAATGATTTAAACAGTGGGATTATTCTGCCTTCAATAGGGATTAATTATATTTAGTTGGGATCAAGTTCAAACTACTGTTTTATTAGTACAGAGATAAAGGAACCTGGACCTGGACCTGGGGTTTTCCGGATAAGGGGTCTTTCCATAATTTGGATATCCATACCTATAGTCTGCTAAAAAATGATTTAAACAGTGGGATTATTCTGCCTTCAATAGGGATTAATTATATTTTAGTTGGGATCAAGTTCAAGCTACTGTTTTATTATTACAGAGATAAAGGAAATCATTTTTAAAAAATAAAATTATTTACTTATAATGGAGTCTATGGGAGATGGCCTTTCCGTAATTGGGAAGTTTCTGGATAATGGGTTTCTGGATAACGGATGCCATGCATGTATCAGTTTTATAGTACTTTGCACTGTATTTTGAAGGAAAGACATTAAAAGACAATTAAACCTGCAATTAAGTTGATTCTGTATTGAAATACAATTTATAATACAGGTATGGGACCCATTATCCAGAATGCTCAGGACCAAGGGTATTCTGGATAAGGGGTCTTTCCGTAGTTTGGATCTCCATACCTTAAGTCTACTAAAAATCAATAAAACATTAATTAAACCCAATAGGATTGTTCTGCCCCCAATAAGGATTAATTATATCTTAGTTGGGATCAAGTACAGGTACTGTTTTATTATTACAGAGAAAAGGGAATCATTTAACCATTAAATAAACCCAATAGGGCTGTTCTGCACCCAATAAGGGGTAATTATATCTTAGTTGGGATCAAGTACAGGTACTGTTTTATTATTACAGGGAAAAGGGAATTATTTAACCATTAAATAAACCCAATAGGGCTGTTCTGCCCCCAATAAGGGGTAATTATATCTTAGTTGTGATCAAGTACAGGTACTGTTTTATTATTACAGAGAAAAGGGAATTATTTAACCATTAAATAAACCCAATAGGGCTGTTCTGCACCCAATAAGGGGTAATTATATCTTAGTTGGGATCAAGTACAGGTACTGTTTTATTATTACAGAGAAAAGGGAATCAGTTTTAAAATTCTGAATAATTTGATTAAAATGGAGTCTATGGGAGACGGGCTTTCCGTAATTCGGAGCTTTCTGGATAACGGGTTTCCGGATAAGGGATCCCATACTTGTATTCACAAGTACTGGCAAAAATGCACCAGAAATAACCCCCTTCTGCCTTCTGCTGACTGCATTATTCATATTAATGGGAGGAAGCATGCAGAGCCGGGTTAATACTAAATAGGGCCATAGGCAGGGCAGGCAGGGCACTTTTGGGGCCCCCCACTTAAAACTAAAAGTTCCATACTTTTATAACTGCTGTGCAATGGGACAGGCACAATTGTGGCTGAATGTGAACAGTGTCCCTCACCCTAAAGCCATCCTAAGGGAGTTTTTAATATATACTTAATATGTATTAAGATTAATATGTACTTTTTAAAATAACTTTTTCTGTAAGATATTGGTCTGTAATACAGGTAGAGGATCTATTATCTGAAATGCTTGGGATCATACTACATATCATTTAAACATTAACTAAACTCAGTTAACCACCATTATGGATTCATGCATCTTAGATCTGAGTACAGATATTTAACATAATTTAAACATGAAATAAATCTGGTCAAAAACTGATATGGATTCATGTGGTTTGGAACCTGGGGGCTATAAGCCTGCAGGATCATGGGAAAGTGACAGCCAACATAGGGTTAATGTTACGTTTAGTGTTATTGTATTTGGTTTGTATTGGAGGGAAACTTTCATAGTGTCAAGGCGGCCTGCTGTGTGGATGTTATCAGGGGCTGGCTGGTTCAATATTGGGTTGATACGGTAACGAAATGGTTATATTCTTTGTGAATATACATTTTAATCAATAAAGCTGCTGCGGCTTTTTATCCCCACCAATAAGTTTGTCTGGTCTCATTTATTATTGTCTGGTCTCATTTATTATTTATTAAAGGTGCTGTCTACGCTTCCCATGGATTGAGCACAGATATAGAATCTATTATCCAGAATACTTAAGTCTACTGAAAATAATTGAAACTTTACATACATTTTGTGGATAAGAGACTGTGTAACACTAGACAGTGTCAGTCAGAGGCAATGGCTACTAAACTGAATAAAGTACTAAACTGTGGACCTTATATTTGGTGGCTGTTGCTTCTCCTGGTTAAGCCAGGAGTGTTGTAATGATTTGTAATTGCTCCCTTTCCCCTTTGCCTTCCATTTCTTACTCCTGCAGACTCAGCAGGTACAGGAATTTATGCCTTTCTCCTGCCTAGGATAGACTGTTAACCCTTTTACCGAGGTCTAGTTATTGTGACCTGAGTCCAGGGTTGGACTGGGCTAGCGGGATACCAGGAAAAAAAAACATGCTGACCCAGACCTGAACACAGATATGCGTGTTCGGGGGGAGAGGTGGAGTGTGTGTGCAGGGGGTGTGCGTGGGCAGTGGGTGCTTCTGGGGTGGCAGCCCCAGTGGGACCCACACACCCCAGCCTGACCCTGCCTGAGTCCTGCTCCTTGGTCCTGGGTTTCTGTACTGTACCTGCTTCCTGTACTGCTGTAAGTAATTGAGATTCTTTTCCATTACAGGTATTGGACCCCTTATCCGGAAACCCATTATCCAGAAAGTTCTGAATTACAGAAAGGCCATTTCCCATAAACTCCATTATAAGCAAATAATTCCAATATTTAAAATTGATTTCCTTTTTCTCTGTAATTATAAAACAGTACCTTGTACTTGATCCCAACTAAGATATAATTAATCCTTATCGGAGGCAAAACAAGCCTATTGAGTTTATTCAATATTTAAATTATTTTTAGCAGACTTAAGTTATGAAGATCCAAATTACGCAAAGATCCCTTATCCGGAAAACCCCAAGTCCCGAAACATTCTGGATAACAGGTCCCATACCTGTGTACTTATCCCGCATCTATTCATTACCTGTTTAATCTAATCGTTACCTGGCCTTGCTATTGCCAACCCCCTGCCCTCACCTCTTGTAATTGCCTGTTGCATGCCCTAATAAAATATGTTTTTGAATTGTGATTTACATGTGATTCATGCTTGTACACCTCACTTTATAAATATTGACACAGATGCTCATTTGAATGGAGATTAGAGATTTTAGTGACTCCAATGTTACTTTTTCCTTGTGTTTAGTACAATTTTTTTACCTTTTTTCCCAAGGTTAATTTTTTTTACCAGTCATATTCTTGTGCAGTATCATTATTGCACCATTTATCCTTCCTTATCTTTTAACAGGAAGCCTAGGCCCTTCTTATGAAGAGCAGCCCCACAGCATGACTCTGCCACCATGGGTTTTAATATAGAAGCAGGGGGGTTTCATCCATAACTCTGGCCTGTCTGTGTAGAGCAGGATTTTCTGATCAGCACATGTTTATACACTCAAAATGTAATACTATCTTTGGTAATGTAAATTACACACATCCCTTTACATAAAGCAATGTGGTCTGAAAATTCTATTATGTCCTAAACACAAAAGTTACATCATGTGACAAAATTCCAGGAACGAAATAGCTCGGGTATAGACATCACATTTGTAGGCTGTAAACCAGGATAAATTAAACCGTATTACAGCAGTATTTTTGAACGGCTTGATCAAGAATTCTGCCTTTTGCAGAGCGCTTCATATACTGTACATCAATATTTGCAAAATATGTTAACATTTTCCACCACTGTCCTAAAAACACAGGGCACAGTATGAATAGTGGTATAATTATTTATACCAATCCCCCCCACACACACAAGCACCCAATTCCTTGCATCGGAATCCTGCCCCTTTAGTTTCTTGTCCTTCCCTTCACATCATTGGTCCTCCTTTCCATGTCATTCCTTTGCCCCCTCCACATCATTTCCTGCCCCCGCTGGTATTTTACTTTTTAAAAAATGGCAGCCTTACATGTCAGTCACTGCAGATACTGCCAAATTAGCACATTCACTGCATTTTGCGTGTGACAAAGACTTACTTAAAGTTTACTATAGAAAACCATTTATTTTTTGAAAGCATACATTCTGCACAATCCAAAATGGGTAAATATGTCTTTCTGCTCCAAACTACCAAACCACAAAGCTATGCTATGCAGTTTTAATGAATTTCTAAATCTTGTCTCAAACCTTGAATTTTACAGCATATTATTTCCCACATGTGATAATGTACCGAGATAAAGTAAAGTAAATGTATCTGGTATGTACAGAAATGAACACAGAGCATATGTATTTTCATGGCTGACACACCAGTTGCTGCACAACAAGAACCCTGTATGAGTGTTAAGTGATGTAAGAGACCCCAGAATATTATTATAATATTAATACACACATTCCAAAATCCAAAATGGGAAAATATGTCTTTTTATACTACTTTGTACTCTATGATAAACTTTAGGTAGGGCTAAAATATCCTAAATATGAATTTTGTGAGTCTTCTGAACAGTTTGATTAGGATGTATAGGATTACCTATGTCGTTATGCCAATAGTGCATAATTTTAATAGCTGACACCAAAAAGCATGTAAGTAACATTTACTAAGGCAGACATTTAAAGAAATTGTACTGTAAAATGTATTGGTAGGAAAACACTGCCCACTGAATGCACATCAACTGCACCTCTCCAGTGTATGAGATGGAAATCAGAAAATAATTGTGCAACAATAGCCAGTTTGTAGTTCAACTACAGCCATAACCAGAGCAGACAGCATTTTATTAGTTGTTCAATCACCATGAATAAAACTATCACATATATACATTATATACAGTAAAAAATGTGTGTGTGTCTGTGTGTGTGTGTGCATATGTATCTCAAAAAATCCAATATATAAGAATTTATATCTATCTATGTGAGGAATTCATTCTGGCATCTCTACAACAGACAGTGTAAATTAAAGTTCAAATATAATGGCTCTAAGATCATTCCCACAATTCTCGGCTCTCTGTGCTTATGTATAATTGCAAGCTACGCTGTGGACAACTTCCTTGCTTTATTCAAAGCAAAACTCTTATTGCTCGGAAAGTCTTTTCATTTATGAGAGACATTCCCCAGACAGACAGCTCAATGAGCCAGGCAAAAGACAAGCCAGAAACTATAATTACTTCCTGATTGGGGAGGCCACCCACTGGGTAAGAAACGCAACGCACAACCAGGGAATATCAATAACGTGTGATCTGGATGTAATCAGCTGCCATCTTAAATATGAGGAATATTAATGTCAGCAATTTCCATATACAGTAACAAGGCACTCTTTGAGATGCAAGAGGTACCAAGTCACCTCACCTTCATAGATTTCGCTATTAGAATGTAGGGTTTTCTAGACCACAAGTTACATTTTCAAAATGATTTCATTTATGTTATTAGCAGTTATTTATCAGTAATGAACACCTTTGTCGATGTTAGTGTTTTACAGTTCTGCGAATTGTATATAAAATATAATCATTGATTACATTTTATCACAATAGGGAGATACAAGGGGTGGTTTACTTAGTGCAACTCAATGTGTATGTGCCATTGTGCCATGTTGGACACAATTACAATGCTTTTCCCCATAATTCCAACATTATTGCAGTCACCAGTGGGAGTTATGTCTTAAGGCCCCCATACACGGGCCGATAGAAGTTGCTGATATTGGTCCCTTGGACAGCTTATCTGCCCGTGTAGGGGCAGAAACGAGCGGGCTGGCCGACCGATATCTGGCCTGAAATTGGCCAGATATCGATCAGCCAGGTTAAAACATTCAGTCGGATCGGGGGCCACATCGGCTCTTTGATGCGGTCCCCGAACCGGCTGCCCCATTGCCGCCTACATAATCCTGTCGTTTGGCCCAGGGCGGATCTTACCGTGTATGGGGACCTTTACACAATTGCAGCCCATATGTCAAAATGGTGCCAGGGGGGAAATTTTCACATTCAAGGTGTGCTCTTTATTTTTTGTGTACTGATACAAAGGACTGTGGGAACCTTGGAACTACCACATGGTTTGGAGGTAACGGTAGCTCAGTGTTCACCTGCATCGAGAGTTGCCACATTTCCTAAGGAATAATACCAGCCAGGGGATAGGGTAGTGGGGTGAGTAAGCTAGGGTCGGGATTATGATGCAACGTGGCCTGGGTTATGATGCAACCGCCGGAGTTGTGATGCAAAAGGGGAGGAGCAATGTCATGGAAAGGTTGGCATGGGACAGATTGCCAGTATTGTAATATTGTCCCCGATCTTGGCTGGTATTTTACTTGCTAGGCCTGTAACATATCGGCCTGGTAGCAACCCTACCTGCATTGGAGCGGAAGGCAGAAAGGACTGAGTAGTGCCAAGTGCAACTATACAGAAGTGTAAGGAATAGTGACGCAGGTACCATTAATAAATGGGATTTCTGTGTAACTGATTAATTCTGCAGTCTGACAACTGCACTTTCAGTTACAAATCAACCCTATAATTGTGTATAAAATACTATATATAATATGCCAACAAAAAAGGTGCATATACCGTAGATATGCATAGGATAAGTACAATTTGCAGTGTTTTGTCGCCCTACTAATATTAACCATTAATTATTGGGCAGGCAATTATCATTGACACATTTTTGAGAAATAAATACCTGCTCAGTACATTCTGTTCAAGTTAATGGAGGGATGATTTGGAGTGTTTTGTCCCCTGCTCATGTTGGACAAGCTGCTCTAAGCAACATGGTTCTTTTCCAACCATAACAAGTGCTAAGTAACATCTTTGCACCTTTGTATGTTCCTGAAACTTCCAATGTTTCAATGCCACATACCAGGGGCCAAAAAGTTCTTTAAATAAAAGTCAGAGATCATTAAATAAAAGTAAGAGATCATTAAATAAAAGTCAGAGATGTCACACACAATCCACTGTCAGTTTAAAAGCACAATCTTTGATGATTTGATGGCTTTCAGATTTACTTTAGACAATAAAAGATTTGGGTATCACTGCAAATGAAACTTAATGTGCTGTGTGCTGGATCTCTATTAAATATATATGTATGCCTATATATATATTTATTACATGCAATTGCACATACATACATACACACAGCTTAGAGATTACTGTAGTCCAGGATATTATGCATTCCAAAAAGTATTTTTAGACATTAAAGGAATCTTCCATCATAACCTTACTAGATTGGGCATTCCAAAGCCTCACCCCTTTCATGGTAAAGAACCAACTGTGTTCAAGTGAAAGTTCTGTTCTTCAAGATGACACCTTTCTAGGGGTCTATAAAGAGGCAAAATTATATATTTACCCCTAGAGAGTACATTTATGTTGCCAATTTGTAGGCAAATTAACAACGCCAGCACTATAAATTTACAGCCCCAAGTTCATTTAGGAACAAATTAATAAGCTAAGGATTAAGGACAGACCCCTTAAATACTTCTCTGACAACACTGCTGCAATAGAAAATGTTTCATTTACCATTACTGTTTGTAATCTTTAAGGCAGTTTTCTAATTTTCTAGAAGGGGATGTGGTTTTCTTCAAGAAGTACAACTGCCTATGTGGGATTCACGTAGATTCCATTAGTAGAAACCACAAAACCAAAAATCATTTTGCAATGTAAATTCTAAATGGTCGAACGGATAGTCAGTCTCAAAAGAAACCCATAAGTCATTTGGATAATCTTGTCATGAGCTGTCACAAAGGAAGAGTCCATGAATCAACTACTTGCCCCTGAGGCAGGACTGCTGGTGCCTGCAGATGAGTTTATCCCCACTGTAAATAAAGCAGCAAATAGACAATTAAACAGATGCCCAAAGAGACCACACTAGACACATGATTGGTGGTCAGGCTGCAGTGCACCAGTCCCAGTTGCATGAGTTTGGGTTCACCAGGAGAGATAACCAGTGGGACCAGTGGCAGGGCTTTACATGTTAACCAAGAAACCTTTCAGAATCTTTCAGTTTTAGATCAGTTTGAATTGGCAGCTGGATGAATTCTTTCAATGATTCTGGTATGGCTGCTCTGACCATCTCAGATAGTCTAATAATAAAGTTTTAGGGCATATTCATTCCACTGAGTATCCATAGCCCAGCATTGAAACTTGCTGCATAATCTTTAGCTGGATGTTGCCCATGGACCATTGCTTTAATGGCTGCCTCAGCAGTAGCTAAACACTGAGGATCATCATCTAAAACATCCACAGCTTGGAAAAAAGCCTTGATGTTGCACAAAAGAAACCCTAAGACTGTGGTCTTACTACTTTAGACCTTAAGGCCCCCATACATGGGCCGATAGAAGCTGCCGATATTGGTCCCTTGGACCGACTCGGCAGCTTATCTGCCCGTGTAGGGGCAGAAACAAGCGGGCTGGCTGACCGATATCTGGCCTGAAATTGGCCAGCTATCGGTCGGCCAGGTTAGAAAATCCAGTCGGATTGGGGACCCCATCGGCTTGTTGATGCGGTCCCCGAACTGACTGCCCCATTGCCGCCAAATGATCGGATTATTATTTTTTTTAACTTCAAGCTCCCCTATATTGCCCACCTGTAGGTGGGGATATCGGGGGAAGATCCGCTCACTTGGCGATCTCGCCAAGCGAGCGGATCTTACCGTGTATGGGGACCTTTACTTCAGCATTTGTTTTGGACTCAGCAACTGTTTAGATAAGTACTGATTAAGTAGATAAGTAGATAAGTACTGAGCTGCAATTATGCTGCATTTGAAATGATGATTTTCCTGTTAAATGCACTTTGCACATTGTACAGGTATGGGACCCATAATCCAGAATGCTTGGGACCTGGGGTTTTCCAGATAAGGGGTCTTTCCGTAATTCAGATCTCCTACCTTAAGTCTACTAAACAAATTATTTAAACAGTAATTAAACCCAATTGGATTGTTTTGTGTCCAATAAGAATTCATCATATCTTAGTTGGGATCAAGTACTAGGTACTGATTTATTATTACAGAGAAAAGGGAATCATTTAACCATTAAATAAACCCAATAGGGATGTTTTGCCTCCAATAAGGATTAATTATATCTTAGTTGGGATCAAGTACTAGGTACTGATTTATTATTACAGAGAAAAAAGAAATCATTTTTAAAAAGGTGAATTATTTGATAACAATGGAGTCCATCGGAGATGGCCTTTCCGTAATTCTGAACTTTCTGGATAACGGGTTTCCGGATAAGGGGTCCTCTCAAATATTGGGCCAGATTTAATTTGAAGGAAAAAGTTTTTCTCTTAATTCGATTCAAGATTTTCCCATATACCTCATTGTAGGTTTCATGTGATAAACCATGAATAAGTTTTTCCCCTCAAATTGAATCTGGACATTGTTATTTAACATAAAACAATTTGCCAAATTCTCATGTGGGCCCCAGACAAACAACACAACACAAAGTACATTGCAGGCTACAAGCTATTACATGCTGGAGCTTTAGGATAATTTGCTTTTGCCTACAGAATATACTCTGGGCAAACTATAAGGGCAAAACACAATATGGCACTTTACGCTTTCCCATGCTGCACAATGGAACGTTAAAGGAATACTCATGGGAAAACATGTTTTTTTTAAAAACACATCAGTTATTAGAGCTTCTCCCGCAGAATCCTGCATTGGAATCTGTTTTTCAAAAACGGTTTTTTTGTAGCGCTGGCTCCTTCTGAAAGCTCAGACTCAGGCACAATGCACTGAGATGGTGCCTACACACCAATATTACAGCTAAAAATACATTTGTTGGTTCAAGAATAACATTTTAAATGGTAGAGTGAATTATTTGCTATGTAAACAGCGTAATTTAGAGATAACAAACACACGATAAAATTCATGAAAAAATTAATGTCTAATCTGTATATCTCAACCCAGTTATTTAACAGAGAAACAGTGTAAATTGGACTAAGGAGTTCCACAAATATTTTCAAATTAGCTATATGCTGCCTACTGTGAGTACTAATGTGGCAGATTTCCATAAACTTTTGAAAACTTTTGAATAGTGGCTGCAAACACACCTCAAGATCCCTTTACATTTGCCTTTAGCAGGATATAATTTCACATCTCTTTTCATCTTGTGTCATAGGGAACTCTTACCTGCACCAAATAAATGGCACACAGAGGCCGTTATTGATGCTGCACGCTTTAACAGTCTGAAATTGTCTATGCAACTATTTGTAAATAGAAAGATGGAACTCAGAAGAAATCTCTACCACTACATGTAAAAATCAGTTCATGTAACAGGTAACACTGTTAGCAGAACCATGTTATGTTTTTAAAAGTAGGATGGTAGAACTGGTACAAATACAGGTTGGTAGGTGGTATAGCACTTAGTAATTGATATAATAGATGGTAATTATGCTTAGTCCTGACACACAGTGAGCTGTAAAGCTGGCTACACACACAAGATCCACTCCTTGGTTACCTGGTTTGGCCACCTATTTGCTGGACCATATTGGGCTGATTAGTTTGGGGAAAAAGTTCCATTTGTCTATTTTTTTAGTGCATGTACTTGTCTAATACTGATATATTTGCTTCAAGGCATTGCACGTCTGTAGATATAGATATATCATCACATAACTCCCATCTTTGTCTATGTACATTGTCACAGTCAACCTGTTGCTCTGTAGAATATCACACAACCATTGTGCACTAGCAGATAACTACACACACCACTCCCCGTGCAAAATCCTTCCACAGAACTATAGCAGTATACTGAATGATGGTGGTATCCCTGGATTAGATTACTCAACCTGTAGTGCACCTACATGGCATCACACAGGCTATTTCAATGGACCATCAGATCCTTACACAGTCCTTCTGGTACTACAGATTATTACTAGCGATGAGCGAATCTGTCTCGTTTTGCTTCGCCAAAAAATTTGTGAGTCTTTCAAAAGATTCGCAGAACGGCGAAAATGTCGCGCGGCAAAAAAAAAACTATTCTTTTGACGCGCGACTATTCTTTTGACACCCATGACTATTCTTGCGACAATTTTTTTGGACACGCGACTATTTGTGCGGCAATTTTTGGACGCACTCAAATCCATGCCTGGTGAAACATTTGGCCCACTACTAATTATAACCCAAAACCCTTGTTGCTCTGCCTCAATGCTTTTACAGATCAGTATTAGTTACAGATCATTGTTATTAGCATTGTTTCAGGGGCAAACAAAAGATATAAAACAAACTTACATAGCTGGCAGATGATAGGAGGGGACAGCCTTATTTCTAATCACATGGTCTGACAGAGAACAAATTTTTGAAATGCACAAATGTAATGATCATAAGCATAAACCTGGAATAAACTCTAGAAAAGGATGTGGAAATCCAATACTGCCTCAAGAAAGCAACTGGGTTTACATTTATTACATCCCTTTTGTAGGCACTGGATCAAAAGCTTTGGCTAACTTCAAATAAACAACTCACTGCATTTCCTTTGTCTAATGCCATCAGCGTTCCAACTTATCCATAGATGCATTTGGCATGTTTGAATTACAGTCTCGCTACCAGCAATATTGTTTTGTGGGTTGACCCTTTATAGTACATAAAGAAAAATATAAAGGAGAACTAAAGCCTAACAAAGAAGCAGGTTAGACATGCTGCACATTATGTTTTGGGCTTCTGTACCAGCCCAAGGCAACCACAATGTCCCCAGTAGCCCCCCATCTTGATCCCCTGCTTCACTGCACATGCTCTGTGCTGCTGTCACTTACCTGAGCTTAGGGACTGACGCACAATATACCGTATACAATATAACATTCATACTACAAGGCTGATTAGTAATTAATCTAAATTCTTATTACATGGCAGCTGAGAGACCAGTATAATGTGCATGAGAATTTAGTAATTACCCCTGTAGCATTATGACATCTAATCCTCATTTTTTCCATGATAGTTTGTGATGCCCCCTAAGCTTAGCTGCACAGAGCACACTGAGCATGTGATGTTACTGACACTCCTAACAAAGCCAAGATGGTGACCCCCTGTGCACAAGTTTGAAGACTGAAATTGTTACTATTAGCTATGAGCTAAGTTTTTCAGCAGGTATGGATTCACTGCAAAATTCTGCATTTCACAATCAACAAATATATTTACAAAACCAACGCAATTTTCACAGTGAACAAAGCATTGCTACCCAGATTTGTTTTTAGGGTCCAGTTCTCCTTTGAAAACACAATACTATCAGGTCTTCTGCACCCCATAGCTTAGGGCAGGGGTTATATAGCATGATCAGTCTCTGTGTGCTCTACCCTCACTACCTGACATATCCTATACACAGCAGAATGCCAGAGAGATGGATTTACTTCTCTTTAGCTTCTCAGAGATTATTCTGGGTAATGGAGCCTCTTTCTTTACTTATCAATGTTCTCATCTCCTGCAGAGATTAAACACTCTACTCCATCTCCAGCACCATCCATACAGACATGGGGGGGCGGAATATCCAACATACAGCAATCTTTCTGCAAGTTTCATACATTCTAAATGATTTCCTAGGACAGTTAATGAAAACAAGGAGCTGCTACACAAAAACCTTTATATCTTAAAAAAAACTATAGTATATAATTAATAAACTGAAAAAATGCTTGGAAAGAAGCAATTATAACATTGTTACATTGATGCTTTGGGGTTAGTTTCTCAATAAAAGTACATACAGTAAATATACAGTAAAAGTATATAGATTGTATATAGATTGTAAGCTCTACGGGGCAGGGACCTCCATCCTCTTGTGTCTTTGACTCTTAACTTATTGCAACTGTAACTGTATCTTGTATTTATTGTTATACTTTGTATTTATCTATTATCTTATTAACCCCCTGTTTGTACTAATGTATTCTACTGTACAGCGCTGCGTACATAAGTAGCACTTTATAAATAAAAATATACATACATACATACAAAAGTACATACCACTATATATTGTAAGCTCTTTTGGGCAGGGCTCTCTTCACCTCTTGTATCGGTCATTGATTGCTTTATATGTTACTCTGTATGTCCAATGTATGAAACCTACTTATTGTACAGCGCTGCGGAATATGTTGGCGCTTTATAAATAAATGTTAATAATACTAATATTAATAGTTATATAGATGACAAATGCAGGATACTAAAGGTTTTTGATGTGTTTCTTCTTTAAACTTTTCTACAATCAAGATTTCACTCCCTTAATATGTCATTTTTTTCAATTAAAAATGAATGAATTCAACATATGTCGGCATTTCTCCATCCACTGGACAGGGAACTGTTCCGCCTGGCTGGTCTATAAACTAAGTACCAATTTTACAAGACAGCAAAATTCTGCATTACCATAGTTCTTTATATTAAACCGCACCAGTGGGTGAATATGATATAATTATTCCTGGCCATATAATTACCGTTTCGTCACACACCCCAGATTTCGTTGGTGATTATATATTTTACCTTATGTTTACAGTTTCATTCACTGTGAATGCTGCCATGGTGTATGGGCTGTACTTACTGATATTGCAAATTAGATAAATTACCATTTTAAACAGGTTCAAGCTTTAAGAGAATGTCCTTTAGAAGTTATTTCTACTGGTCTACTTCAAAATACCTGAAATTACTGCTCATAGCTCTGAGGACGATTATGCACTTTAATCAGCAGCTTTCACTCTACTACAACATCGAGTAAGGAAGTGCAATGATTTCAATTTAATGGCATAGCATTTGCTTTTTCAAGCAGCTATTTCCATTTTGATTAAAAAAAAAAAGATACATTTTCATGATTAACCTAGCTGTTGCTATCAGGAATGACAATGGCGCATCAGCCTTCACATGGTTTAATAAGCATGTTTATTATGTATGCATGATCATATAAATAAAATATACAGTATATATATAAAGTATAAAAATATAGAAATAAAATAGGCAACAATATTCTTAGCATCTAATGTGCATTATGAGTATAGTGAGGGGCAAATCTGTCCTGTTTTGCTTCACTGAAAAGAAAATTTGTGAAACGCAATGACATTAATGGGATTTTTTTTTCTGTGTTTTGAGTTTTTTTTTGCACAAAATACATTGAAGTCAATGGGTGATTTTTAGCTGCTTTTTTTCGTAAAATGCATTGAAGTCAAGGGATATTTTGTTTATGGTGTTTTTTTCTTGGTGGGTTTTTCTTGCACGGTTTTTGTGGTTAGTCCACGCCTGGCTCATCACTACTTATCATTATCTCTGTTCCAAATTTCCTTTGGACTGAAGTGAATAACACAAAAGCAAACAACATTTACAAAAACTACACAGAAGATTAAAGGTCCCCATACACGGTAAGATCTGCTCGCCTGGCGAGATCGCCAAGTAAGCGGATCTTCCCCCGATATCCCCACCTACGGGTGGGCGATATCGGGGAGCTTGAAGTTAAAAAAAATAATAATACGATCGTTTGGCCCTGGGGCCAAACGACCGGATTATGTAGACGGCAATGGGGCAGTCGGTTCGGGGACCGCATCAACGAGCCGATGCGGTCCCCGATCCGACTGGATTTTCTAACCTGGCCGATCGATATCTGCCCAATTTCAGGCCAGATATCGGTCGGCCAGCCTGCTCGTTTCTGCCCCTACACGGGCAGATAAGCTGCTGAGTCGGTCCAAGGGACTATTGGCCCGTGTATGGGGGCCTTTAGAAAGCAGTGATTATTTGTGCCTACATTGTGCCAATTCAACTACAGAAATTGGTTGGGTACTTTGGATATTTAGTTGGTTTATTTCTTTAAAGGTTAATACAGGTTGATGTAGTTTATTAGTATTATCAGCTAAGTAAAGTTAATATATGGGAAAACAGTGATCACACTGATGGGACGCAGGCCGTTGGGGGGAGGAGCACATCAACAAGCCAATGAGCTCCTTGCCCCCAATGCAATTTTTTAACCTGACTGATTTTTCGACAGATATTGGTTGGGCAGGACCATCAGCCAACTTGATTCGTCTACAGCTTTTATTGGCCCATGTATGGCCACAGGTGCTACATTTCATCAGTGCAGTTACCATTTAGCTTTGATGCTTTTATTTTTTTCACTTTTAGTAGACTAATCACAACTAATTGCTGATTGGTTACCATTGGGAACTGTACTGTAGCAATTTAGCATTTATCATAGTAAATGTGAGCTGTGCCAAGAATTCCAAAAGATCTTGTAAAACGCTTTGAATAACAATTTTTTTTAGAAACTGGCATAGCTAGCCTAACTGGCCCTATTATAATGACATGCAACTGGTAAGTCTTAGGGGCTGATTTACTTACCCACGAACGGGTCGAATGGAGTCCGATTGCGTTTTTTTCGTAATGATCGGTACTTTGCGATTTTTTCGTATGTTTTGCGATTTTTTCGGATTCTTTACGAATTTTTCGGATCCAATACGATTTTTGCGTAAAAACGCGAGTTTTCCTATCCATTACGAAAGCTGCGTAAAAAGTTGCGCATTTTGCGTAGCGTTAAAACTTACGCGAAAAATGCGCAACTTTTCGCGTAAGTTTTAACGCTACGAAAAATGCGCAACTTTTTACGCAACTTTCGTAATGGATACGAAAAACTCGCGTTTTTACGCAAAAATCGTATTGGATCCGAAAAATTCGTACAGAATCCGAAAAAATCGCAAAACATACGAAAAAGTCGCAAAATGTTCGTTTTCAAGTCGGAACTTTTCCAATTCGGGTCGGATTCGTGGGTTAGTAAATCAGCCCCATAGTGTAACTTATGTTTAAGGCCCATGGTCTGTATTCCAAAAACAGTTGTGTGCTGAATATTTACATTCCAAATGTCATCCATGCAGTTCTCCAAATATATCAGCTTTTCATACTGTTCCTAGCTGCACAAATATATGTACAAAGTTATATGAACCCAGTCAGCCTATACTATGTTATTTTCTTCTGACCTGTCTAATCTGTTTTCTCCTTTATATGACTAGAACCGTATTTTAGCCTTCAAATGACACAGATTCCATGCTGGGCTGATTTACAGCACCTGAGTCTGAGCTGTCAGAAGGAGCCAGCGCTACACATTAGAACTGCTTTCAGGTAACCTATTGTTTCTCCTACTCCCATGTAACTGGAGGAGTCCCAAGGAGACTTGGATTTCTTACTATTGAGTGCTATTCTGATATCTACTGGGAGCTGCTATCTTGCTCCCTTTCCATTGTTCTGATGACCGGCTGCTGGGAGGGGGGTGATACCACTCCATCTTGCAGCTCAGCAGTAAAGTGTGACTGAAGTTTATCAGAGCACAGGTCACATGGCTGCGGCTCCCTGGGAAATTAAGAATACGGCTAGCCCCATGTGAAATTTCAACATTAAATGTAGGAAAAATCTGATCTTTGTGTTCCTCAAAAGACATGTTTTCCCATGCTGGTATTCGTTTAAGTAAAAAATGAGCAAGTGTTGGGTTGTTAGGCTTAACAATCCTTTTCATTATGATGGTTTATTGATCACGATTAAGCAGCTGGGCACATGAGGGACATTGCACAAAAATGCTTCAAGTCACTAAAGAGGATTCATTGTTCATTTACTAAGGGAGTACAAAATATGTGTCCAAATTGCCATGTTTATATTATAGTCATACCCATAAAGCAGAGGGTTTTTCCCACAACTGCGGACACCTGCAAAATATAATGCTCTGCAGCTTTTGCAAAATGTACCAACATAGAGGGAAATTAGTGTTCACAATAGTAAATGCAGAGGGCTAATGGCACTGGCTAATTTGTATGATATCAGTAATGGTGTTAGCAGTAGTGACGAGTGAATCTGTCCCGTTTCGCGGAAAAATTCACGAATCTTTCAAAAGATTTGCAAAACGGTGAAAAATTTGCAAAACAGTGAAAATGTTGCATGTCAAAAAAATTGTCGACTATTCTTTTGTCACCCGCGGCTATTGTTTTGTCGCACGGCTATTCTTTTGTCGCCCACGGCTATTGTTTTGTCGCACAACTATTCTTTTGTCGCCTGCGGCTATTGTTTTGTCGCACAACTATTCTTTTGTTGCCCGCGGCTATTGTTTTGTCGCACGGCTATTCTTTTATCGCCCATGGCTATTGTTTTGTCGCCCGCGGCTATTGTTTTGTCGCCCACGGCTATTGTTTTGTCGCACGGCTATTCTTTTGTCGCCCACGGCTATTGTTTTGTCGCCCGCGGCTATTGTTTTGTCGCCCGCGGCTATTGTTTTGTCGCACGACAATTGTTTTGTCGCCCCAGCTATTCTTTTGTTGCACAGCTATTCGTTTGTCGCCCGTGACAATTTTTGGACGCGCAGCGAATTTTTTCGAAGCAAATTTTTTCATTCGTTTCGCGAAACAATCCGCCAATGATGAAACGCGGAAATTCCCCACGAATCCATGCCTGGCGAAACATTTTGCCCATCACTAGTTAGCAGTTAATACCAGTGTTAGCATTCACTAGAGGCAAGTCATTTGTGTGTATAGGAGCAGCACGTGAAGGGACCCTGGATGCTACCACTCCTCAAGGTAGGTGTTAAAGGGGTAGTTCACCTGTAAATTAACTTTTAGTATGTTCCTTATTAAGCATTAGCAAACAATGGTTGAGCAGAATTAGAAGATGAACAGTAAAGGGTCTAATAAGAAAGATAAATAATAAAACATGCCAATAAGATTAACACTGTAACCTCACAAAGCAATCATTTTTTGGTTGCCAGAAAGACACTTTTTCCATTGGGGAGCAGTGCAGGTGCAATATTTTGACATAGTAAATCCGAGTTCTCTCCATATACAGTTAGTCCCACCTAAATGTATATGTAGAGAAATAAAATTGTGTATTCTGTACAGCAACAAATGTACATACATTGGGGAGCAGCAATATCAAACTGAGTGTTGAACAGCTGGTACTGGTATAGGACCCATTATCCAGAATGCTCTGGACCAAGGATATTCCGCATAAGGGGTCTTTCCATAATTTGGATCTCCATACCTTAATTCTACTAAAAAAAACAATAAAACATGAATTAAACCCAGTAGGATTGTTTTGCATCCAATAAGGATTGTTTATATCTTAGTTGGGATCAATTACAAGATACTGTTTTATTACTACAGAGAAAAAGGATATAATTTTTAAAATTGAGTTATTTCATTAAAATGGAGTCTATGGGAGAAAGGCTTTCTGTAATTCGGAGCCTTCTAGATAACGGGTTTCCAGATAAGGGATCCCATACCTGTACAGAGCAGAACATTCTGGAATAAATTTACAACAATAGTTACAGAGTGGCTCTAGAACACATATAAAACCAAAACAAACGACTTTATTGTATTTAACATTAAATATATGTAATATTAACAACAATACTCAACGTTCTTTTTGCCAATTACCATTTAAACATGATTCATTTAGAGAGCACAGTGGTTCATATATATGGTGGCAATGCTCCTTGGCACAATGTTTCTGGTCTAATTAATTCCGTTACTCACATCCACCTTAACAAAGACCATTGGATAGCTGTTGGATTTATGAATTTCCAATATTGATATTGATTCCGGAAAACTCATTACTTTTTTATTTATAGCCGCTAAACAAATTATTGCTGAATCGTGGCTTACTGCCTCCCTTTCAGTTCCTCAGCTGAAAGCACAGATTACCACTATCATGATAAATGAGAAATTGACATCCAAATTGGTTGGTACCCATGATACATTTCTCCAGATTTGGGAATCTTGGGCTCCATGAGCAGTTACCTCTGGGCTTGAGTTATCCCTCTGCTCAGCATAGTCCTGAAGTGATAGGGGTTTTTAGTTGGTATATGTTATATAGTGGCTTAATATTTATTATTCTTTATTATAGCAAAGTGTTCTTTAAATTCAGAGAAGTACCACCGTGGCCCTAAGAGAATATTCCTTCCTATAGTCAGTTTTAGATACATTTATTACATAACAAAAGAATCAGGCAATGTGTTTTGTTAGAAATAGTTTATTTAGACATTTTCCACCTGTATATTTTAATATGAAATAAGCAATACAAATATGATGAAAAATGATTCATTTAACACACAACCGAGGAGCTCTGTCAAGCAACCTTATCACTGGCTAATCTGAAACCAAAAGGGACTCATCCACGCAAAGGTTGTGAACCAGCGATTTCAAAGATCAGCATCCTTGTCTTGTGTCTGAGCATTCATATCAATAACCTCTCCTCTGTGCATTTCCCTTATGCCATGACTTCCTCTCCTTGGAATCCCACAAGACTTGGACAGAATGGTAAAGAATAAGTGGATGTTACAAGCCAAAGGAATGTTGATCCCGCTCCAGCTCTGTGATGTGACCACCATTCTTTCCCCATAAATCTGCTGTGTGTCGGTGACGCCTGGTTCACAGCTTCGTCCCCAGTCAGGATACACTTATTCCTGTTGATTACACATCAGTGCACTTGGAGGGAAATCATAGGAACCCTTCCCAGGAAGGGAGGTACATGAGGAAAAGTGCTGATAAAAAAGTCATCACGGGCTATGACAGTCCCCTATGTTCATCCTGACAGCAACCTGGGATTGTCATAAGACTGACCAAAGTCAGGAGTTAGATTGTGGCAAAATGGCCTTGAGTCAATGTACAATGCTACAAATCTATACGGCAAGGGTGTTTTTCCAAAGCAGCACACACAACTGAGATATATAACATTGCTGAATATACTGTACCCCTATAGGGCACATTGTACATATTCTTTAATAGTACAAAACAGATTTCAGTGAAACAGTAGCTTAGCAGATAATGTCAATTTTTAGGGTTTTAGCACTTTGGATTTGGTGCATCCCTAGTGTAGGTGCTGAGATATTGTTTACCTGACGTCCTGCCTTTATAAGCCATTGGGACCTTTAAAAATATTAGGTTGCTGCAGTTTTGGGGGTTATTTTTATAATAACAATATATTCTACCTACAGGAAATAGATTGTGTAAATATTATATGTATATAATGTATGCTGCACACACACACACAATGCCAAACAGAATGCACACAATGAACTAGTTTCTTTATGCCTGGGCGCCGGTGCTGCAAGATGCCAATAGATTTCTTTTTTCTTAGCAAGTTAGACTAACATTGAACCCAGAGCATATAGTTATATTAATTAGCAGGACCTGGGTTCAACGTTGCTCTTACTTGCTAAGTCCCTGGGTGCAGGGCCAGAACTAAGGGCAGTCAGACAACCGTGCTGTGACCCTGGGCATGTACCTCTCCTGCTTCTCCTACAGAACTTCTCTAGCAGCAGTGGGCAGTTTTGAGGTTGAGGGAGAAAGAAGCAGCAGAGAAGGAAGAGAAGAAGCAGCAGCAGCAGTGGGTGGGTAAGAAAGAAAGAGAGGAGTTGCCGAGGGTTGCTAGGGACAAGATTGGGATGGGGCTTGCCTTGGGCACCTTTATTTTGGCTCAGCCTGGGTGCATTTTATATTGTTGACCTTTCAGTTTTTTGACCCCTGGCTTGAGTTTTACTAATTGGTGTCTATGGCTGAACTTTGAATAGGAATTTGTTTAACCCTTTGGATGCCTTTGGGCTTTTGCTCAATCTGCCTGTGCCAGCTTCCTCCTAAGTACCTTACACCTGGTTCAGTTGGCTTCATGGCCCTGACAATTTTATCTTCTTTTGTTGACTTTGCGCAGGATATTTGTTCTCTGCAAATCGGCATATGAACATGGAGATGGGTGCTCCTTTATTTCTTGCCTCTGCGGAAGCATAAGATGAGGGCATGTCCTCTAAAGGAGGAAGAAAAGTTAAAGGGCTGGCTCACCTTTTAGTTTACTTATAGTATGTTATAGAATGGCTAATTTATTTGTTATAGTTTTTGAATTATTTGCCTTCTTCTCCCAAGTCTTTGCAGTTTTTAAATGGGGGTCACTGACCCCGGCAGCCAATAAGTTATTGCTCTGTGAGGCTACAGTTTTATTGTTACCTTTTGTAACTTTCTTTTCTATTCGGTCCTTTGCCTATTCATACACAAGTCTCTCATCCACTCCTTGGTTGCTAAGGTAACCTGGACCCTAGCAACCAAATAGCTGCTGACACTCCAAACTGGAGAGCTCCTAAACTGAAAAGAAATAACTAAAAACCTACAAATAATAAAAAATGAAGACCAATTGCAGATTGAATAGAATATCACTCTCTACATCAGGGATCCCGAACATTTTATACCCGTGAGCCACATTTAAATGGAAAAAGTGTTGGGGAGCAACACAAGCATAAAAAAGGTTCCAGGGGGTGCCAATAAGAGATAGAATTGGCTACTTTATAGCCCCTATGTGGACTGGCAGCCTACAGAAGGCTCTGTTTGGCATTATACTTGGTTTTTATGCAACTAAAACTTGCCTCCTTACCAGGAACTCAAAAATAAGCACCTACTTTGAAGCCACTGGGAGCAACATCCAAGGGGTTGGGGAGCAACATGTTACTCACGAGCCCCTGGTTAGGAATCACAGCTCTGCATCACACTAAAAGCTAACTCAAAGGTGAACAACCCCTTTAATAGACGCTGATAACAAAATGCAAGAAAAAGAAAAAAGTAGAAAAAGAAAATAATAATTAAAAGTAAAGGTGCCCATACATATTAAGAACCTTGGATCTTTCTCCCTAGATGCCCACCTAAGGCAGGTGATATCAAGCTAATTACAACAGGTATAGCTACTTTATCAATGAGTCAATGTGATCCCTGACCAACGGGAAAACCTATCGATTGACATCTGGCCAATATTTAGCCAGATATTGGTCAGGGAGGCCCGTCCCCATACATGTGCAAATATGCTGTACCTCATACCCTATACTTCCATCCTCTAATGCCTAAAGGATACTTTGCACTGAGATTTATCAAAATTTGTATTTGTGTAGTTATTGTGGTTTTCTCTACTTTGACTAAACTCAAAATTTAACTAGGACACCTCCAGTGGTCCCTTACTCCAGTGCTTCCTTACTCCTAATCCTAGGCCTAACCATTTGAGTCCCTATACTGGTGTGGTTGCTTTACTAACTACCCTGATCCTGCCTTTAACTCCTTGATCCAGCTATTACAAAACATTTTAGCTAATGGGGACCAAAGAGACAGAACATGTGGATAGATAGAAAGAAAGATAGATTGATAGTAGCGATGAGCGAATCTGTCCCTTTTCGTTGTAAAATTTGCAAAACTACAAGAAAATTTGGGAAACAGCGAAAAATCCACTAAATGCATTTGTCGCTCGTGTCTTTTTTTGTCACCCGCATCTTTTGTTGCTGCGACTATTTTTGATGCGCAAATTTTTTCTGTCGCAAAGACAATTAGCCAATGGCGAAATGCAGAAATTTGCTGCAGATCCATGCCTGGTGAAAAAATGTGCTCATCACTGATAGATAGATAGATAGATAGATAGATAGATAGATAGATAGATAGATAGATAGATGATAGATGATAGATAGATAGATAGATGATAGATAGATAGATAGATAGATAGATAGATGATAGATGATAGATAGATAGATAGATAGATAGATAGATAGATAGATAGATAATAGATAGATAGATAGATAGATAGATAGATAGATGATAGATAGATAGATAGATAGATAATAGATAGATAGATAGATAGATGATAGATAGATGATAGATAGATAGATAGATGATAGATAGATAGATAGATAGATAATAGATAGATAGATAGATAGATGATAGATAGATAGATAGATAGATAGATAGATAGATAGATGATAGATAGATAGATAGATAGATAGATAGATAGATGATAGATAGATAGATAGATAGATAGATAGATAGATAGATAGATTGATAGATGATAGATGATAGATAGATAGATAGATATATGATAGATAGATAGATAGATAATAGATAGATAGATAGATAGATAGATAGATGATAGATAGATAGATAGATAATAGATAGATAGATAGATAGATAGATAGATAGATAGATAGATAGATGATAGATAGATAGATAGATGATAGATAGATAGATAGATAGATGATAGATAGATAGATAGATGATAGATAGATAGATAGATAGATAGATGATAGATAGATAGATGATAGATAGATAGATAGATAGATTGATAGATGATAGATAGATAGATAAATAAATGATAGTTTCAATTTAAGTTGCTAAACAGACACATCACTTTTAAGATCTATACATGATTCATAAGAATTCCTGTTCTATTTTGCCTTAGATGTTAAATAGGTATTTCATAGTAATTAAGTAAGACAAGTTGAAATGTCTCAAGTCACGTGCAACAATTCCGCTAGTATAAAGAATCCTTCTCCAAATTAATCTTTGGTTTTTATTTTGACAAATTCATGTTTCCAGGAAGTTTCTAGGGTCAGAGCAGCATCTGTTGCTGGTTACTTAAAAGATGCAGTGATTCTATGCGCTAGTCTCCTTGGCAACCTGGAATGAAATGAAAAATATGGGAACAGGTCTTCTTCAAAGGAGGCTACTTCTGGGCTCCATCCTCCTTCATTTAGCGTTCTGTGAGCCAGACGTGAATGAGACATGATACAATACCCATATGCAAAGGAAGCTGTGCACATTACAAGGACTTTAATCAGACGTGACAACTCCATGGATATTTGTTTTCTGACCAACAGAAATGGGTGTTCACGGCAAACGTTGCAGGGGGGAGGCATCAAGTCAGCAAGCAAAAACATTTCATGTAGTTTTAGACTAAGCTAGTTGTTAGGGTAATGCCAGGTCTGAGAGATGATTTGCAGGAAATGAATTTGTTGGCAAAGCCTAGCAAGCAGCTTACAGTTTTCATTACTTTGTAACAAAGGGTAATGATCAAATGAGAAATAAAAGCTAAAAATATATCTATAAAGGCTGTATTTTAAATACTAAACTTATAGTACCAGCCCAGAGAAGTTGTGAGAGTGTCAGGAGTGCTCTGGTTAGCAGCGCTCCACTTCAGGTGCGTATCCAAGATGGCAGCAGCCATAGGATGTCAGCACGCTGTGTAGTGATGAGCCGGCATGATTTTATCCCACTTGGCAAGTTACAAGGACACCAGAGACCTGAGTTCAATGCCCGTATATAGGACTTCTTCCTTGCTTTTGTGGACTGATTTGCTGGTTTCGACCCTTTTGCTTGATCCTGATTCCACTGACTGTCACCTGAACTAACCCGTGCCTGAATATCGACCTGAGATTTTCTAGTTAACCCTTCAGATACCAGGCTTCGGACAGTTTGCACTGCCTTCTTCCTTGGTCCTTACTCCAACCCGGCAGGAGAGTCAGTGGCACCGCACATGGCCAGCTCTGCACTGTAGTTGGAAAGCTTTTAAAAAATTAGCTGTAAATTTGGTCACATCTGTAATAAAAGCAAGTTTAACAAGGCCCATTATTAACCAATTGGCATGAAGTATGAATCTGAATTAATAACACCTAGCTTTATGTCATGAAGTCTTACCGTTACTGATCCATTCAAATTAACATTGTGGACAGAGACAGGTTTATTCTGAATATTGCACAACCATCAAAACAGTAATTTTTTCTATTATGATAAGTTGATTTTTAAGATTGGCTTATTATTAACTTTATCCTTAGTCTAAAACTAACTTTTATCAAACTGGATACAAATGATTCAGTCAAATATTAAAAATGTCACTCACTGCAGTTACAGGACTGAATTTTCAGTCCCATGGGTGCCCCCACTCATATACCAACCTACCCTTTGACTTACTTTCATTCTCAACCACTCACCCCACCTCCCCTGGTGCAAACACCAATTCCTCCCAGCAGCACAATGGGACTGGGTTGATCCTAAGTGGTTCCTAAGGCAGTTGTGATGAGACATGCTACCCCAGATATCTTGCAGCCCTAGGCCCAGGCCTTTGTGGCCTTTGTGCAGATCCGGGCCTGACAATAAATACTCTTTAAAATTAAAGATTTGATTTTTATTAAGACAATTCAAGGTCTCCAATTCTAAAAGAATATTGGTGGATTAAAACCATTCCAAGTAGTGATGGGTGAAAAAATTTGCCAGGCATGGATTCATGGTGAATTTCCATGTTTCGGTATTGGTGGATTTTTTCGGAAAATAGACGACAAAATTAGCCACAGAAAAATTTGCTGCACGTCCAAAAATTGTCTTGAGCGTCAAAAGAATTGTCTCCCATGTCAAAAGAATTATCATGTATCAAAAAGAATTGTCTGCATCAATAGAATTGTCTTAACAAATATTTTTTTTACATTTTCGCTATTTCGCGCATTAATTAGTAAGTATATAACTCACCAAAGTAGAACAGACAGAGCCCTTTAGTGTGGGAGCATTTTAGTCTGTATTTTTTGCCTTGAGCCATAAAAGTGCTTGTCTGTTTCTCATTATAAGACAACTAGTGTTATTTGAAGGATTTCACTTAAACCAATGAATCCTGCCAAGTGAAGTTCTTAACTCATGTCATTTCACTTCCTGTTCAGACCTGTCAGTGTTTGCCTTCAAGGTTCATAGACAACGTATAGACAGAAGACCTCCAAGCCAATACTCTTCAGAAGAAATCAGACTGATGACACTTTATCAGGTTGCGGTTGTGGGGTGTGCTATTGTGCTCTGCTACACTAAAAGGCTGAATGTATCATTAACAAATGGAAAGTTTAACTATAATTACCAGCAAGTGATTATTGTCACCCCTAGTAAAGGTTGTCACCTTGCCTTATGGCAGAAGTTCCTTTGTCCTTCTTTTTGACCCCTAAGGCCCTGTAATTTAGCTATGAAATAGAACTGGGTCTGACCAGCATTTTAACGCGTTTCCCTGTCCATGCTAGAGTAAATAAATAAATAAAAAGCCTGCCTCCTAAAACTGGCTGAGCTTTTATTTTTTATTTTTTTTGCAAAAATCCCAATTATATATGTAAAATCCAAGAATCAATCCAAGAAAATGCGAGTGAGATAATGATCTCTATCATATTTTCTTAAGACTGAATTTCACAAATCTGAAGGTTGCTTGATGATAAATCTACATGTAATTAAAGTCCAGATAACTGCTTCCTGAAGCCACTGTACTGGCAATGCCAACATTAACAATGTTACAGCACACTCCCCAAAAGCGCATAACAACAAGGTACCTTCTGTGGGAAGCCGGGAACCCTGTGGCCTCAGGGCAGAGAGATGGGAGCAGAGCTGGCGACTTACCAAAAATGGCTGACAGTGGAGACATTTTTCCTGGGAAAACCTAGGTCCCAAACAATCCTGATAATAAATCCCCCACTTGTACAATAATTGCCATACCATGCATGAAGAATATATAGTTTAAATTGTGTCATCTTCTAAACTAGCCAATTAAAGAGGATCTAAACTCAAAATAAAGATTTCATACAAACTTACTTGAGCTCAAAAACATTATGACAGTATCTGGACCTATGAGATGCAAAACCAGTTGTAGATATGATACAATTCATCCTGATTTATAATACTTTTTCATTTGGCCAGGAGACCTGCTTTTACAGGATTTTAGTGATTTAGTTTTCAGGTTTGCATTGTTCTTGTTTGCCTGTTATTACCAAATAAGGGTTCATTGCACTGTGGGCTTTTCCTAGTACAGGTATTGGACCCTTTATCCGGAAACCCATTATCCAGAAAGTTCCAAATTACCGGAAAGTCATCTCCCATAGACTCCATTGTAATCAAATAATTCGCATTTTTAAAAATGATTTCCTTTTTCTCTGTAATAATAAAACAGTACCTTGTACTTGATCCCAACTAAGATATAATTACCCCTTATTGGGGGCAGAACAGCCCTATTGGGTTTATTTAATGGTTAAATGATTTTCTTTTCTCTGTAATAATAAAACAGTACCTGTACTTGATCCCAACTAAGATATAATTACCCCTTATTGGGGGCAGAACAGTCCTATTGGGTTTATTTAATGGTTAAATGATTCCCTTTTCTCTGTAATAATAAAACAGTACCTGTACTTGATCCCAACTAAGATATAATTACCCCTTATTGGGGGCAGAACAGCCCTATTGGGTTTATTTAATGGTTAAATGATTCCCTTTTCTCTGTAATAATAAAACAGTACCTTGTACTTGATCCCAACTAAGATATAATTAATCCTTATTGGAGGCAAAACAATGATACTGGGTTTAATTATTGTTTAAATATTTTTTTCTTAGATTTAAGGTAGGAGATCCGAATTACGGAAAGACCCCATATCCGGAAAACCCCAGGTCCCAAGCATTCTGGATAACAGGACCCATACCTGTACTAAAGCCTGTGGCACCATCAGGAGAAATATCTCATCTCATGGATTCATCATGTATAACAAGCTTGATGGTCACTTAGCACCTTGGCTGCTATACAACAATGCAATACTAATTGTAAGCCAATCAGAGAAACAATGCAGGTTAGTCTACACACTAACCACAGAGTAAATATTGTGACCAATGAACAAAAACCATGTGCCAACCGCAATTTTGCAAAAAAATAAAAGTTAAATGACTACACTAAGAACAATTCCAAAACAGCTCCATAATGTGTTTTCTCATCCTATGCACAATGAAGCTGAGGGCCTACAGTAACCACAAATCCAGAGAGGCCTGGAATCTACTGACAGAAACAAATGTTGCCTCAGTAACTGTGCTAAAGGGTGGGCTTATGAGACTGCATTTTATCATCTGTGACTGCTGTTCATATCCATAATCCATAGAAGAATTACTGAGTATTTTAACCAAAGTCTTGCAAAAAAGCTGCATGTAACAAATCCAAACACAATCTGCTACCGTTCCATAACTTTTCCTGCAACCCACAAAGCTCTAGAGTGTGCCGATGCCACTTTGCCAACGTTAAATGTCTACCCCGCTCACAAGTCTATAAATTACATGATAGAGTTCAATCGTTTTTGTAGGTTACTATGGTATTGTCAAGCTTAAAGCATGTCTAGAATCATAAGACAATCTCACTGTAGCTCTTTGGGCAGTAGTACTGCCCACATTACCTTACCAATGTTCCAGCACATACTGTATATGTATGATCTAGTTTTAAGGTAAGAAAGGACATGGCCAAATACTGAACCTCAGTGCGAAGTTTGAAAACCATTTTCCTACACTAACCTCAAATCCAAATAGTTCCACTCTGCCAGCACACTTAGACCTTTCATTCATTCTTCTGCATAAATAGAGAATGCTTAGTTTGTTATAGATATATAAGGGCAGGAACTAGGGGTAGGCAGAAGAGACATGGGCTGGGGGAGGGCAAAAGGCATATACCCCTTCTGTGTGCCTACCCCTAGTTCAGGGTCCTAGAGGATCGCTGCTCGCTACTCTCACAGGCATGTGTATACTCTCTCATATATTGTGGGTGTGTCCGATTGGCAGCTTGACTTGGGCTATGGTACTCCCCACAAATTCAGAGAGTCTCACTGCGTAACAAAACTTTTACAGGCAAAATCAAGAAATCGAGAACAATGCCAAACTATAATTGCAATAAAATCACTGCAAGGTGTATACTTCAAATTGCATATGGGTAGTTGAAGGTTATTCAAATACATTTTCATCTGTAATTTCCCTTACGCATTAGTTTAGTTTGGGGTTATTATTTTATCTGAGAGAAGTGGGTCTTTCATATTTGTTTTGAAAATTTCATAGATTTGTTGGTGATCGATATGGCGATATGATTGCTATCACGCAAAGGGTATTAAGTGTATCTGTATTATTTGGGAGAACTGTGTCTTTCATATTTGCCTTAGTTCTAACATTTGATATCTGAAGATAATTTTATCTATGTAAGATTAATTTATCTATGTAAAAACTCAAACTAAAAATAATATTATTGAAATATTTAACCCAAAGTTAAAGGGGACCTGTCACCTTAAGAAATAATTCTAAATTGTTTTCTATTGTGTTTGTCAAGCAAAATAAACTTTACTTACACTATATAAATTATTCAAATCTTATTTTCTTCAGCATTGGAATTTACAATTGCAGCAAGCAGGCAGGGGCCATTTTGTGGTGTTTTGTTATCAAAGCATTGCATCCTGCTAAAATCTTGTTTCTGTGCCAGTATGGGGGGACCCGATGCCCATATCCATGCACTGGTTACACAATTAGATGGTTAGGAGGGAGGGGCAATGAGAGGAGAGCAGCAACATCTAAGAAGTTCTGAATTCAAAGTGAAAGTAACTGTCTGCCCCACCTCTATGCCTTAGGCATAGAGGTGGGGCAGGCAATAAAAGATTGAGAGCTGGGATTTTTAAATGCTTTTATAATGGGTATGGATGTGGTAATAAAAAAAATGATTTTGGGTTTCATGTTTAATTTGAAAAGGGCTTTTATTATACAGCTTTTTATGTCTGGGTGACAGGTCCACTTTAAGGGTTAATAAAGAACAATGGGCCACATTCAATTACATGCAAAAAGCTAATCTCCTAATTCAGTTCCAGATGCAATTCAATGAGAAGAACATCTCTCGCTATTTATGACATACAAACTGTAATGTAGTCTGTGGTAAAAATTGTGGAAAAGCCTTTTCTCCTCAAATTGAATTTAGTGTGATAAACCTTATTGATTTGAATCTGGCCCAATGTCTCAAAAATTTTGCACCGCCCTTCCCCAAAAAATCTTTGGAGGGGCCTGGCGCACAGCTATCCCTAATCCGACCCCTGCCCTCCCACTACCCGCTCCCTGCAGGTGTCTCTTTCCCTATGTGTCCCCCCTCCCTGTCCGCAGGTAGAAAGCAGCGGGGGAGGGGGAATTTCTTCACTGTCCCCCAGGCCTCCAGGACCATGGGGTCTTCTTCCTCTAATCCAGGGATCCCCAACCTTTCTTACTCGTGAGCCACAGTCAAATATAAAAAGACTTGGGGAGCAACACAAGCACCATGGAGGAGCCAAATAAGGGCTAAGATTGGCTATTAGGCAGCCTTTATGCATACTATCAGCTTACAGGGGGTTTATTTGGTAGGAAATCTTGTTTTTATTCAACCAAAACTTGCCACCAAGTCAGGAATTCAAAAATAACTCCCTGATTTGGGGGCACTGAGAGCAACATCCAAGGGGTTGGGGAGCAACATGTTGCCCCCGAGTCACTGGTTGGGGATCACTGCTCTATAGTTACACCTTTGTTTTGCACCTATTCTAGAAAGAAACACAAGACAGAAATGCATGTAGTGTCTTATGGGACAGGTCATGATGCAATTCAGTCATCCTTCTTGCATGACTTGCACATCTCAGGGCTCATTCCTGCAAATTCCCCATCAGTCAGTTGTGTGTAAAACTCCTTTTATTAAAGATACTTGTGTCAAAAAGCACTTCTTGCACCTCTGTATAATTGCTCTCTTTATGTGCAGTCATTCCTGTCTTCTGTTCCAAATCAAGCACTGCTGTGATTACTGAAGCAGGGGACAATAGGCGCAGATGTCACTTGTACGCCAAACACCAGAAATGACACCAAGCGGATTTCTGCACAATTGCATCTCTTTGCTCACTGCACTTTTAGACGTAAATGAACCATCTTATTTATAACAGAGTGTCATTTTAAACTGGACACATTCAAGTTGAGTTCTTCATATCCAGAGTTGGACTGGGCTGGCAGGATACAGAAAATAAAACCCAGTGGGCCTGGCTCTTGTGGACCCTGCCTATCCATTCCCACTCCCTGCCAGGAACTTGGGTGCTCATCCCCACCCCCTACCGTGCCGCAAGCAAAAGGTATGTAGGGCAACGTGAGTGTAGTGGGGTCAGTAGGCAGGTGGAGGAGTTTGTGGCTGTGGTGCCAGCCCCAGTGGACCCAGACACCCCAGTCCTGGGATCCGCAAACTACAGCGCGCCAGCCAGATCCGGCCCCCCAAGGTAATTTACCCGGCCCTTACTGCATCCTCACCCTTAGCTACTACCTGTCTGCAGACACAGCGAGGAGCAGGGAGCCGGAGGGCACAGCGGGGAGCGGGGGAGCAGGGAGCTGGAGGGCACAGCGGGGAGCAGGGAGCCAGAGAACACAGTGGGGAGCAGGGAGCCGGAGGGCACAGCAGGGAGCGGGGAGCCGGAGGGCACAGCGGGGAGCAGGGAGCTGGAGGGCACAGTGGGGAGCAGGGAGCCGGAGGGCACAGCGGGGAGCAGGGAGCCGGAGGGCACAGTGGGGAGCAGGGAGCCGGAGGGCACAGAGGGGAGCAGGGAGCTGGAGGGCACAGTGGGGAGCAGGGAGCCGGAGGGCACAGCAGGGATCGGAGGAACAGGGAGCCGGAGGGCACAGAAGGGAGCGGGGGAGCAGGGAACCAGAGGACACAGCGGGGGAGCAGGAAGCTGGAAGGCACAGCGGGGAAACAGGGAGCGGGAGTATACAGCAGGAAGGGGGCCGCAGTTTGAGGATGCGAGGGGGGTGGTCGTAGTTTGAGGATGCAGGGGGGGGCGTAGTTTGAGGACTACAGTCCGGCCCCTCAACAGTCTGAAGGACCATGAACTGGCCCCATGTTTAAAAAGTTTGAGGCCCCAGTCCAACACTATGCATATCTGACTTGGATGACCAAACTGTAAGTTGGATCACATTAAAAGTTGGTGAGCCAGATAGGTCTCGGAGGAAGGAAAGCAAACATACAGGCAGAAGATAGAGTTTGGCTGGATACTTTGCAAAAGTTAGGTTGCATATATATGTAATAAAATTGGGCCAAATAGGTTAAACAAAGCTAGATCTTCAATTCTTCCACAGTGTACTTTAAATTCATTAAGACTTCTGTTCTTTATATTTCCCATGGGACGTCGAAAATGTTTAAAAATGGATCATATTCTGCATGTTAAACAGGCTTTCCTTATTCTTGTTCATGCACAGTACCTGTTTTTTGTCTTTATTCTTTTTGCAGTAAAATGAATGACTGTATATCTCAAAAAAAATATACGTGTGGACTGATATAAATTGTTAGGGAATTGAACAAAGAAATCTTTATTTGTGTTTTGTAGAGACTAATTAATTAACCTGACAAATACAGCCATTTGAGACTCGTACAAAGGTTTTCCTTTGTTTGTGTTTGTTAATAGCTGGAAGCATTTATCCTTCTGTAGATTATAAGTGGAGCAACCCCATTAGAAGAGTCAAAGTATTTAAATCTAGAGCACTAGCCCAACCCTTATGGTGAAAAACACACTTTCTTGTATGAAAGAACTTTTTGTACACATTATTATTATGTTAGTAAACGTTGCATAATGGTAGTGTAAGACTGAGCCAAAGTTTTCTATTTAACTCTTAGAGGACCCTGCTATACTGGATCTATACATACTGTAGAACTGCCCCACAGCTCTCTAAAGTAGGTGGGCCAGATTCAATGTGGGTCTACGCCAAAAAAAATAATTTAGTTTTAGACTGCAAATGAATGGGTCACCGAAAAAATGTAAATTGCAAAAGTCGTCTGTGTAAATTCACATTATTTTGGGGGCTTTAGACTCATATTCATCAGGGAATCCTTGTTACCGGTGCCCCATCAGTCATATTGCTGTTACATACAACAGTGCTTAACTATTTTACACTGCAGTCAAATGTAATATGTGGATTATAGCAAGGATAATTTGTAATGTAATTTACAGGAATTATGGTGTAGTTGATCTGTAATAATATAGGAACTATGGTGTACTTGAACTGCAATGACAGCTTAAGTCTATCAAATGCAACCCCTCCAAATAAACCCCAGTGCACATACAAACACATATGCTTATACTGACCTATCTAATCTTGTCCTCTTGCAAGCACCTTTCCCAAGAAAAAACAAGCCCAACAGTCTACTGTCCTAGTTTAAATCCTCCATCCTTTTGACCAGTTTCGTTGCACGTCTCTGCACTCTCTCCAACTCATTAATATCCTTCTTAAGGACTGGAGCCCAAAACTGCACTGCATACTCAAGGTGAGGCCTTACCAGGGACCTATAAAGAGGCAAAATTATGTCTTCATCTCTCAAGTTAATGTCTGTTTTTATGCAAGACAGCACTTTATTTGTATTAGTAGGCATTGAGTGATACTGCCTAGAGTTGCACAGCTTCTTATCCACAAAACTTCCCAGATCCTTCTCGGTTAAGTATACCCCCACACAGGGCCGCCATCAGGGGGGCACAGGGGGGACAGTTGTCCCGGGCCCGGACGATCGGCGCTTTAGAGGGGGCCCGGCCGTGATACAGTTTTTTAGCTCGGGCCCCCTTTAAAGAACTCCGGGCCCCATTGGTTCATTGGTGGCCAGCGGGAAATTTTATTGGTTGCGCCCCGTGCGTGCGTCCCTACGCACGGGCGCAACCTTTTAAAAAGTTAAGATGCAGCGAGGAGGATGCAGAAGAAGAAAGTTGCCGGTGGGAGAGCTGGAGGATGCCAGAGGAAGCCGCAGGGGAGCAGGAGTAAGTAGCTGGGGTGGAGGGCGGTAGTAAGTAGCTGGGGTGGAGGGCGGTAGTAAGTAGCTGGGGTGGAGGGCGAGAGTAAGTAGCTGGGGCGGGGAGCCAGAGGGAGTCACTGGGGGTTGAGCTGGGGGAAGCCACAGGCGGACTCTGGGGGGGGGGGGGTGCTGTGCAAATGCAGCAGGGAGCCTGGTGGGAGCTGGGGGGAAGCTGGAGGATGCTTGGGGGGTTTGGGAGCTGGACGATGCTGGGAAGGACTCTGGGGGGGAGCTGGAGGACCGGGGAGGGGGGTAACTGGAGGATGCTGGGGGGCCCTGGCTACCAATGTTTTAGGGGGGCTCTGGCTACCAATGTTTTAGGGGGGCCCTGGCTACCGATGTTTTAGGGGGGCCCTGGCTACCAATGTTTTAGGAGGCCCTGGCTACCAATGTCTGTGTGGAGGGGCCATTGGGGAGCAGGGCGTGGGAGGAGGGGGGCCCAGAAAATTGTGTTGTGAGGGGCCCCGTGATTTCTGATGGCGGCCCTGCCCCCACACACTATCATTTAGCATATTACTCACATTTTTTTTATATCTACCAAATTGTATAACCTTGCACCTGTCAACACTGAACCTCATTTTCCAGTTTGCTGCCCAGTTTTCCAATTTTGTCAAATAGCTCTGCAAAGCGGCAGCATCCTGCATGGAACTTATAGTTTTACATAATTTAGTATCATCAGCAAAAATAGAAACAGTACTGTCTATGCCCACCTCCAGGTCATTAATAAACAAGTTAAAAAGCAAAGGCCCAAGGACAGACCCCTGCGGTACTCCACTAACCACACTGGTCCAATTAGAAAATGTTCCATTTATCACCACTCTTTGCTATCTATACTTTGGCTATGGTGTAACTGAACTAAAATAAAGTCTTAGCCATGTTCTTATTTAAAAGATATGCAGGTACCCTTCTTTTCATAAAAAAAAACATTATAGGCCTTGTATAACTGTGGGGTCGTGGTTTATTCAGGGCTGCCCCTGCCATGAGGGACAGTGAGAACCTTGCATTGGGCAGCAGTGAGTGGCCAGTAACCACGGATGGCAAAAAGCTTTCTCTGGTAAATGTAAGAGCCACGTTTTCATTTTTTAAAACAGATATTTGGCTCTGCTAGTGCAAAAAGCACTGTAGCACTTACTGCACTAGCGATGCGGCCCCCCTTGACTCGCGCCAATGCTAAAGACGTAGGTGTGGAGTGGGCATTGCCCCAGAAACGCTGCTGGTTCATTCCTGGCTAATGCTACTAATGGCAAGATATGATATCTGGAGTACCTGAGTTTCACTAGTTGTTCTTGTAGTCTTCCTACTTTGTTAGCCCATCTGAAAAAAGTATTTTTGTTGTAGTTTAATTTGCAGAAGACAGCCCAGTCTCATTATTAAAAGGTCATTTATGACTGCACGTGCAGTGTGCCAAGTGCAATTTCCAATGCAGGTTGCCATATGTTTTTTACGCAGCTGCAATTGGACTGTGCAACTAATGTAATTGCAACCGATGCATCAAATTGTATGTAATTGTGCTTTTGCTTTGCTGCATATTGAACAAAGTTACTTTGAAAATTCCAGAGTTGGGAAAGTGTCATTTCCAGCACTTAGTTCAGGCTGCTCACAGAAATCTGGATTTGCCATTATCTTTCAGGTGGCTGTAGCTCCAGGGTTCCCTAGCTTCAAAAAGACACACTTGCACGCAGGAGGTGACTGTGTCAGTTTTTGTGTGACCACAACTGCACTTGCAGCCATAAATGAGCCCTATAGTGTTCTATGGTATCGTCTTTTTAATCCCCAAATGTAACGAGCTAATCATTAATGTAGAGATAAGAGGGAACATCCAGTTATAATTGCTAGTAGTTGTTTGACATGTTTTAGATTTTAGCTAGAAGCATTATCAGGAATAACACTGCCTCCTATTAATCAACAGTGCATATAGCGCTATACCCTTTCGATACAAGAGTATGTTTTGTGTACGAGAAAAGTATTGGATTTTATTTTGATGTTGCAATCTGAACCAAAATAATGGTCGATGGGAGCTTAAATAATATATTTGCACTTGGTGTCTTTCTGGTATAGGATCAATAAAGTTCTTAAACTTTAGTTATCAAAGTCACTTCCCAATATTATTTCCTTACTGTATGTTTAGTCAGTGGTTTCACCAGGAAAACAAAGAGTAAATAGATGTATTTGGTGCATATATGTTCAACGGAGTATATAATTCTTCATCCCATTTGAGGGTCAGCATTACTTACCTATCCTCAGGATTTGTGTGTAGACCAAACCATAGGCAAGTGATATATTTAGAAGAATCTGCTAATATATATTCTCCCGCTTTCACTTCTACTTAAGCTATCCTCCTACTATCCCTAACCTTGAGATAACTGTAGAATATATAATAATGAAGCTGTTTTCTGTGAAGAGCAGGTAACAGTTCAATAAAAATTCACATAGTCTGATTTAAATTGCTGTGTTAACCCCTTCTAAGGGTAAAACTGGTGTTGTATAACTGTAAATGTATACTATAATCTTCGCAAGCCTAATTTAGATTTACCATTTTGTTTGGTGCACAGCAAGTACTTATATAGCTATTAACTCGCAACAACAGTTTATATTCCAGGGGGACCTGCCAGATGCCTTTCAATATATATCTTATTGGTTGCTATGAGTTGCTGCAGTTGGGCAAACTTTGTGCCTTTTATGGGGATTAGTAGGGTTGGTGACTCCAAAAATATAAAGAGAATGGGGTCCCAAAAAAAGTGCAAATCATGCCGATGCCCCTGGCTACAGATTTAATTCAACTCTATCCATGTATCTGTTGATATCCAAAGTTTCTCAGACAGTTGTTGGGAGACATAGCTCATTACTAGCTGCAGTGTAAATAAAATACTTCAGTGATATACAGTATCCCATGATATTCTGGGATGTCTTGTTCTCATCTTCCCAACTCCTCATTCATTTGTTCTCTAGGGGGCTGATTTACTAATGGGAAAAAATCGGATTGGAAACGAACATTTTGCGACTTTTTCGTATTTTTTTCGATTTTTTCGTCGCCGTCGCGACTTTTTGTGGATTGTCGCGACTTTTTCGTAGCCGTTACGACTTGCGCGAATTGTCGCGACTTTTTCGTAGCCGTTACGACTTGCGCGAATTGTCGCAACTTTTTCATATTGAGCGCTAGTAAATGGCGGGCAAACCTTCCGATTTTTTCGCGACAATTCGCGCAAGTCGTAACTGCTATGAAAAAGTTGGTTAATTTACGAAAAAGTCGTGACGGCGATGAAAAAAACGCAAAATACCGATCATTACGAAAAAAACGCATTCAGATGCTTTCGATCCGTTCGTGGATTAGTAAATCGGCCCCTAGGTGTATCTGGTTTGTGCCAGTAAAATGGTGTATATGTTGATTGGTCCCTCCTTGCCCTTGGCATGTCGTGCTAACTCAGCTCGCTCTGAAAACAACCACTCTTTGCAAAGTCATAACAGGTAGTGATGAGAAAAATTTTTAGCCAGGCATGGACTCGTAGCCAATTTCCACATTTCACCATTGGTGATTCGTTTCACAATACTTCAGTGGAAAAATTTGTTGTGCGTCAAAAAAGTCACGGTCGCGTCAAAATGGGTGTGCTTGCGTTTCGCAGATTTTTTACCGGTAGGCTGCATGGTGTGATTCCCTTATATTGGCACTGTTGTTTAAAGCCTAGGTGGTCCCTGCAGTCTACATTTTTTCCCCATGCTCTCATATTCCCATTCCAGTTCCTGCAATACCCTGCGTATTCTACCCAAAATTAGTAGCAATATGTATATGAAGATTTTTATTAATGACCAGCATGAATGAATATCTTTAATGATATGTTTTATCCCCTTTTCTCATGACAAGACAATGCAATTGTGAGGTTTCAAAAAAACTGCAAGGGCACTGGGTTCTGTTACAAAAGCTTTCTTCCTCAACATCATTGAGGAAAATCATAGTTGAGAACACAGCAGAAAGCAGTTCTGGAGCCAACCTCCCATTAAATACTAACATTTTGTATAAACCTGAAGGAGTTTGGAAAGTTTTGATTTCAGATTTTAGCACTTTGTTTCAGACTGCCTTGTTTTATTTGTATTAATACATCTTGAAGTTATTACATTAAAGCTCAAAAGTCTTGTGGATATTTCCTAAATATAAATTAACTCAGGCTTATACTTTCTTGAATGCATTTACAGATTTCTTTTAGTGAAATGATCTAGGGGTTTCTGTTTCATACTTTTCCACACCCTTCTTTATTTTGCCATTGTGTCTTCTTGCCAAAGGTAAAAGCTTAAAAACCACAAACAAAATGTAATAAGTCTAAACCCGATTGAGACAGACATTTGCACATTTATACAGTCAGAACACACATACTTATGGACATGTATACAAAGGATTTGGGCAAAATTTCTAAAATTCCATTCTATTTCAGGGGGAAAGTGAGCCAATATTGCTTACTATATAACTATATACATACATCTGCAAATAAGAAATACTTCCTAGAACAGCTCTTCTTAACCTGTGGTTCGGGACCCCTTTGGGGGTCGAATGACCCTTTCACAGGTGTCGCCTAAGACCATCGGAAAACACATATTTCCGATAGTCTTTTATGACTTTTTAATTTTATGGTTGGGGATCACCATAACATGAGGAACTGTATTAAAGGGTCGCAGCATTAGGAAGGTTGAGAACCACTATCCTAGAAGCAATAGTTACTAGCTCCATAAAACACTTAGTAAGGTTTAGGGTTGCCACCTTATCTGGAAAAAAATAACGGCCTTCCTATATTTTTATAATTTTTCCCTATTAATAACATTGGCATCAAGCCCCAAAATGTTAGGCACCCCCAAGTGACTTTAATCGCTTACCTTGTACCCCGGGCTGGTGCCCCTGTTAGGAGAGAACAGCACCAGCCGGGGTAGCTGCAGCGCTTCCTCCTTCCGCGTTGGTGCGCTTGCGCATTAGAGTGAAAAGCCGAACTTTAACGACAAAGTCAGCTTTTCGCTCTAATTTGCATGCGCCAGCCCCGGGATTTCGCCGGCAGGAGAAACATGGAAGAAGGAAGCGCTCGCTAAAGCTACCCCGGGGTAAAAGGTAAGCGATTAAAGTCACTTGGGGGTGCCTAACATTTTGGGGCTTGATGCCAATGTTATTAATAGGGAAAAATTATAAAAATATAGGAAGGCCGTTAACGATGGGCCCATTTATAACTGAAGTATCTTATAAACACACATGCTTTGTACAAATGTATCAGGAGTAGTGATGGGCGAATCTGTCCCATTTTGCTTTGCCATAAAATTCGTGAAACGGCAAGGAAATTTGCGAAACGCATTTGTCGGGTGATTTTTTCGTCGATCGTTTCTATTTTTTTGTCACCCACGTCTATTTTTTTTATGCCTGTGCTTTTTTTTATTGACAAATTTTTTGCTGTGAATTTTCACATAAGTTTTGCAAAACAATCCGCTAATGGCGAAATGCGGAAATTCGCTGCGGATCCATGCCTGCCAAAAGTATTTGCTCATCACTAATCAGGAGAACATTAATTTCCAAAGGATCTGCTGTACTGAGGAACAGTTTAGGAACTGAATGTAAAATTCAGAGCACCTACTTTTGGCTAACATTATCCAGTGTAAGTGCATACAGAGCAGTGGTAGCACATAATGTGCCAAATTCAATTCAAAGGAAAATATTTTCTCCTAATTCAATTTCAAATGTTCCCATAGACTTCAATAGCGTTTTCAAATTGAACCTGCCCAAATGTATCTCTTTCTAACTTCTTTATCCAAGTTTTATTATAAAAATGTTATCCATAAATTAACTACATCAATAACGTTTAGGAGGCTGTATTAGGAAATTGCAGGATATTTGGAGCATGGATATCTTAATGGAACATGAACTGAGATTCCGTATAATCCAGGTGAAGAAAAAAAATCTAAAGAGCTGAAGCTGCTATGACCTATTTATGAAAAGTTTTGATTTGTTTTTATACATAGTTTTTTAGTTAATTTGGGATGAAACTAAAGTCCAGCAAGTTCAAGCCCTCCTTCAACACATTGACCTAAACTGTATAAGGTAGAACCCACATTTGACGTTTTTCAGGGGACCAGAAAAAAAATGTAAAATCAGGGAAATGCATTATGCATTATATATTGGTGGAACCACAAATAAATGGTGTAGAATGAGGGAAACTTAAAATCTGGGTTTGTAAAATTGAAGTTTTACTCTATACCTATAGTAAACTAACTGTAGATCCTAAGACCACTATAGTTATGGATATTATGATTGTAAGAAATCATCCAATCAAAGGCATTAATAAAATCTGCCATCACCCAGCAGGGCTTTCCCCAACCTCACTGCCCTCACCATGAAGAACCACCTTTCCTGCTATTACTGAAAATTTATTTCCTCAAGTCTAAACAGGTGGCCCCTTTTCCCTTGTTTTTTCTAAGGGAGAAAAGATCCCCTACTATCTGTCTATAATGCCCCCAAATGTACAAGTAAAAAATAATCATGTCCCCTTGCAATTACTTTTTAGAGAAAACAACCCAAACCTCGACAGTCTAACCTCATAGTTTAAATCTTCCATCCCCTTTACCAGTTTAGTTGCAGTCTCTGCACTCTCTCCAGCTCATTAATATCCTTCTTAAGGACTGGAGCCCAAAACTGCACTGCATACTCAAGGTGAGGCCTTACCAGGGACCTATAAAGGGGCAAAATTAAGTATTATACCTCAAGTCAATGCCCATTTTTATGCAAGAAAGCACTTAATTTGCTTTAGTAGCCACTGAGGGACGCTGAGTTCACAGTTTTTTTTATCCACAAAAATCCCCAGATTTTTCTCAGTTAAGGAGGAGTGTATAACATTTATGTTATTTCTACCAAAGTACATAACCATGTACTTTGCATACCAGAAAGCAACTGTAAACTGTTCTACTAGACATAAAGCATACACACAGTAAAGTCACTGACCCATTAGATTCCATATAATGTAAATTATATCATGTTACATGGAATTACTTTTATTTATACCATGCATGTATCAGTCAGTCATACATACATACATGCATATAAGTCAAGAAGTGAAAGGAACACAATTTTTATTGGCACACCTGTAGAAGTCTTAAAATATAACTTTTAATTTTATTAACAAATAAAATATATCTTAAAATTGGTAAAGCGAAAAGAAAAAGGGAAGAAAGATTAAAATATAAAATGACACACCCTAGATCTATCTATTGTACTAGGCTCCAATGCCTATCAAAAGATTGGCAACTATTTTGCCACTTTGTTCGTGTTGCTGTCAAATGTTTCAATAATGATTACAAGCAACTTATGTAGCGATTGTTGGAAGTCTTTTACTGTTTCCAGAGATCACCATTCATGTCTCAGGGGATATTTCTTTGCAATACGGGCAGTAGTTTTGAGGTAAGTATCGTTGACGGCCATCAATAATTAAATTGCAACTTTAAGTAGATATATGAATCAAAAAGTATGTCGTTCGCAACTGTTTCGACTTTACTGTTACTATTTAGTCGATTTCCTTATTAACACTTAGTATAGTTCAACATCTTGATCAATCCAATTATTGATATGGACTGCAATTCCATTTCCCACCATTACAAATAGGTAAGTTTACATCTAACAATACCTTGACGGTGTAACCCGGTCAGTATGAGCTTATATGCTCTCTAGTGGCGACTTAAGGTAAGTATTTAACATCGCATCCGTACACCAATGAAACTCTTAATATGTCACTTGCAGAGTTTATCTACTACAAAGACTTCTAGATTTTCAACTAGATGTAAAAATACATAGAGTGCGCTTCACGAGATATATTTCCTTTCTAGGATTAATTATAGACTCCCCCGCGCTTTAATCAGCTTTATTGCTCGCACCAAAATTATTATACTGACATGATTATCCAGTGGGTCTCACATAAGGCCCTCTAACCAATTGCCTTTGAGTCGTTAATGGTCCAAACCGACCATATCTACAACTTGTAGCGTTATACAGAAGTTTCCTTAGTGCGCGGGATCCTCCATCCACTTAATAAGTATGACGAAAAAATATACTGCGCTACACATTATTCGGGTAAGTCTCCCGTTACAGTTCCAGGGTATTACCCCGTCAGAGAAAATTCAACAGGAGCATACAGTGCCCGTATCGCTGTGCTAGCTACCGCAATATTACCTCAGCACAGGGAGAATTGAACTACCTCGTCAATCAATCTTAGCCGTCCTTAATAAATACCCCGGCTTTATATGGAAATAAGAGAGCGCCTGTGTCTATTCAATCCCTCGGCGATAAGTTTAGCACAAATTCAAATTGTCCAATGCGGATGTCAACACGCGGGGAGAAAGCCGGTGCCTACCACCTCAAAATTTTTACCTCAGCTACCGGCTTTCATAAACAACAATTATTCGTTGTGATCACCTTTTTCATGTGTAAGTAAGGAAGCGCCTATGTCTCCTTCCTCAGTCCCTCGGCACCACGTTTGCACAAATACACATTGTCCACTACTGATATCAATTGGCGGAAAGAAAGCCGGTGCCTACCACCTCAGAGTTTTTACCTCGGCGACCGGCTTTTATAAACAACAATTATTCGTTGCAATGACCTCTTTCGTATGCAGATAAGGAAGCGCCTATACCTACTCCCTCAAACCCTCAGCAACACGTTTGCACAAATACACATTGTCCACTGCGGATGTCAAAAGGAAATAAAAGAGAGAGGGAGCGCCGGTGCCTACCACCTCAGAGTTTTTACCTCAGCAACCGGCTTTCAAAAACCAGCGATTATTCATTGCGATCGCCACTAAAGATTATCTACAAATGTTAGTACTAATCAACTTGCTACGACTTCAATTGCAAAGGGGAACCTGTGCCTACTACAACCATTTCTATACTTCGGCAAACAGGTTACCTTCGGTCACACATTGACCGATCACAAAGGTCGCCTATACCACCTAACCCAATTTTGCTAACTCCCAATTCGAGCATTAAATCTAAACTTGGAATATCATATTTCCGCTACACGATCCGCTGTGCCTACTACCAAAAGGGTTATTACCTCGGCACAGAGATCTAGGGTGTGAGACGCCGACGCGCGTTTCGCTATTGCTTTTTCAAGGCGGGGTCTAACCCCGCCTTGAAAAAGCAATAGCGAAACGCGCGTCGGCGTCTCACACCCTAGATCTCTGTGCCGAGGTAATAACCCTTTTGGTAGTAGGCACAGCGGATCGTGTAGCGGAAATATGATATTCCAAGTTTAGATTTAATGCTCGAATTGGGAGTTAGCAAAATTGGGTTAGGTGGTATAGGCGACCTTTGTGATCGGTCAATGTGTGACCGAAGGTAACCTGTTTGCCGAAGTATAGAAATGGTTGTAGTAGGCACAGGTTCCCCTTTGCAATTGAAGTCGTAGCAAGTTGATTAGTACTAACATTTGTAGATAATCTTTAGTGGCGATCGCAATGAATAATCGCTGGTTTTTGAAAGCCGGTTGCTGAGGTAAAAACTCTGAGGTGGTAGGCACCGGCGCTCCCTCTCTCTTTTATTTCCTTTTGACATCCGCAGTGGACAATGTGTATTTGTGCAAACGTGTTGCTGAGGGTTTGAGGGAGTAGGTATAGGCGCTTCCTTATCTGCATACGAAAGAGGTCATTGCAACGAATAATTGTTGTTTATAAAAGCCGGTCGCCGAGGTAAAAACTCTGAGGTGGTAGGCACCGGCTTTCTTTCCGCCAATTGATATCAGTAGTGGACAATGTGTATTTGTGCAAACGTGGTGCCGAGGGACTGAGGAAGGAGACATAGGCGCTTCCTTACTTACACATGAAAAAGGTGATCACAACGAATAATTGTTGTTTATGAAAGCCGGTAGCTGAGGTAAAAATTTTGAGGTGGTAGGCACCGGCTTTCTCCCCGCGTGTTGACATCCGCATTGGACAATTTGAATTTGTGCTAAACTTATCGCCGAGGGATTGAATAGACACAGGCGCTCTCTTATTTCCATATAAAGCCGGGGTATTTATTAAGGACGGCTAAGATTGATTGACGAGGTAGTTCAATTCTCCCTGTGCTGAGGTAATATTGCGGTAGCTAGCACAGCGATACGGGCACTGTATGCTCCTGTTGAATTTTCTCTGACGGGGTAATACCCTGGAACTGTAACGGGAGACTTACCCGAATAATGTGTAGCGCAGTATATTTTTTCGTCATACTTATTAAGTGGATGGAGGATCCCGCGCACTAAGGAAACTTCTGTATAACGCTACAAGTTGTAGATATGGTCGGTTTGGACCATTAACGACTCAAAGGCAATTGGTTAGAGGGCCTTATGTGAGACCCACTGGATAATCATGTCAGTATAATAATTTTGGTGCGAGCAATAAAGCTGATTAAAGCGCGGGGGAGTCTATAATTAATCCTAGAAAGGAAATATATCTCGTGAAGCGCACTCTATGTATTTTTACATCTAGTTGAAAATCTAGAAGTCTTTGTAGTAGATAAACTCTGCAAGTGACATATTAAGAGTTTCATTGGTGTACGGATGCGATGTTAAATACTTACCTTAAGTCGCCACTAGAGAGCATATAAGCTCATACTGACCGGGTTACACCGTCAAGGTATTGTTAGATGTAAACTTACCTATTTGTAATGGTGGGAAATGGAATTGCAGTCCATATCAATAATTGGATTGATCAAGATGTTGAACTATACTAAGTGTTAATAAGGAAATCGACTAAATAGTAACAGTAAAGTCGAAACAGTTGCGAACGACATACTTTTTGATTCATATATCTACTTAAAGTTGCAATTTAATTATTGATGGCCGTCAACGATACTTACCTCAAAACTACTGCCCGTATTGCAAAGAAATATCCCCTGAGACATGAATGGTGATCTCTGGAAACAGTAAAAGACTTCCAACAATCGCTACATAAGTTGCTTGTAATCATTATTGAAACATTTGACAGCAACACGAACAAAGTGGCAAAATAGTTGCCAATCTTTTGATAGGCATTGGAGCCTAGTACAATAGATAGATCTAGGGTGTGTCATTTTATATTTTAATCTTTCTTCCCTTTTTCTTTTCGCTTTACCAATTTTAAGATATATTTTATTTGTTAATAAAATTAAAAGTTATATTTTAAGACTTCTACAGGTGTGCCAATAAAAATTGTGTTCCTTTCACTTCTTGACTTATATTCAATATACTACACTTTGTGCACCCTGTAATAATATAAATCACTGTAGTGCGAGGTTTTTCTACCAATAGACACATACATACATGCATGCATACATACTTAATTAATACTTGTTATATATAACTGATTAATATTTGGTTGATAAAGCAGTCGAATGACAAGAATCATTTTAAATAAACCAAATTATTTTGGAAGGGCAAGCCCCACACTTATTGCAGGTGTTCATGGATACCGAGGTATTTCCTGAGCTGTGTGTGACTTGTGTTATATTGATTTATGATATATTTTAAATGCATGGACCTTTATGAAACCACAGTGAGGTTTTTCAGCCTACTAATAAGGTACAGGTATGGGATCGCTTATCCAGAAACCCATTATCCAAAAAGTTACGAATTACAGAAAGGCCATCTGCCATAGAATCCATTTTAAGGAAATAATTCCAATTTTTAAAAATGATTCCCTTTTCTCTGTAATAATAAAACAGTACCTTGTACTTGATCCCAACTAAGATATAATTACCCCTTATTGGGGGCAGAACAGCCCTATTGGGTTTATTTAATGGTTAAATGATTCCCTTTTCTCTGTAATAATAAAACAGTACCTGTACTTGATCCCAACTAAGATATAATTACCCCTTATTGGGGCAGAACAGCCCTATTGGGTTTATTTAATGGTTAAATGATTCCCTTTTCTCTGTAATAATAAAACAGTACCTGTACTTGATCCCAACTAAGATATAATTACCCCTTATTGGGGGCAGAACAGCCCTATTGGGTTTATTTAATGGTTAAATAATTCCCTTTTCTCTGTAATAATAAAACAGTACCTGTACTTGATCCCAACTAAGATATAATTACCCCTTATTGGGGCAGAACAGCCCTATTGGGTTTATTTAATGGTTAAATGATTCCCTTTTCTCTGTAATAATAAAACAGTACCTGTACTTGATCCCAACTAAGATATAATTACCCCTTATTGGGGGCAGAACAGCCCTATTGGGTTTATTTAATGGTTAAATGATTCCTTTTTCTCTGTAATAATAAAACAGTACCTTGTACTTGATCCCAACTAAGATATAATTACCCCTTATGGGGGGCAGAACAGCCCTATTGGGTTTATTTAATGGTTAAATGATTCCCTTTTCTCTGTAATAATAAAACAGTGCCTTGTACTTGATCCCAACTAAGATATAATTACCCCTTATGGGGGGCAGAACAGCCCTATTGGGTTTATTTAATGGTTAAATTATTCCCTTTTCTCTGTAATAATAAAACAGTACCTGTACTTGATCCCAACTAAGATATAATTACCCCTTATTGGGGGCAGAACAGCCCTATTGGGTTTATTTAATGGTTAAACGATTCCCTTTTCTCTGTAATAATAAAACAGTACCTGTACTTGATCCCAACTAAGATATTATTAATCCTTATTGGAGGCAAAATAAGCCTATTGGGTTTATTCAATATTGGAGATCCAAATTACATAAAGATCCCTTATCCGGAAAACCCCAGGTTCCAAGCATTCTGGATAACAGGTCCCATACCTTACCACAAATTCTAAATGGACCTTATCTGTGCTTACCCTGTCCTCCTCTGAATATATAAGCTTTTTAATACAGGACAAGATTTTGCCAAACCTCACTGACTGTAGTCAGAATTACTTCTGCATGAATAATTCATCCGTATTAGTCTTCTTAAGTGTACATGTGGTCTGTTTGTGCTACCATGTATACGTGCATTATGTCATACAGCCATTAATTAGTTTCTTCTTATTAAAAGCACAAATAAGGATGTGGAAATATAGGGATGACTGAAGCCACTCATTCTGAGGCAATGGCAGAATAAGCAAGACTGTAACTGCAAACAGAATTCGCTTTATAAAGGGCGGAAGCAAAAACCAAAATACATACACATTAGCCTCCTGTTATATTTCTATTACACAAATACAAAGGAAAAATAAACTGAAGTTAGCTGAAATAATGACAGCTTGGAGGAAATCAGAGTTAAGTTCTTAAGGATATTGTAATTTGTATTACATATAATCTAGGTGTTTTGCTTATACAGGTATAGGACCCATTATCCAGAATGCTCGGGACCAAGGGTATTCCGGATAAGGGGTCTTTCCGTAATTTGGATCTCAACACCTTAAGTCTACTAAAAAAACAATAAAACATTAATTAAACCCAATAGGATTGTTTTGCATCCAATAAGGATTATTTATATCTTAGTTGGGATCAATTCCAATGTACCGTTTTATTTCTACATAGAAAAAGGAAATCAGTTTTAAAATTCTGAATTATTTGATTATAATGGAGTCTATGGGAGACAGGCTTTCCGTAATTCGGAGCTTTCTGGATAACGGGTTTCCGGATAAGGGGTCCGATACCTGTATTGTTATTTCATGAATGTTTTTGAAGTGTATTCTTGTTTTCACAAAAATGTTGTTTTCGATAAGTAATATCTGCTTCTTCTGGCTATTTAGCAAGAATTTTGGAGGTTGGTACATAAACTGTGTACCAAGCATATACATGGTTCCTTTAAATATTATATATTATCTATTATTATCTATAATGCAGGTATGGGATCCATTATTCAGTAAACGTGTTTCCTGAACTGGGCACTGGCCTCAGTCACAGGCTTGAATCTACAACCTCATGGAATATATATAAGTACAATGGAAGCGCAACTGATCTGGCCAATTAGCTGCAAGCATACAGAGGAGAGTGGGGGTTGATCAAAGCACATTCTCAAATGAGGGATTTAGTATTTTTGCAAGCGCATATGTCTTTATAAAGGGTTTTTTAGTTATAAAATACAATGTTCATAAAACTGGCAAACAGCCAAATCAAGGTAAAACCAATATAATTGTCCTAACTAATTCTCTCCACTCATCTTTTTGATAGGTTGGAAAAATGGCCATTCCCCCATTTCTGTGTATTTGTTTATACTAAGAGGCAATACAAACAAAACCATTTCTTAAAATTGCTTGTAAATTGCTACATGTATGGTACTCTGATATGCACTAGTACCATAGGTTTTTTTAACCAATGCCTAAATAAAACAGGCAGAAGAGGTCCTAGACATGTGCCTCTTCTGCCCCATCCCCCAAGTTCTGGCCCTGGAATACCAGAAATTACACCAACTGGACTTGGACCCAATTGTGTTGGGCATACGAAACCCTTACAAGTGCAATTACTCTTGAATTATAGGGCAAATGCTTCATTGTGGGTAAAAACTATAGCAAAATGTGCCTGAAATTGCACTTTCCATGCTTGTAACTGAGCCTATATGTGTAGATCAGTGCTGTCCAACTTCTGCGGTGCCGAGGGCCGGAATTTCTCTTGCATACATGGTGGAGGGCCGCTAATGGAAGCCAGTTTTGACCACTCCCCCCTTTTAAACCACACTCACTTCAAACCACAACCATTTTATCACAATGGTGTTAGTGCAGAAAAAACCCAAATGCTTGGTCCTCACTGCAGGGATATCAACCATCATTCATATATGAAATAATTATATTATGTCATATTAAGACACACCCTAAAATCCATATGACTTCTCCTCCCCTGTGGATAGCACAGCAACCCCCAGCATATAATTACACACCTTAGGGAGCATATAATGGCTATTTCCAACTGCTAACAAACTCCCAGAACAAACCCCTGCCAGGTTCACCTCCCACAGGCAGCATAGGGTAGGCAGAGTATGGCACACACAGGCAGCACTCTGCCTGGCCTACGCTACCTGTGTGTGCCATACTCTGCCTGCCCTATGATGCCTGTGTCTGCCATATGCTGCCTGTATGTGCCATACCCTCCCTGCCCTATGCTGCCTGTGTGTGCCATACCCTCCCTGCCCTATGCTGCCTATGTGCCATACTCTGCCTACCCTATGCTGTCTACACACAGGCACCCTAGGCCAGGCAGTACATACAATGTCTGAGGTGTGAACAGACGAACAGTGTGGGTGATTACAGCCTGAGCCTGAGGTGTGAACACTGCAGGGGGTGAACAATGCAGAAACTAAAAGGTGTGAAAAACACAGGGGATTGCATGTTTAAACAATACAGGGGGATTACAGCCTGAATCTGAGGTGTGAGCAATGCAGGGGGGCAGTTAATCTCAGTACTGATACCATTTAAAGCTCACACAAGGGTAAAACATCAAAGCAGCCAGACAGGTGGGGGGCCACAAAGAGGGGGGTCGAGGGCCGCATGCGGCCCGCGGGCCGCCAGTTGGACAGCACTGGTGTAGATGATTAGTGGAACCATGCTCACGTTCCATGATTTTGAAATCATTCAAGGGCCAGTAATATTTCCAGCTGAGCATTGGAACCACAGTCACTTAGTATTTACTCAGGAGCTCTAGCGAGACCAGCAAGGAATCTTTTAAGCCCTTAGGCTAATACCAGGCGGAAAAACGCTTGCCGTAAACTCCTCCCTACCCTGCTACTTGTGCCTGCACCCGAATGAATAGCATACGCTCGGGTGCAGGCACATATAATGGAAATACGCATAAAAATGCGAGAGTTTGAAAGTCTTGCGTTTTTATGCGTATTTCGGCTACATGTGCCTGCACCTGAGTGTATTCCATTTATTCGGGTGCAGGCACATGTAGGAGGCATAGGGTGGTATTTTCGGCAAGTGCTTTTCCGCTTGCCGAAAATATTCGCTCTACACCTTGTCTGGCATTAACCTTAGATAATAAAGATCCACCTGTGAGAGAATCCTTATAGGAGAGGCTGAATGGCAACTAGGACCAATATTCGGCTACAATATGTACACAAAACAGTACTTGTCTGCTGTTTATTATTATACTTTGACAATTAAGATAGTTTAAGCTTTAGAATTCCACCTTTTTTTTGGATGACGCATATGAAGGGGTTAAGTTATAGATTTCAGCTGAAACCAATTTTCTTCGTAACCCCCAGCGCCAGCAGGATAAGATTTTCCTTTTCCCCGTTTATGTTGAAATGCTTTCTTCAAGCCAAAACACACAAGGCAGCCAAATTACTGACATGTGTTTCTGCCTGGTACCCAAATTCCAAATTCTTTCATGTCTTCTTAGATTGAACCCTCTCCTCTGTTTATTTAAAGTACGTGGAGCACTTCAGAGCGATTAAAGGCCAAACTTCATAATAAATAGAGAGCTGGGCTCTTAGGGAAGAAAAACACTACAATTTATTTGTATTTAGGAAATCATCTTTTAGCATCATGGAAACAAGAATTGGTGTTACTCCCTAAGAATGCTGGGAAATAATGTCATGAACAGTCTACACATCAAATAGTCAGGCTGTCATTCCTCAAAATCCATGCCAAGCAAATACAATGTTATGTTAAGTATACTCTGGACTGGCAATAAAAAAAAGAAATGGACAATGACAGTTATTGCATTCCTATATAGGACAACCCAGGCCTAGTTACATTAGTTCATTGGTTAGGGCCTAAAAAAAACCCCAAGCAGGAGCAGAAATGTTGGTGAAAGTTATAATTAACTTTTAGTATGATGTAGAGCCTGATATTCTGAGACAATTTGCAATTGGTCTTCACTTTTTATTTTCTGTACTTTTTAATCGTTAAGCTTTTTGATCAGCAGCTCTCCAGTTTGGCATTTTAGCCACTATATGGTTGATAGGGTTCTAATTACCCTAGCAACCAGGTAGTAGTCTGAATAAGAAACTGGAATATGAATAGGAGAGAGACTAAATAGAAAGATAAGTAATAAAAGTAGCAATAACAATGAAATTGTTGAAATTGGGGGCCGCCCCCAATAAAGCTGCCACCCTAGTCTCAAGCCCTCGGGTGCCTATATATAATATGGCCAGCCACTGTCGTATATACAGGTATAGGACCCGTTATCCAGAATGCTCGGGACCAAGGGTATTCTGGATAAGGGGTCTTTCCGTAATTTGGATTTCCGTAATCAATAAAACATTAATTAACCCCAATAGGATTGTTTTGCATCCAATAAGGATTAATTATATCTGAGTTGGGATCAATTACAAGGTACTGTTTTATTACTACAGAGAAAAGGAGAAAAAGGAAATCAGTTTTAAAATTCTGAATTATTTGATTAAAATGGAGTCTATGGGAGACGGGATTTCCGTAATTCGGAGCTTTCTTGATAACGGGTTTCCAGATAAGGGGTCCGATACCTGTATATATATATATATATATATATATATATATATATATATATATATATATATATATATATATATAGTCTGAAATGACCCAGCATTTGTTTCCTTTGTTTCCCCGCAGCAAGCAGACAGGCACCATTTTGTGGAGACTCGTATTAAGACAAGCTTTGCATCATCCCAAAATCATGGGGGACTGGATGCCCATGTATATGGTACACAATTATACACAGTGAGGAGAGAGAGCAAATGTGTTAGATCTAGCAAGTGCAGAATGGAAAGTGAAAGTAATTGCCTGCCTTGCCTCTATTCCAGATGCTGGGCAGGCAATATATGAATGTCATGGGAAAACATGTTTTTTTCAAAACAAATCGGTCAGTAGAGCTTCTCCATTAGAATCCTGCATTGAAATACGTTTTTTAAAAGTGCAAACAGATTTTTTTAGATTTCATTTTGAAATTTCATAGGGTACTACAGCCATGTGACCTGTGCTCTGATAAACTTCAGTCACGCTTATTTGCTATGTAAACAGTGTCATTTAGAAATGAAAAGTACACCATACAAATCAGGACAGAATCCCTTTATAACAGGTATGGATGTTTAAATAAAATAAAAACAAAAACCTATTGGGTTTCATGTTTAATTTGAAAAGCACTTTTATTATACTGGGTGACCGTTCCCCTTTAATCGCCAGCCTCCATTGTCCCTTCCCAGAACTTACTCCTTTCTGATGTCCATGCTGTCAGTGGCATTATTTCCTACATGTCAGCCATCTGGAATGCTACAAAGGTTAGTTTGGAGAAAACATCTCATGCATAGGAAACTTTCACTGACAGAAAACACAGATCTTCAATTCAGTTCTGTTTAAGGGGCAAGGTCTGGTTTTCTACCACAAACATTCACCTCAAAACTCCTTTCCTTGCTAGTTCCCAAGATCATTGGTCCTTAAAATCGTCAAAATTGTTGCCATTCGACTCCAGATACGCATCACTAATGTTTTCCATGTATCACTTAAACCTGTTCATTTCTATCCAGTTCTCCTACAGAAAACCATCACCCGTTCCTGCTATAGTGGGTCATCGACAAGAATATGAGAAAATTATTTGTTCCAGACTGTCCAAAGGCTCCTGTGTTCCTGTGGTTCCCCCTGGGGGAGGAGATACTGTCAGTGCTCTATTACATTATACAGGTATGGGATCTGTTATCCAGAATTCTCAGGACCTGGGGTCTTCCAGATAAGGGATCTTTCCTTAGTTTGGATCTCCATGCTTTAAGTTTACCAAAAATCATTTAAACATTAAATAAACCCAATAGGATTGTTTTGCCTCCAATAAGGATTATTTATATATTAGTTGGGATCAAGTACAAGGTACTGTTTGATTATTAGAGAGAAAAAGGAAATCATTTTTAAAAATGAGAATCATTTGCTTATAATGGAGCCTATGGGAGATGGCCTTTCCGTAATTCGTAACTTTCTGGATAACAGGTTTCCAGATAACGGATCCTTTACCTGTACCACATATTTCATAAAATCCACATAATTCATAGAATGCCAGTGCAAAAATGTGTGGTTTATTTTACAGTATTTTCTACACCGTTTTCCAGCATAAATTATTTTACACAGTATGATAAATAGGCCCCTTAGCCTGTACATTCCAAAACAGTCAGCATGGGTTTAGAAGACATAATATTTGTTCATGGTGTTTTTGATCAAAGGCTCAAAGGTTCTTGAAGCAACAACAAAAGTATTTCAGTAAACAACAGGGCTGTTAGAATACACTATAAACTTGTAAGGGCTCTAACACATGCCTCTTGGAACCCCCAAATAAAGGTGAAAACTTGATGCTTTCCAACTATGCTCACATTGCACATAGCAAATCCTAGGGTGTGTTCCCTTGCAGCTTCCACGCAACACGTGAAAGAGCTGCTGCAGGGGAGCGTGTGAACAAACAATCATGTGTAATTGCCTTTAGTCTATAGAGGGCTCCAGAAGAGCTAACCTGTTATAAAACAATATTTAAAAACCTTCTGATTGTCAAGAAATATCTGGTATATTCATTGTTATTGAACATCACTAGGCTATTTCAGATTATTTTACCATGTGCTCCATTATTTTTAGTTCCTAGGTATCATATAACTTTTTACACAAGGCTTTCTGCTCACAACACCAATGCAATAGATTGAATGCCATTGAGAATCTGAACTGTATTGTCTACAGTTTCACAAAGAGAATACTTTGAATGTGGAGTCTCTCCCCTCCAAACGTGATTTATAATTATCATTTATCTCAGTACAGCCACAGGTTTCAATTATGTCATAAATTAGAGTCAGCCCCGGAGAAACTGCTTTACTTCAAATTTAGTGAGAGTGACACATGACCATATGTGATATAGTACAATAATAGGACATGCAATGTAGTGTAGTAATAGGGCCTCATGTTGAAATATCTTTGATCTGAGACAATATGAATTGACTTGTAAAAGAAGCCATGGAAATCATCATTCTCCACTAAACATTTTACCAGTCATTCAGGCAAACAGTTGACATGAGTTTGTGCCCCTTGTTGCTGTCTAAGACTTGCTTACAGTGCCTTTGTAAGTAACCCTAGTAAGTTACTTCAATTACACATACATTATGGAAAGCTATAGTTCCTTGTTATCAGCCATTTTAGGCTCAAAAAGATTACTGCAGTTATTAGAGTCTGCCTTAGTAGCAGTAGTAGTGCATTAGAGTCTGCCTTAGTACCAGTAGTAGTGCATTAGAGTCTGCCTTAGTACCAGTAGTAGTGCATTAGAGTCTGCCTTAGTACCAGTAGTAGTGCATTAGAGTCTGCCTTAGTAGCAGTAGTAGTGCATTAGAATCTGCCTTAGTAGCAGTAGTAGTGCATTAGAGTCTGCCTTAGTAGCAGTAGTAGTGCATTAGAGTCTGCCTTAGTAGCAGTAGTAGTGCATTAGAATCTGCCTTAGTACCAGTAGTAGTGCATTAGAGTCTGCCTTAGTAGCAGTAGTAGTGCATTAGAGTCTGCCTTAGTAGCAGTAGTAGTGCATTAGAATCTGCCTTAGTAGCAATAGTAGTGTATTAGAGTCTGCCTTAGTAGCAGTAGTAGTGCATTAGAATCTGCCTTAGTAGCAATAGTAGTGTATTAGAGTCTGCCTTAGTAGCAGTAGTAGTGCATTAGAATCTGCCTTAGTAGCAGTAGTAGTGCATTAGAGTCTGCCTTAGTAGCAGTAGTAGTGCATTAGAATCTGCCTTAGTAGCAATAGTAGTGTATTAGAGTCTGCCTTAGTAGTAGTAGTGTATTAGAGACTGCCTTAGTAGTAGTAGTAGTAGTGTATTAGAGACTGCCTTAGTAGTGAAAGGTCTAATCTTAATCTTAAAAATGACTTTTGCAGATGGAGAAGGTAAGACTAGGCAGTGTGAGATTAGCCCTTGCAATGGAAGGTCTAAAGTTATGTTAATATTAAAAATGGCCTCATGCCTTAGCTCACATATTTTTGGTTCTGATTAGTTTGGATCAGCACCTTGAGCTCTTGAGGGCATGGGCTGAAAATAATGACTAGAATTCGATTTCTGAACTCAGTTGCTAATAGCAACCAAACAGCAATTTTTTTTAACAGTCTACTACAAGTTGGAAAGTACAAGCAAACATCCAACTGGTTGCTATTGGCAACTGCACTTCTACAATTTAGCCCCTATTCCCCTCATATGTCATGAAAGGCATTTCGTAGGATGCCACACATCTGTCTAAGCCTAATAACCATTCCACATCAAGTCTGGGAACTTTAGATAAGTCTGGGAACTTTAGATTCAAATAAACTTGAAATTTTACAATTTGAATCTAAGGAACTTGATCAAATAAAACCATGGAAACCATGTATGCATGCAATTCATGTTCTACTCATCATCAAAGACAGATCCTACTACTCAATATTAAAGGATTGTCTGACATAATAGCTTATAGTATCATGGTTTGTCTGGAGTATTATGCACAAAGTACATACTGTAACACTAATCTGTTTCGGGGGATACTCTTTGTCTGTGCCTGGGGTAATATGTGTTACTGACACACCGAACCTAACATTCATAAAGCCCATTGCGCTGTATTTCTGCTCTGCCTGGGGTTATTCTGCACTGTATTAATGATCTGTCTGCAGTAATGAAACACACTCTGCTTGTCTTGGATAAAATTGATGGAAAAAGGTGGTATATAGAAATTGTTCATTTTACAAGGAATCCAAGTTTTGCAACAGAGAAATATAAGATGTACAAAAGACACAATAAAATAGTATATATTTAAAAGAAAAAAACAAAAATGCACTGTATCAAAAATCTATATGATAATGATTTTCAGAGTAGGGCACAACAAGTAGAAAACTATATAGACTTTAAAAGCCAAGACTGATTTAGTGGACCTCCTGTGGAAGCAGTTGAACCACACAGTCACTTAAAGGCAATGCTTACAAGGCTCACTTTCCCTTTAAGAAGATGTGTGTCTTTTTAAAGGAGAAGGAAAGGCACCCCCAGTAATTATAATCACCTGAGACCCTGAAACCTGTATCAGACTGGGGTACTGTGGAAGGAGCAACACATCCCAATCTTCCTGTTCTTGGATCCTGCACCCCCTATGCAAGGTGTGTTTGTGCAGCAGAGAGAAAAGTGGGCTTTTTACCTCTAAGTTCTCTCTTTCACTCTACTGCTAGACTGCTCTACACCAGGACTAGGCCATAAAGAGCATCTAAGTACAAGAAGATCATTGCAACATAGTGCTTCTACAGAACTACCGGGACTGCTTTAAGTAAACTATTACAATCAATAGGGAGTAACTAACATGTTGGCACCCACAGTGATATTATGCCTTTTCTTCTATAAATCTCTGCCTATATCCAAAACATTATAGGTGTCATTTGTGACCGCAAGTTCAGTGAGTTAAGCTTTCATTTTTTACCCACAATGCAATGTTTCCCTCAGAATTCCAGTGCCATTGCTGTTGCAATTGGATGTTGCATCTGATGCAATTGTATATGATTTGCCAAAATTAACACAACTGCGCTCACACTTCATTGCAAATCAGATGCAATTGTGCTGAAGCCTGTCCACCGTCATTTCTGGTGTTTACTGTAGGAGTGATACAGTATCTGCATCCAATTCTTTAGGCACAAGTGTAATGTGTATGTTGGTTGCTCGGCATGATGGGAACCCTAAACCTTCGGCCTGGTCAGGGGGTGATGGTAGCTCCAGGGTTCCCCTGCGTAAACAGACGCAGAAGCATTTGATTTGAAACACAAGACTGGAAGGACTTAGTTGCACCGAGCATAACTAGATCACATTTTCATACCTTTAAAGAATTGGGTTTAACATGCAGCTATCCTAGTAAATGTTTATATCAAGCTGAAAGGTTTTATTGGAATTATGCCAATTCCTAGGGAATGATCAGCACCAATGATATGCATACACCGACGGGTTCAAATAACATATTCTCTTAGTAAGATTGGCCCTCGTTTACCAAAATGGGGCAAGGTGCAAAAAACTGGAAGTTGCATCTCTTTAACATTGTTGGATAGCAAAAAGGAATTGGATATAAACACCAATACCTTATTGTAATCATATCTGTAGCCACGTTGGTGTATTAGTGCATAATATTGTGTTTATATTCAAATTACAGCGGTTATGTACAAACACCTTAAGCACCTTTATTATAGGACTACTTGTCCTTACTTGTCCTGGCTATTCAGTTTGTCTTATAAGATTTTTATATACTGGTGGGCAAAATGGATCAAAATCATGGCGGAGTTTAAGCACCTGAGAATACGACAGAGGAACAATACTGGAACATAAGTATATAGTATAAGTACCATGCTGTATATTAGTAGCATTTGGAAGATGCTTAGTAATATTGTTAAGCTGTGTATATAACCGGATAGATATTTCATGCATAGTAGAAACACATCTAATAAATACAGACTTCCCAGGAATGTATAAAGCATTTCTTTCTTTCTAATCTGATCCACAGACCTGCCAGATATTTATTACATGCATCTATGTGAACAATGAATCCCCCTCTCATTTTGCTTTAAACTTTTAACTGTCTATTGTATTTCTTTCCTGTGTCCAAACGCGCTTCCTGTATGGAGCATTTAGCAGGTGATGACCCTAATTTCCTCCACTTAACTTCATCTGTGGCTGCCACGAGCCCTGAGACCACTCCCAAGCCAGACACTGAGAGAGAGATAGAGAGCTGGTACAGCGAGTTACTGACCTCCCTATGATCTCCCTATGACGTGCCCACTCAAGTGTTTCCATGCTTTGAAACTGCATAATGTGTTGGTCAGGCTGTAGCTGTGCAGCTATGACATTTCCCCCTATCGTTACTTCAAGAGGACAAACAGCATGTTTTTATTCTCATTTTAACGCAATAAAGAGAATAAAACGATTTCAATTTTAAAAAGGACTGTTAACTTTAAAAATGAAAACTACACCTTCAGATTACAGTAGGACATTGGATAAATATAGTCTTTGGGGGTTATGCAATAAAAGGCACTAAGTTTGCCCAGGAGCAGTAACCCATAGCAACCAATCAGCAAGTAGAATTCACTGTTCACCTGTGGGTTACTACTACTGGGCAAACGTAGTACCTTTTATCCTTTTATTACATATGGGGGTTACTGTTTAAATTAAGGTTGCCACCTGTTTGGTTTTGACCCCAACAGTTTGGTTTTTCTTAGGGCTGTTCATTTCTCAGCCTTGTGAAACCCAAATTGAAAACATGTAAATATTAAGTTACTTACTGTGGTTTGTTTATATAACCATGGCTTAGTTATCAATTACATTTAATTTCTTATCATTGCAGAGAGAGAAAGCAAATCAGTGAAAAATGAGGAATTGTTTTCCTTCATTAGCTTTGGGGATAACCAATCTCAGAATAAAAGATCTCATACCTTTAATTTAAGGATTGGACTTTTCCCATCAGGCAGAATATATATATAGAGCTAGGGTTGCCACCTGTCCCATTTTCAACTGGACATCCCAGTTTTTCAAAGTGCTGTCCAGCTCAAACATTTCTGTCTGGTTTTAAATGTTATGAAAATTGGACAGCAATCCATGTGCAAGTGACCCTTAACCCTGCCCTGGCATCATTGTACCCACCCCTGATGTCTTAATGCCCACCCCCAGTATTACACCCCCACCCCCCCAATGCCATCAGCCCAGCCCCTTTTGTTCAGGTTTGGCCACCAGCTAAAGTGGCAACCCTAGTTTGAACCTCAGCAAGTTTATCCCAAGATCAATAACCCAACTCAAAGATTAGACAATAGACTTCTTTTGGAAGCTAAGTTCACTATAGCAGGGAAATGGAAGAATATTCATCCCCCAACTGTGATAGACATGGGGCAGATTTACTAATCCATGAACGGACCGAAACCGAACGCGTTCTTTCGTAATGATCGGTATTTTTGCGACTTTTTCGTTGGCGTCGCAACTTTTTCACATGTCCCGCAAATTTTTTGTTGCCGTTACTTTATCGTATATTTTCCACGACTTTTTCGGCACCGTCGCGGAAAAATTGGATTGGTTTTTCCGCTGTTTACTATTGCTCAATACGAAAAAATCGCGACGGCGACGAAAAAGTTGCGCAAAATATGATAAAGTCGTGGCGGCGACAAAAAATCACGGAAAATACTAAAAAAAAATGCGACGGCGACGAAAAAGTCACAAAATTTTCGTTTCCAATTCGATTTTTTCCCATTCGGGATTCGGATTCATGGATTAGTAAATGTGCCCCTTAGACTGAGTTGTTATACTATGAAAACCCTTCTGCACTCAGAAAGGATTCCATGGATTAGGGTGCAATCCAGGAGACCTGACTGAAACATACTAGTAGGGTTAGTGCAGGGATCCCCAACCTTTTTGACCCATGAGTCACATTCAAATATAAAAAGAGTTGGGGAGCAACACAAGCATGAAAAATGTTTATGAGGGTGCCAAATAAGGGCTGTGATTGGCTATTTGGAAGCCCCTATGTGGACTGGCAGCCTAAATAAGGCTCTGTTTGGCCAGGAATTCAAAAATAAGCACCTACTTTGAGGCCACTGGGAGCAACATCCAAGGGGTTGGGGAGCAACATGTTGCTCACGAGCTACTGGTTGGGGATCACTGCATTAGTGCATGGGCAATTATAATTGAGTAATAGAGGCCAATTTATCAAAAATCAAGTTTGCATTTATTTCATGATTCAGGAAAAAAACTCGGCAAAAAAATGCAAACACCAATATACTGGAGAATCAAAATTTAATAAGGAAAAGTTGTCAGAAAAAAATGAGCTGCTGAGGTTCAATAGAAGTCAATGAGAAATGAGAATATTCATCTTTCCAGTTCATTAAAACATTCAAGATTTTTATCCTCATTGAAAATCAATGGAATATGATTCTTGCCAGAGTGCAACTTTTTTCAGAGACAAAACATAAACAGGAATATTCTTTCACTTATGTTTCTGAAATAAGCTAGCGCTCCAGAAGAAAAGTCACACGAGCTTTATTTTCATGTATGTGTTTTTGTTTTTCAAACTTGAATTTTGACAAATCTGCCCCTAAGTTACCTATTTTCAGGTTTAAACGCGGTCCAAAGGAAAAGGCATTACAGACACAGGCACTCTTATAAAAACAGCTTACACTCTATAGTAATTTTGTATCATGATATTTTATGCTATTGTAATCTATTGCCTAAACAATTATGGGTCAAAAGATGGGATATATATGGAAAAGAGGACTTAATTGTAATTTACTTACAGATATAATTAAATTAGTTCGCCCTGTTTCAGGTTTCTTTTCTATTTCATGCTATATACTATCTTTTTTGCTTTATCCCACTTTACTGAACATTCTCCTGTTCTTCCTTCTGTAATGGGCAGGGGTGCTGCTGCCATAAGACAAGGTAAAAATCACCGGCCAGTGGGTTACCAGGGGCAGCAAAAAGCTGCTCTTGGTGATATTTCCTCAAACTGGAATTTCAGTTCAAGTAGTGCAGAAAGTGCAATTGTTCTCATACTGGGAACGATGGACTACAGTTCCCTGTCAGGTCCCTCAGCTGCTGATTGGCTGCAAGGTGCTGAGAGGTAATGGCGAATGGATGGTGATGGAGAATTTTCAGATCCTTTATCCTAGAGCTATTTAACCCCCCCAAGTTACAGCATGTGGATTGCCCAGAGGCCCAGAGCCACAAATGAGTAAGCCACATGATCTTTTGGCCCTTTTAACTATAGAAATGGATATTTTTATAGAAAGTAAGGAAATACTTTCTAAGTTAAAATACTCAGTTATTGAAATTAACTCAATAAGAAGTTCCAGGTACTGGAAGGAAGGATTTTTTTTCCTTCTGAGGCAAATTGGAGGGGCTTCAGAAGGGCTTCACCTTCCTCTGGATCAACTAGCAGTTAGGTAGGTTGAACCTGCCTTTTTCAACTTTATCTACTATGTTACTATGTAGTAAAAAGACTTGGAGAATATCAAAATCGAAACACTACATTTAGAGCGTATGTTATCTATCAGCAGTAAGAGGCGGCATGGTGATCTTTTGTCTGTACAGACCATATTTATAAAGGGAATAATGTACCCCCTGTTAAGTCACTCACTGAGGTATAAAATAAATATAATATATAAAATAATATATAAAATAAATATAATAAATAAATATATGCTTAAATGGGATGTCCACCCAAAACCTCAAACATATATATATATATACAGTATATAAATAAAATACTCCATGAGTTATGCGCACTCCACTTTTCAATACTTTATTGTAGATAATTACATGATTATTACATCAACGTTTCAGTCCTGGTCTTGGACCTTGTTCACAATGTTATATATATATACATATACACACAACACTTTGCAACATTTATATATAATTCATTATATACTGTATATAATGAATATGTATTCATTAAAACATTTTAGTAATTTGTAAATGAAACAGTTTTGGCTCCTCAGGTTCTCAACATGCTTTGAGCCCTACTTAAGCTGGCCATAAATGGACAAGGTTTCATAGAAGAATTTGTGCTGAGCTGTAGGAGCTTCACTGATGCTGGTATCCTAAATAGAAATCTGCTCCCTTTGTGTAAATGGCCTATTAATTCATGTACATTTTTTTTCATTATGTAAAATGTAGTTTTTGGGTGGGCTCACACCACAAGGATGTGAAAGAAGAACAGTGAATTCTGTGCTGGGTTCTACTGAGTCGCCTTGTAATGTAACCGGATCCTTGTTGCCCTCTGTCTGGGGTCTTTTCAAACATATCTGCTTAGATTAAATACTTGCCGAATTTATCATGCAAATTAAAATGACATCATCTTTTATATGATGACAACATGTTTTCCCTAAATGCAGAACCTGGGAATTTTCTGCGAAAAGCCATCTGAAAGTACTTACGTTGTACAAGCCAGATGTTTTCTCTGGTTTTGTTGTCAGCAGACCTATTGATGCATGAGGTTGGTCCCGAGGAATAGGAACACCAACTCAGACCAATCCTTCTCTAATTGCAGCTCCTAGACTGCATGACAATAATTCTCTGTCCTTAGGATGTGTTCTAGTGTAATGGTCATTAATTCTCTGCCTGAAAAGTCCTGCTTTTTATTATGTTTTTACAATCTTCAATTTCATTTCCAATTAATCTTAATTACTTTGGTTAATTTGAGGTAAGGAAACGGTTATAGAAAAAGAAAGTTAATCCAACTTAATTTTAACTCCTTCTTATCAGCTTGTAATATACCATGTTAGAGGCAAGGGGGCACTGGGTGAGGTAGGAGTACAGTCAAAACCTGAATTGGGACCCAGTGATAGGACACGTACACGGACAGTTTAGTGTCTACTTGTTGGGCATATTTTAAAGGAACAATAAAATCAGTGGGAGCCAAATGTTAGGCACCCCCATCCCCCATCATCACTTACCTGATACCCTGGACTGGTTCTGCTGGTTGCTGAAAACTGCACTGGCCTGGGGTACATCTGTAGAGGCAGTGCCTTCTTGCGCTTCTTTCTTTTCTCTTCTGGGCAGGCACATGCAAAGTAGAGCAAAAACCCAGACTTTAAGCAAAAATCTGGCCTTTTCAGTCAGCACATGTGCCAGCCTGGGGCCATTTAAGAATAAAGAACAATGAAAAAAAACGTATACACCAACTGCTAGTATTTAATAGCAGCGACTGAGCCTTGAATTTGAGTGTGGATATGCCTTTGACAGCTTTGCACATCTGGACACTGCCATTTTCCCCCATTCCTCTTTGCCAAATGGCTTAAGCTCATTGAGACTGCATGGGAATTGTGTAAGCAACCTTTTTCAAATCTGCCACAAACTTACTATTAGATTGAGATTTGAACTCTGACTTAGTCATTGCAGTATATTAACATTGCTGCTTCTTGTGTTGTTTGGGCTTTATGTTTGGGTCACAGTCTTGCAGGAAGACATGTCTTCTCTTAAGGATCAGGTTTCCCCCCATATATATTGTTGCACAAGCCTTCCATGGCCAGCTGCAGAGACACAGCATGATGCTGCCACCATGTATCACAGGGGAGCTGGTGGATTTATCATGATGATGTGAAGTTTGGCTTACCCAAACAAGAAATATTATTTTTATAGCCAAAAAGATAAATTATGGACTGAGACCATAGCACATTCTTCCAGCTGCCTTCAGTCTCCTACGTTCTATGCCAATACTTCACTAGATCATGGTTTCTATCTAGTTAGTTTTAATTAAAAAAAAACAAAAAAACCCTCAATATACAGTGGTGTGAAAAACTATTTGCCCCCTTCCTGATTTCTTATTCTTTTGCATGTTTGTCACACAAAATGTTTCTGATCATCAAAAACCGTTAACTATTAGTCAAAGATAACATAATTGAACACAAAATGCAGTTTTTAAATGAAGGTTTACGTTATTAAGGGAGAAAAAAAACTCCAAATCTACATGGCCCTGTGTGAAAAAGTGATTGCCCCCCTTGTTAAAAAATAACTTAACTGTGGTTTATCAATTTCAATTTTCAATTTCAATATCAATTTCTGTAGTCACCCCCAGGCCTGATTACTGCCACACCTGTTTCAATCAAGAAATCACTTAAATAGGAGCTACCTGACACAGAGAAGTAGCCCAAAAGCACCTCAAAAGCTAGACATCATGCCAAGATCCAAAGAAATTCAGGAACAAATGAGAACAAAAGTAATTGAGATCTATCAGTCTGGTAAAGGTTATAAAGCCATTTCTAAAGCTTTGGGACTCCAGCGAACCACAGTGAGAGCCATTATCCACAAATGGCAAAAATATGGAACAGTGGTGAACCTTCCCAGGAGTGGCCGGCCGACCAAAATTACCCCAAGAGCGCAGAGACAACTCATCCGAGAGGCCACAAAAGACCCCAGGACAACATCTAAAGAACTGCAGGCCTCACTTGCCTCAATTAAGGTCAGTGTTCACAACTCCACCATAAGAAAGAGACTGGGCAAAAACGGCCTGCATGGCAGATTTCCAAGGCGCAAACCACTTTTAAGCAAAAAGAACATTATGGCTCGTCTCAATTTTGCTAAAAAACATCTCAATGATTGCCAAGACTTTTGGGAAAATATCTTGTGGACCGACGAGACAAAAGTTGAACTTTTTGGAAGGTGCGTGTCCCGTTACATCTGGCGTAAAAGTAACACAGCATTTCAGAAAAAGAACATCATACCAACAGTAAAATATGGTGGTGGTAGTGTGATGGTCTGGGGTTGTTTTGCTGCTTCAGGACCTGGAAGGCTTGCTGTGATAGATGGAACCATGAATTCTACTGTCTACCAAAAAATCCTGAAGGAGAATGTCCGGCCATCTGTTCGTCAACTCAAGCTGAAGCGATCTTGGGTGCTGCAGCAGGACAATGACCCAAAACACACCAGCAAATCCACCTCTGAATGGCTGAAGAAAAACAAAATGAAGACTTTGGAGTGGCCTAGTCAAAGTCCTGACCTAAATCCTATTGAGATGTTGTGGCATGACCTTAAAAAGGCGGTTCATGCTAGAAAACCCTCAAATAAAGCTGAATTACAACAATTCTGCAAAGATGAGTGGGCCAAAATTCCTCCAGAGCGCTGTAAAAGACTCGTTGCAAGTTATCGCAAACGCTTGATTGCAGTTATTGCTGCTAAGGGTGGCCCAACCAGTTATTAGGTTCAGGGGGCAATTACTTTTTCACACAGGGCCATGTAGGTTTGGATTTTTTTTCTCCCTAAATAATAAAAACCCTCTTTTAAAAACTGCATTTTGTGTTTACTTGTGTTATCTTTGACTAATAGTTAAATGTGTTTGATGATCAGAAACATTTTGTGTGACAAACATGCAAAAGAATAAGAAATCAGGAAGGGGGCAAATAGTTTTTCATACCACTGTAATATCTAGTCATCATTTTCATATTAAATAAGGGTCAACCTGTAACGTTATAAATATTTATTACAGTGTTGCCTTAATCCCCGGCTTCCTGCACAGATTAAAGTATTGAAAATGTAAAAACATAAAAATCAGTTTGATGTGACCATTTACTTCTATCCTGCCCAAGTAGGAATTCTGATTAATATTGCAGCAAGTACTCTTTCAGTGAAGCTGTGTTCACTCACCTTTTACTGTATCTCATTTCTAAAAAAAAGTTTAGTGTGATCTTTATTGAAGCTTATGGGTAAAACCCCATGGAGCGGTCCAGTCACCCCTGAATAGATCTCTGATATCGCGGGCAACTAACTGCTCCGAAATGGCTTTCCACCAGCAACAATAGGAGTCGCTGGTGGAAAGTCTGTTGCTTCGCTTTGTTTTCCGAAGTCACGTGAAGTTGCCTGCAGGGGGAAACTTTGTGCGACTTTGTATTATTGAAACAATGTGAAGGGCTTTCCACTGGCGACTCCTATTGTTTCCTGTAGAAAGCCATTTTTGATCAGTTAGTCATCTGCGATAACAGAGATCTATCGACGACTGAATGACTCCTTGGGTTCTTACCCTCAGGCCAATGGCACACAGTGTTTTCTGTGCCTGTGGAGAAAAGGTTGATTCACTCCAATCTGGAATTCAATGTAGAAATGTGAAAGTCTCCATTTTCGCACCTAAATCCACCCAATGCGTGCAATGACAGGCTGATCTCATGCCTCTGAGTGCATACTGAAAACAAGGAGGGTGGGAGTGGACTGCAGATCTGTGTTGATTTCCAGTGCACACATAACACCCCTACATGATAGACTCTTGCTTACAAAAAAAGTCACAACAAAGGGTAAAGGGAGGGGGTTGTATACTGGTTTTCTAATTATCAAGTATATTGGTAATCTGGGTGGGGTAGTTTCAATTTCCTGATGAAATGATTTTTTGGTAATAAAACAATAAGAAAAAAGTATGGTTCAGTACAAAAAGGCAGACAGGTGGCATGACTTAGCTCAGACTTATTGCAAATTATGGGCTGACCGCACACAGGGTGTATGCTTTATCTCCATTTTCACCTTGCAGAAAAGAGTCCAAATCTGCCCGTCATTGGCAAAAATTTAACATGGCTCCCACCATAGATGCACATATTCAGGCCAAAAACCATCCATTATCAGAAGTGACTGATGATTTTAGATAAATCTAATAACAGGAAGCACAGGCTTCTCCTAGATCAAAATTGGGCACACACGTGAATAGCTCCTAGTATAGTATCCAGGTGTTTGACCCATTGGCGATCAGACAGCATGCTGTGAAGTTCAGCTTGTGTATGGCCACCTTAAGTAACTGTTGTAGGTTAGTACCACACAGGTCTGATTCTCGGCCTGTGTATAAACAGGCACTGTGTAAGCCTTGGTGCTTACACACGGAGTGGATTTCAGCAAAAAAACGCATACTATTTTACGAGCCCATCAGATCAGCTGATTAAAGCAGGGTGAGAATCAGCCCCACATGGAACTACCCTTAACTTTGTGGAAGTAACCCTGGAAAAGTTAGCTAAGAGGATTAAAGTTGGTGCTTAGCACTCAAAAGGTTAAATTGATTATTTTACTCAAACAAGCTGCCTGGCTGCGGAATTGTTCCATTACCTGCATGAAATAAACCTGGATTTACACATCTTTTCTTTTCAATTAGAATTAATTCAATTTGATACAAACTTTTATGCAGTAAATTCTTACACACAATAGAGCCAAACTTCCCTTTAGAGATTTTTTTCAAATTGTACACGTCAAATAATGACTTTTATTCAGTTTGGTTTTTCCCCCAAAATATAGGTAAAATTCACTAGGGAATTTAGTTAAACCAGCGTGGGGGGTGCAAAGAAGACATTTATTCATTTAATACGTCTTGATAAATTACAGCTATGGGATTCCTTATGCAGAAACCAGTTATCCAGAAAGCCAATTTTCTATAAAGCCCATTTTTAGCAAACAATTCTAATTTTTTTTTTAAAAATGATTTCCTTTTTCTCTGTAATAATAAAACAGTACCTTGTACTTGATGGGGACTAAACTGAATGAATCCAGATTGGTGGCAAAACAATCCTATTGGGTTTATTTAACGTTAAGATGATTTTTAGCAGACTTAAGAAATGGTGATCTAAATTACAGACACATGCCTTACCCAGAAAACCCCAGATTCCAAGTATTCCAGATAAAAGATCCTATACCTGTACAACTTAAATTAACAAACAACACATAAGGTTTTAATAATTTATTTGCATTATACATAAGATAATGACACTGGTCCAAGCAGAAGATGTGAACAGAAAGTGAACAAAATTATTTGCAATCTACCAGGTCCAGAAGAACATTTTGCTGCCATATTTTGATGGTTTTAGCTCTCCTTCAATTGGAGGGTTTGGCTCAGGCCTTGGTCTTGAGTGATAGATATTATCTGGTAAAGCTCTGTCTGTTTTCACCTTAGTGACCTAATGGGATAAAAAATAGGTGTAAGGCTACTAAGTACACTTTGTGGAATCTCTACGTGCAGGAAAAAAACTGTTTAATGTATGCAGTAACATTATTAAATCAGTATTTCTTATGCTGAAAGCAAATATTTCACCCTCCTGTGTTAAGAACTAAACCACTGTATGTATTCTAGACAGCTTATCTATTCATGAATGGCTGCCACCATGCCTATATAGCAGTTTATTCATATAAACTATATTGATTTTAGAAAGCAAACAATTTTAACTATTACTTTTATTTAAAAGCTTACGAATTCAACATTTCAACTTGGCGTCTGATAATGCACCAAGCCTCTGCAAGTTGGCTGTTACCCTGGTAAAACTAACAGGGTTTGTTTTTATTTTATATTTTTCTGATACTTTACACTTAATGTGGTAAAGTGTTTTGCATTCACACAAATACCAAATGAGTGTTCAGCCAAACATTAATGCTTACATGTAAAGAGGCCTGCTAAAGATAACAGACAGATGTTTGATACTGAAATGTAATATCCCAAGGTTGTTCTAGAACATACTGATCTAATGTAAAGTGAAACTTGCTTATGGTACTATATTCTTTATATGCTTATTTTATACTACAGTTATGTTCTAAAAAACTTGACACTACATTGCTCACTAAACCCTTGGATGTTGCTTCCAGTTGCCTCAAAGCAGGTGCTTATTTATGAATTCCTGGCTTCAAGGCAAGTTTTGGTTGCATAAAACCAAGTATAAAGCCAAACAGAGCATTCTGTAGGCTGCCAGTCCACACAGAGGCTATTAAGTAGCCAATTACAGCCCTTATTGGCACCATCAGGAACTTTTTCCATGCTTGTGTTGCTCCCCAACACTTTTTCCATTTAAATGTGGCTCACAGGTATAAAAGGTTGGGGATCCCTGCTCTACATCTTCATATAAATAATGGGGTTCTTAAATTCTGTCAAAGGGTTCATGTGCAACCTGAGACTTTTAAAACCATGCTGAAAACTTGACTCTAAAATTATTGGAAGTATGTGGATTTAATAACATATTTAAATGCAGCCTGTGTATTTTGTATTGAACTTTCAACAAAACTGAAATCAATTATTTAAAATATATAAATATTTTTAGATAATGTTGCTAATACACTGGAAAATACGTAGCTAACAAAATGCGGACATGTATTTTGAAAAACCCCTACCTTGGACAAATCTCCCAGTTCGGGTCTTGTCCATCCCAGCTTGTCAAGGACACAGTTGTCAAATGCTGCCTGCTGCTTGCGACAGCGGCGGAGTTCTAGCAGATTGGAATAGTCAATGCAAGTCCAATATTCAGTAAAAGGCTCTGCACAATGAGTTTTGATTTTCCTGCAAAGCACACAAATAAAAAGGTGTATTACCGATTCCTACGAGTAAGATTTTGTTTTAACAAAATAATACCTTGCCTCAGAGTTGAAGGCGTCTTTTGGCTTTCTCCAAATTCATATTTCTTAACTTTTAAGAATGATGTTTACATTTTAGAAATGACAGCTTTTCCAGTTTAAGGGTAAATCTTAAAGAGATGGGTCACTTTTAAATTAAAATCGTGAACCATGTAGATATTCATATTCTAAGACTATTTGCAATTGGTATGTTAAAATTTATGAATTATTTAGCTTTTTGTTCAGCAGCTCTCCAGTGAGGAATTTCAGCACCTATCTGGTTGCTAGGGACGAGTTTACCATAGCAATTAGGCAGTGGTTTAAATGAGAGTGAGATCTGAACAAGAAAGGGTCTGCATAGAAAGATAAGTAATAAAAATTGACAATAACAGCATCAGCAGAATGTTAGCCTTACAAAGCAGTAGTTTTTTGCCTGCTGCCCTCCCATATCTTTTAAACTCTAAAAAAACAAATTTGGTCTGATTTACATTTACAATACATTACAAAACAACAAACTCAACCTAAATAAATAATAAATAAGTACATTTAAAATATTAGGTAATGAGTTATAACCAAATATAAATAAATGCTGTAAATTACTAAGTTTCCATTTGCACATCATCATATCCCCCCATTGACTAATTAGGGGACAATAACGAATAAAAAGCAATTATTTATTTCTAGTTTTACCAGTTTTTTTAAACTGTATGACAGAGAATGTTATCAGCTATTCTCACACAGTTGCAAAATATACACAGAGTACTAAATGTCTACATTAAACTTAAGCATCTCAGCTGAAAAATGTGGGAATAGTATTTTAATGCAATATGAGCATGCACTTTATCACTAGACCAGGCTAAACATGCCCTTGTGTTTAGCTGTGTCAGTGGCACTGTAATAAATATGGGAGCACCCAATAAGAATGAACGCAGGAGTCAGGTGATGATTAATGTGTAGAGGATTGGGAGAGGCCTCTGCTTCACCAGTACTTTGGCTGGTACATTCCTTTTTATTTAAAGAATCCCATAAATTACAAAATGACCTTCCACTAAACTCCTAATGATTTTTTAATGGTCAACATATAATTTTGCAAAACTGTTTCTGATTTTGATTCACTGATAAGTGCCCCAACTGAATACATGGAGCACAGCAAAAGCAAGTTGAATATTGCATGTCCTATTGCTAAAATGGCTCAGTGGGGGTAACCAGTGCTTGTATTGCAAGCTTAACAGAATAGGATGTCTCGTCTCACAGCGTTCCAAGCAATTACCTGAAAAAATCCAGGGCGCATGCATTCACTTTTCTTCCCTCCACTAGACATTTCCTGGGGTCCTTCTCTTCCCAGCGGCATAGCATAAACTCCTTATTGGGCTTGTCACACTGGGAGCCATAGTGATGGGCAGCTGCTTTTAAAACAGCAGAGCTGACATCAAGCTGAACAGTTTTGGAAGAAAAGAATTATTAATAAGTATCTGAGGCAAACACAGACTCTTAAACAACTGACAGGAAATTGTGCATGTAAATACATTACCACCTGCCCCGTGCTACTTACACACACAGAATTCACCTGTCAGTGTGCACATGGGTGGATTTCGTTTAAGATTGTTGCACGTTTTGTTGCCAAACACCATCCCATGTGAGCACTGACATGATAGAAATAGAAATGGTGTTTATTTAGTGTAATTATTAGCCTAACAACTGTGGTAAGGCTCCCCTCAGAAGCACAACAATGCCTGGGAATTTTGCCTTTTCTTTCTTCTTCTGGTCTTTGTAGCTCTAGTTATTATATATTATATATTTATGTATGTGAGTGTATAGATAGGTCAGTATGGGTCTGTATGCGAGTGTATAGATAGGTCAGTATGGGTCTGTATGTGAGTGGATAGATAGGTCAGTATGGGTCTGTATGTGAGTGTATAGATAGGTCAGTATGGGTCTGTATGTGAGTGTATAGATGTCAGTATGGGTCTGTATGTGAGTGGATAGATAGGTCAATATGGGTGGATAGATAGGTCAGTATGGGTCTGTATGTAAGTGGATAGATAGGTCAATATGGGTCTGTATGTGAGTGGGTAGATAGGTCAGTATGGGTCTGTATGTGAGTGGGTAGATAGGTCAGTATGGGTCTGTATGTGAGTGAACAGATGGGTCAGTATGGGTCTGTATGTGAGTGGGTAGATAGGTCAGTGTGGGTCTGTATGTGAGAGTATAGATAGGTCAGTGTGGGTCTGTATGTGAGTGGATAGGTAGGTCAGTATAGGTTTGTGTGTGCTGGGTTTACTTGGAAGGGTTGAACTTGATGGTCTTTTTTCAACCCCGTGTAACTAGTTGGGTGTTTCCAGCCGCTAAGCCAGCAGATGCTATACAAACTGAATTATATGCAAGCAACAGACAGTAACCCCTTATTTTACATCTAAATATTCACCAGGTGAGGCTGACTGTATATATTCTTTTTGATATGCCTCTTTACATCTTCCCAACAATGATGGATAATACCTACTACACAATCTTTTCTTAGTCTGTACCAACCAGCAATTATTTACCCTGGCCTAATCAAATTCTTATCTAGTAACTATTACAGAGGCTAACATGCAGACCCTTTATAAAGGAAAAGTAATATCAACAAGTAATAACAGTTTTGTGCAACGGTATCTTTTGATGCAGCAACTACAAATAAATGTGTTCTTGGCACTGAAAGACATATTTTATATTTTAGTTAAAATCACTGGGGGGGGGGGGGGGAATGTTAGGCACCCCCAGTTATTATAACTGCTTACCTGATACCCTGGGCTGGTGCTCCTGTTAGTAGAAAACAGCACCCACCTGGGGCATTTCTGTAGAAGCTTATCCTTCCCCTTATGCCCCCCCCCCCCCAGTGATTATACCTTTAGTGTTGCTTTAAGGGAAAGTGGTATTAGAAAAGTGAATTGAAGAGTCAAACATGGGCACCAGGCTGAATCAATGGGGTTAATGCCCTCAGCAGTAGTTAAAAAGTGTGTGTGGGAGGTGGGGGCACTCAGATTTGGGTAAAATACTAAATGAATACATATTTTTTATAGGATTCATTAACATTATAATATAAACTAATAGAAAAAAACTAACAAGGTTTGCTGATCCTACACTGCACAATTATATGTTGCTATACACGCAGAGGTACACATTACACAATACACATACCTCCTGCACTGACAGCTCCTCAGCAGACGGTAAGTCCACCTGACCGGGCATGACTACCTCCGTCCCCGGAAGGTCAGCTCACTGCGAATGCGCCGCCGACGTACTGCTGTTACGTAACGACGCGCTTACGTCAACACGCTGTGATCGTCTTGGTCGCCTAGGGTTTTTTTTGTTTTTTTTTTTCTTGCTTGAATTTACGCTAAATGCCCACACTTAAATTAAATGCCAATCGTCCCAATGATATTACAGAGCAACATTAACCAGGGCTTACTAAATTCCAACCCATCAGAACGATAGTCTGTCATGTGACTTCTGGTTGCTGCGGCGACGCGTTTCAGTTGTCATGGTGATAGAACATGGAGTACACGGGTAGTGAGTATAAGGGAGAGCGATTGCATGGAAGGTAATTGAGATTTGTTTGCTGGTGTTGAAGGAATGTTATACATCGAATGTGCTGCCTACTCAGCCCAACCATAGTAGGACCCTTGTCGACCACATTTAGTTACATTTCTGTAAGGTTAGATTAGCAGTTTATGGCAGTATGTAGGAGCTCAGAAACTTTTCAACAATGATTTAGAATATCTAAAAGTAAAAAGAAAGGCGTGATTATGTATAAGTTAATGGGGACATGTGACCCCTTGGGCATAAAGCAATTTTAAGGGCATCTTCACCTCCATTTCTTATGCAGTGAAATTAAACGTAATTCAAAACAACTTTCCAATATATGTGAATTCAAATTTTCCTATCTGTTTACAGATATTTGAAAATGTAATTGCTGCAAAAATAATGTAATTGCTGTGAAAAACAATATTTGGCTGTTCTGTTTGTTGTGGATCTTGAAGTGTAGCAGAAGCATGAAAGACTTTATGGGAATTATGGAGTCTTGGCTGAAGGAAATCTGGCTTTTATACATTGTTTCAAGTAGGGTGCCACCGGGGGGCAGACAGCAGCTCCGTCATGGACCTGGTCAAACTGGGCATGAACTGGCCAAAAAGGTGGCCACACACGTGGCGATTTGCGATCTTTCGTGCGACCATCGGTTAAAAATCTTTTAACCTGGCCCAGGGTCGGACTGGGCCGCCGGGACACCGGGAAAAATCCCGGTGGGCCCTGGCGGTCCAGATGCGACCCTTTGCCGGCGCTCCCCCTCCCGAACGCTCCTCCCCCGACGCGTCAAATTTATGCGCTCGGGAAAGGACGTCAGGTGGGGGCCCTGCGAGGGGGGTTAGGGGGTCCCTACGGGGGGGGGGGTGAGAGGACGCGCCTGCAGGGCCCCTGGGTCGGGAGCCCCGGTGGGCCCTTCACACCCCAGTCCGACCCTGACCTGGCTGATCGGCGAGCCGATATTAGCAGCCTCCTGCGATATCGGTCGACTCGCCGACTTGCCATACACGCACCGAATATCATACAAAACGAGGTTTCATACGATATTATTGGTGCGTGTATGGCCAGCTTAAGAGACAAAGTTTAGATTGGTCTGTAGTATGCAATGGTGGCGGTTGCTTGTGATCACTAGGAGTGCAGAAAGTGACTAATTCTGCTTTTTAAGGAGAAGGAAAGGTAAAATCACTGGGGGGGGTGCCAAAATGTTAGGCACCCCCAGTGATTGTAAATGCTTACCTTATACCCTGGACTAGTGCCCCTGTTAGGAGAAAACTGCATCAGCCCAGGTTACTTTGCATGTATGGACTGTAATATTTTTAAGAAGGAACAGAAGTAAGGATAGGCAGATGAGGCAGGAGCGCTGGATGCTCATGACTCAAGAAGCAGTTTACAATACAGGTATAGGATCCATTATCCAGAAACCTATTATCCAGAAAGCTCTGAGGCTATCTCTCATAAACTTAATTTTAATCAAATAATTTACATTTTTAAAATTGATTTCTGTAATACTTAAAGAATGTTAGCCGGGGTACATGCATGCACATTCACACTAGAGTGAAAAAGCAGGTTTTCTGTTTCTAAGTTTGGCTTTCACTCTTTTGTGCACATATGCCTGCCTGGACCATAGCGAGAAGAAAACGGAAGATGGCACTGAGATTTTTCGGCAGAAGAATACCCATGGGCCAGTGCAGAGTTTAGCAAACAGCTAGTGATATCAATAGGATTCTTTGATATCTGTGGTGAATTCCTGCATTCCCTGCACTTCATTTCTCCCTGTTATTCTTGCAGGCCAAATTGTTTTTTACAAGTTTTTTTTTTTATATTTATGATAACATGTTACATTTTATCGATTTGGCTCAGAAACCAAAGCTTTTGTCAGCTTTTGATGAAAACCTGTGGGCCAAAATCTTGCAAATTTGTTTCAAATTCAAAGTCTGTTTCAGATCAGTCCACAAAGGTGTGGCAGGAAAATTTACCACAATGGCAAAACACACAAAACTGTCATCTTTCCCTTCACACATCTTTTCATTAATGAGAAAATGATCAGAATTACATTTTGTAAAAACAAAATTTATTTAAGGAGACCTTTTTTACTGGTGATAAAGGGGGCATTTTTTCTTGCTCTTTCATAAATCTGCCCCACTAGTATTTACAGGTACCATACCTGACATACACCATATCATACCAGTTATTGTAACTTTGTAAATGTTTTTTTGCTGCAGTAAAGTAAATTATGGCACAGGTAACTGAATAGTACCATGATATTTTAGGCTGGAAGGAAAAGGAGAGTACATTCTCCCAACTGAGACTCGTTATGAGGGAGAAATGAAAGATGGCATGTTTCATGGGCAAGGAACACTGTTTTTTCCAAATGGAAGCAAATATGTTGCCCTCTGGGACCATGGTATTGCTCTACAGGTAACCACTTTTAATGTTCTTAATGTTTTAATGTGTCACCTTCAACACATATTCTGACTTTATTATTACAGTTTAGCTTATTACATGAATTGCGGGGAAAAAGCAAGCCACCATTTATTATTTTAATGTTGTTGCAGTTGATCAAAAAAAGTTGACAATATGTTGGTTTATAAGGTACATGTAAAATGATTTAGATGCACTTGATGTTTCTTCTTACCTGCATTCAGTAGCCCATGGAACCCAGTGCTGTGGGTACAGACTTCCCTTCCCGTGAAGTGGAAAGTATAAAGGAGCCACTGCACAGGAATCAATGACTGTAAGAGCCCTAGAAATGTAAAGCTGTAGAAAAAACTAAATTCATTTGTATTGATCAGTATTGTAGTTTAATGCATTTAATAAATGTATTACTTATAGCAAAACTGTACCCATGAACAGTGCAGATCTCTATAAAAATATATTGCAAAACCCGTCTTCATCTAAATAAATCACTTTCATAAAAATATACTTATTTAGTTGTTGTGCCATTCAGTACTCCTAAATAGAAAATTGCCATTTTAAGTAGTAAGGGCCGCCCCCTATGATCATACATTGCACGGTACACAAAAACTAACCTGTTGGGTCGATCAGCCAATTAATGGACAAAGGTTTGTCTTATACTCCCACACTACTTTTTGTTAGAGCTGCGTTATTTCCTGTCCAGTGATCTTTGAGGGAGCACACAACCCATCGCAAAAGATGTAAAATGGCAATATTTACTGACATAGTTATTACGGCGTGGTGGGAAAAGTCGTGGACTTTTTGTTAAATGACTGCCATTTGTGGTTTTATGAAAAATAAAAATGAGAAATATTCAACATATCAGCATCAACATTCTGCATTTTTGTGGTTTTAGAGTTTTTCGAAACCATGAAAGAACTAATTTCCACTAAAATCGTAAATGTCTAGTTATTTATCAAAAGATCCAAATATAAAGAGAATGAGCGAATGAGAATTCGGAATTAAAACCTTAATTTTTTAATTTTCGTGCTTTTGCAAACCCCCTGAAAACCACTAAAACTACCAATTAAATAAAGATTGATACATATTTGCCTAAGAAAACTCCCATTGATTTTTACATGACCTCAACAGCTTTTCATGTATTTTCACTTAATAAATCATAAACGTTTTCATGTATTTAGTATAATCCAAGGTTTTTAGTGCTTATAAAACACCATTTATAAAAATGGAAAATATATGAACACTAGTAAATGGGCCCCTTAGTTCAGAAAAAGCTATAACACAGCAGGTTCCTCATCTCTGGTTCATGCAGTAATGTTTTTAAAATAACTTTTGTTTACTTATATTTACTTTGCTAAATTAGCAATTATATTTACTTTGTACAGGGGAAATACACATTCGCAGATGGACTTGAGTATGATAAAGAGGACTGGAGATACTGTGATCAGTATGACAGGAGATTTTATACTGAAATATGTGATGGTCTGAAACCTGCAGGTATGAGGTTGGATATCTTTACCAGAAAAGTGTATTGAACCTCTCCTATAATGCAATTTAGACAGGAAGTGAGTAGATCAAAACAGCTCGGCAGTGTCCAGAAACAGCTTCATTAATTCATTTTTCTAGGTTCTACCTATAATTCATATGGGAGATGGGAGCTGTTGTCAGGGGAAATTCCTTAAAATAGCTTCTAGGGTGTTATAAATGAACTAATTCTATTTAAAGGAACAGTAACACCAAAAAATTAAAGTGTATAAAAATAATTACTATATTATGTACTGTTGCCCTGTTCTGGTACAGCTAATGCATTTTCCTCAGAAAGACTACTATAGTTTATATAAACAAAGCTGCTGTGTAGCCATAGGGGCAGCCATTCAAAGGAGAAAAGGCACAGGCACATAGCAGATAACAGATAAAGCCCCATTATATTCTACAGAGCTTATCTGTTATCTGCTATGTAACCTGTGCCTTTTCTCATTTTTTCCAGGTTAAATGGCTGCCCCCATGGCTACACAGCATCTTATTTATATAAGCTATAGTACTGTTACTTTAGCAAATACACAACTTTACCTGTGCAGGGTAACAATACATTATATTTTAAATACTTTAATACACTTTATTTTTTGGCGTTACTGTTCCTTTAACTTTTCAGTTAGTCTTCATTATTTATTTTGTATGTTTTTTTTAATTCATTCTGCATTACTTATTTGTCTGCAACTGAAAATCTGCTTGTTGAGGCTACTGATCTAAAACATTAAAAAACAGTCTGATTTTATTGTTATTTTTATATTGCTTATCTTACTTTTAGGACAATTGACAGCTGTTCTTCATTTGTTTTTTTTTTTGTTTTTTAATGATTTACTTTTTATTTTGAAGCTCTCAAAACTGCAGTTTAAAGTTTTATCTGGCTGCTAGCAAACAGACAGCAGTTTTAAAATCAAGACAGAAAGATTAATGGTAGAGGATCTGAAAAGGAAAACAAGCACTAAATTATAGGAGTAACAATAATATAATAATAATATTAAAGCCTAACAATCAATCTGTTTGTAGGTTTTCAGGGCTTGTGACCCAGACTACCATAAAACATTTTCAGCTGCAGGCTAGAAACATTATTAATAATAAAAAAATAATAATAATAAAAGAAACACTAAAAAACCTGAGACTAGAAAGACAAAATGTAACTTAGAATAGGTTTACCTGTAACATACTAAAATATAATTTCTTTAATTCTCACACAATTAGGTTACACTGGTAATGTGGATTAAATGATGATACTATACAACCATATATTATCAGCAATGTTTTTTTCAGTAAAATTGTAATCACTCCATTACTCCATTGTAATTACGCCCATCTCCAATCCCGCTTCAAGGTCAGCCTCTTCTTTACTGCCCTTTATGTCCCCACCCAACTAATCAAATTTTCAACGTATGCCTGCTTCCACCCTAACCCATATGTCATGTTATTGTCCAGCCCCTTATGGTCCTCCATTATGGATGTGGCCAGAATGTTTCTTTAAGAATGGTGGCGACCATATTTATATTTATTTATGTCAGAATGCAAGCATTTTCCAACTAGAACATAGTGTCTTTTAGACCCACACACAGGGTCATGTCTGGCCAGTACCAGCCGTGTTGCCATCATTAGAAATATTGGCAACTAATCTATACATAACCAAACAAATTAATGTCACAGTGAAGTTTTACATTGCTGATATACTGAATTTGCAATAGAAGCAGTTTTAAAACCCCCCTGTAGGCAATTCAAGATGTGTCTCCTGGAAATTTTCTACTCCATTGTTGACATTTCTCTGCTCTGTTCTAGAACTCAGCAGGAAACTGTCTGACTTCTGTATGATTGGAGATCTGTGTCTATTTAGAAATTACATACATTTACATACACTTGTTTGGTGTTTCTGTTTGAGAGTGTGTCTGTTTGAGACTCTGATGTGTGATATAAAGGTACAGTCTAGCCAAGAATATTTTATTAACCAAAAACATTGTAATAGTGTAAATTAATAGCATATTTATAAAGTTGTATGCCAGTTTAATATAAAACTATAAGGAACATTATTTTACACCATTTTTGACCTGATGTAACCCATTGAAGGAAATGGGATGGCACTCAAAGGACAAGGAAACCCTTATTTACCTGGGGGGAGGGGTAGTTCCCAAATATTAGGCACCCTCCTAGTGAATAAAATTGCTACTTTTTTCTGGGCCAGTGACGAGGCTAGGGAACCCTTTAAAGAAGTACCAAGCTGCCATCTTACCTCTCTTCCAGCTGCCTCCTGCAAAGAGTTAGGGTTGTGCATGCACAGAAGTGTAAAATGGGAAAATACTACAATAGAAGTTAGTGTTGGAGAGGGACACCAGGAAGTCACTGGTAAGATAGTGGAGTGGAGCTTCATAGAAAGCTTCCTAGACTGGCTTTTTAAAGAAGAAGGAAAGGTCCAAAATGTTAGGCACCCCCAGTAATTGTAATCACTTACCTGATACAGAAAAACGCACTGGCCCGGGGTACCTGCAGCTAAGCATTACTCTTCCTTCTTCTGCCTTTGTGCCGCTTGTGCATGCACAGTAGAGTGAAAAGACAAACTTAAACAAGATAGTCAGCTTTTTCATTCTACTGCGCAAGCGCTGGCCCTGGGATTTCAACGCTAGATGAGGGAACGGAGTGGATCGCTCACACGAACCAGTGCAGTTTTCTGCTAACAGGAGCACTGGCCTGGGGTATCAGGTAAGCAGTTACAGTCACAGGAGGGTGCCTAACATTTAGCTCCCCCCTATGATTGTAACTTTCCTTCTCATTTAAAAACATTTGATTGGCTGATATATTAGATAGCTTTTAGAAGGGGTTGGATGGCTTTTTAGCAAGTGAGGGAATACAGGGGTAGGGGAGATAGCTCTCAGTACAAGTGAGGGAATACAGGGTTATGGGCAATAGCTCTTCGTACAAGTTGATCCAGGGACTGGTCCAATTGCCATCTTGGAGTCAGGAAGGAATTTTTTTACCCTCTGAGGAAGAGGAGAAGCTAATTCTGAGTTCCTCTTGATCAACCATCAGTTAGGCAGGTTATATATAGGCATTATTGTTGAACTTGATGGATGTATGTCTTTTTTCAACCTAACTTACTATGTTACCATGTTACCATGGTTTGAAAGTGACAGTGTGAATTTTGTTTAAAGCTTTATAAGTATACCACTTAGTGGTATAAGGTTATAAGGTTTGTATAAGGTATAAGTTGACTGGGCTGGTCAACTTGTACCATAACATTGAATGCATATGTATATTTTCTTTATTTGACAAATATTTGATATAGCACTGCAGGGTGTAAATATGTATGCATGTATATTTTTATTTATAGCTCTACATATGTACACAGCACTGTACAGCAGAACAGTAGATTAGTAAAATAAACAGGCCAATACAATAATAAATACGAAGCACAGTTACATTAAAGATGAAGAGCTAAGTGTCCAAGAGACAAAAGGAAAGAGATTCTTGCCCCACAGAACTTACAATCTAAGTGGGTGTGTAACATACAGACATACATAAGAGGATATAAAGTGCTGCAGGTTACAATGGGTGCCAGTTCCCCCAGTTCAGGTGCTATGCGAGTGCTTTATTTCTGAAGAGACCAAGGGAGGATTCTCTGTGTGGGTATTCAGGGATGGCATTTCAAATGTAAGGAGCAGCAATGATGAAAGGATTAAGGGGGGACACAGCAGTAGTAGTGTGGGGATGCAACCAAGCGGTTGCTCAGTGAGGAGCAGGGGAGTTTGTCTGCTCCTCTCTGAGTAGACATTTAGTGAGGTGCAGAGGAATAAAGAATTTATTTTATGGGAAGCCATTATAAGGATTTGTGCAGGGGAGGGGCCTGTACTCTCTTGGATGAGAGGAGATGAATTCTAGCAGAAGTATTTAAAACAGATTGTAGAGGGGAGAGATGTGAGTTAGAGTGTCCATTTAGTTGCAGGTTGCAGCATTCAGACAAGATAGGATGAGAGCATCCATGAGCATCTTGGCTGTTGCTTGTGAATAATATAGTCTTATAAAAATTATTTACAAATTATTTGAGTGAAAATATGTACGTTTGAGAAGAAAGGCCTGCACATTGCTTCGGTTTTCTAAAGTCACGCCAAGTTGCCTGCAGGGGAAACTCTGTGCAACTTTCAAAAACTGAAGCAATGTGTAGGCCTTTCCACTGGCGATTCCTTTTGTGGAAGGGTGGAAGGTTATTTCAGAGCAATTAGCCACCCGCTGTAGAAGAGATCTATCACAGGCGACTAATTCGATCCATGGGACATTAGCCTTAACTAAATAATGGAAATGTATCATTTCATAGGTACGATTTGAAACCTCGATGATAAAATTGTTTTTCAGGTCGCTCCCAGCTTACAGATCTGGATCCTCCACGAAAAATCCCAGACGGTTGTTATGATTGTGGGGATGGATTCTATAACCCACTGACTCGGGTTGTGAATGACTATCAGCACAAATTCTTAAGAAATGCTGGTAAGAATCTTGAGTTATTAAAGGAACTTAAAACAGTAGCTGCAAACACAAGTTTTTTACCTGTAAGTGTTATGGTTTTGCAAGTATTCTTAAAAGCACTAGGGGTAATTACCTACTAGGTAAAACTGTGTCAGTTACACTGGCTATTAAAGCCCATTTATCTGGGTAGTGCCAGAATGTCCTAACACCGCCCCCCCCCCCCCCGTTCCCCAGTGAAATAAACTGCTAAGTGTTTTCTTCTGGTCAGAGAAAATTGCACTGGGCCATGAAACAAATGTTGCACCGGCATTTTTCTTCATTTTTTTCTTTTGTAAAAAAAATATTTACTCTAAATAGGCCGGTTCTCCTTTAAATTATATGTTGTTTCTTTGAGCTTATCCTTAAGGCTTGCTATACACAAAAGAGACATTTTAGATGCTCCCCTCTTGTTCATTTCCCCATTTGTAAAGCTAGTTAGACTTCTTCACGCTAACAAAGTTATACTTTGGACTTGGACTACAGTATGTGGCTTGGGCACTGGTTTTCTCCCACACTCCAAAAAATAGGTGGGCATGTTAATTGGCTCCTGATAAAATTGACCATATTGTGTAAGTTTGATATAGATTTTAGATTGTAAGCTTCACTGGTTGAGAGACTGTAAAGCTCTGGGGTAATATGTACATACCAGAAAATAAAAATAAATATATACTTTTTTTTTTTATTAAAGATAACCTGCATGCTGGTGGTAGTTTTGTATATTCTGTGTGCCATATGCTAGAGACTATGCTCTTGGCGTAAAAGAAAAAAAAGTGTTTTTCTGGTGAACGTGATGCTGTGTTTAATTGTATGCCAATTCTCTTCAATTATTCAACTGAACCTGTTTTTTGCAGCAACCCTTATTACCCCCACCCTTGAAGCTTTTCATCTTAGCTGGAAAAGTCTCTGCTAACAGTCACTGCACCACAGGCAGCACTTACTGTTCTCCAAGGACTGATTCAAGAGCATGTTATATATAACTTGTCAATGCCAAGACAAATTCTCAGTGATAGGAGGCAAGAATTAACCCCACAGCATTCCTTTATTGCAGGAGAAAAGAGTGCTTCCCTTATTGGCCCTTGTGTTAGCACACAGAGGATCTTAGCCATAAAACATGATTTAAGTGGCCCTCAACAACATTACACATAATCAAATTCTTCATGAAATGTAGCCTACATTCCTGCACCCAATAGAAAGTACTTAAGTAACATATATTATAATGGCCAGAGGGTATAACTTGCATGAACTAAGCCTGTAAAAGAAAAGGGTCAGATCAGGCATAATATCTTAAGTCCTATAGTGCCTTAGCAGGCATAATAATAGACTGTGATCTGTTTTAAAATGGAATTACGCTGGTTTAATTTCCTTTTAAAGTATATGACCCTCTTGGCAATATGCTTTTGAATGAACACAGCAGGAGTTTTGAAAGATTTAATATACAACGAGAACCTCAGGTTCCCCCCTTTGCTGATCCACAGCCACACCAGTTTCACAAAAAATTGTATGCCCAGCTTTTCTGGATCAGTTCCTGCCTAAAATGTAATTGGCTAGTTGACCAGTGGGTGGTAGTCACTCATGTGACCAACCTGAACTTTGCAGTGAAGCTTTTCCCTTCCCTCAAGTTAGACTAGAAGCTAAGTGAGAGTTTCATCATCTTCATCATCATCAATGGTACTTATATCTGTATACCATTCCCTCTTCTGCAAATTACTGCAATTAAACCATATTTCCAATTCCTTTTCTTTTTAATTAAAAGGCATTTTTGGAAGAGATGATCTCCCACAGGTGACAAAGAAGTCTGCCATTGGCCTTAAGCATGTATCGCTACATTTAGTTACAGGTTGGGCTGTACTTCCTGAGCTGTTGACCTTGTATAAACTTGGTGGGGTGGGGGAATGGTGACTGCTTTGCCAGGTCATTCTATGCTTGTATCAGATTGCAGCCTAAACTGAAAATGTAATCTGCTAATGCCCATTCTTAAAGAGTGACAGGGCACAGGCAAAAGAGAGAGGGGCCTCAGATCCCTGAAACTTCTCCTTACTTTTCTTATTTGGACTATTGTCTGTGACTTTTAATAGATAAACATCATGGTCTCTTTCTCTATCCAGCATCAGCATCCACCATAGACTTGTTGTGTCTGACACAGTGTGTGCTATATGTGCCATTTCAAATAAGTTGTATTTTTGGCATCAAACATTACAGACAACTCTCAAATCTAAAACACTTTTTTAACACAAGTGTTAGACATCTACAGCAACATGTGCAAAGGTTGTGTTCCCCAGACAGTATTCAGTCCATTTAATGATTGTGTTATATAAATTACCTGTAATAATCTTAACTTCCTAATGTCTCCACTGGGATATCTTGAATTGAAAAAAGGTGTCCAGCTTTGTGCTGAAAACATTGAATAGATAATATCTGATGCAACCTCTCCTGCCTGACACTCTCCTTATTGAATTGCTAGGATAGTTTGTGTTGGCTTTCATCCCAAACTTCTGGTATGTAAAATACAATATCGACAGAGATAAGCAGCATGTGTTCTAAAAACACAGGAACCTGCGATGATTTATAGTATAAAGGGAACACCCAGTCATCTATGTCCTCATATATACTTTAAAGTTCTTGTTACAGGAGTTTGTGATATATCCAGTGCTTGTGGGGTTGTTCATTTTTATCTTAATTTTTAGTATGTTATGGAATGTAAACAGCAACGTTTCAGTTATCAGGAAACCCGTTGTCTAGAAACCTCTAAATTACCGAAAGGCCGTCTCCCATAGACTCGGTTTTAATCAAATAATTAAAATTTTTACAAATTATTTCCTTTTTCTCTGTAATAATAAAACAGTTCATTGGACTTGATCCCAACTTTAATATAATTAATCCTTATTGGAGGTAGAACAATCTTATTGGGTTTAATTCATGTTTAAATTATGTTTTAGTAGACTTAAGATAAGGAAAACTAAATTACAGAAATACCCCTTATCAAAAAGACCCTAAGTCCCAAGCATTCTGGATAACCCAGATGCTCCCATACCTGTAGAAAACATATTAGCTCAAACTAATGATTATATGGTAATTCATACTCAAAAACATAATGAATTCATATTCAAAACCAGATCTGGATTATGTGTCCTCTCATGTATATAACTGGCCAAAAATATGCTGTTTGGTCAGTAATGTAGAATGTTATACAGAATGTTAGAGTCAACTAACTTAAGGGGGGCATATATGGGACAAATCTGTCTGAACTAACAGTTTAGCCTTATACCAACCATCAGATTGTATGTGAGGTTCATGCAGGCTAAAGAGGACTTCAAAGCCCTCTTGTATGTTAAGGCCAGTTAAGGCCAATATGCTGTTGATTTATGTATATCCAGCTTTAGGAGCTCTTTAACAGCTTATGCCTTCAGTACCATCCACTCCTGACACTTAACAGAATGTGACACAGATGCATATGTAAATCTCTGTGTGTCCAAGAGTTATTAGGCATGCAGATAACCATCTTCACTGAGGGTTTACCGCTAAAGCCAAAACCAACCTTGGGAAGTCAGATCATTCAGCCATTATGCTGGGGTCTACCTACAAAAGGGTCCTGGAACATGTGGGGACAGTAAGCAGCTACATGAACTGGTCTTCCTGATCTGCATTCTCAACTTGTTATTTGACTTATTTTGAGTTACTTATTTGAGTTATTTTAGTACACTCTGATTTCTTGTTTGTTGGATGTTGCCATCACATTAGCGAGTGGATAATTTATTCAGCTAATGGTCACACTGTGTAAATATTTTTTTATTTTATCAATTATAATGATTTTATTGAATATTTAATTCAGTGCCGTCGACACATAAATTAAACTTTTTATTGCACTTGAATTATAGGATCAGGAGGATGAATAAATGCCACAGATTAGTGGTAGTATATTTTTGAGCCCCCCCACCAACACAGCTGTTTTGCGCCAACCCCTTCCTATGCTGCGCACTCCCACATTATTATAGGCATTTGTTTGTTCTTGCATTTTCCTGCAGCTCAGCAGTTCTCTCTGTCCTTTAGATCTGCCTTGTTCTTGTTTATTTTTTTAGCAATACAGAAATAGTAACTGCTCACCCGTTATAGCACTACATATTAGAGAGAATTAAGGAGTGGGGGTGCACTAAGGTCGCCTTAAATGTAGTTGAAAAAGTAAAAAAAAAAAAGAAATCTCTCTGTTGCTCGTAACCATTTTAAGAAGTATATTATCTATATATTTAAAATGTAACTTTTGTTTCATTCAATTAAAATATTATTGCTATTTTATATATAAACGAACGCAAAATCTAACTAGCCAAAAATCCCCCTAAGGCACCCAAACCAGTATTTACACGAGTGACACTCCGACACAGCATACTGTGTCCATCATCATACTGGGGATTAGAAGAAGGAACCACTTATAGACTGTGGAGAGAGACTATCATGGTCAGTAGTAAGAGTTAATCTAATGGTACACAGTTCCTAGCATGTCCTGTCGCCTTCTGGGGACAACAGACATTTAATATCTTTCTGAATGCTGCAAGAAATTAAGTGGCTCAAACTTAAATACACCCACATGTAACTGAATTTGCCCCCCTATTTTAGTAGCAAACCATAAATCATGAATATGGAGGTTTTTAGTCTGGTTTAAAGATTCGTCATTTTGTCTCACTATGTACTTGTGTATAGTTGTGATCGCTAGGGTTGCTAGGGTCCAAATTAACCTAGAAACCAGTCAGGGATGCAGAGGAGAAACTGGAATATGAATAGGACTGGGTCTGAATAGAAAGATAAGTAATAAAAAGTGACAATAACAATGAAAATGTAGCCTCACAGAGCAATAGTTCTTCTGCTGCCGGGGTCAGTGAGCAAAGAGTGAGAAGTGGAAAACAAATAATTTAAAAACAATAAAAAATTAAGACCAAATGAAAACTTGCTAATAATTGGTTATTTTATAACATACTAAAAGTTAACTTAAATGTGAACCATCCCCCCCCCCCCAGTCATTTTGCAATGGTCACAAGGGCTGTAGAGAGGAGGTGCGAAATGAGGTGGGAGGTATGTGGCAGGGGAGTTTGCAATAGGGGTGGTGAGCCTTTGAGGTAGTGGCCGGGGGGAACTTGGACCTTCCAGTCCAATAATAGTGCAAAGTGAATTAAATGCTAATTTTAATAGTTCAAATTGAGTGCCACAAGTGACTCAAATGAACACAAATGTGGGGGAAACTTGCATCTAATTAATGAAAATACAACTCTGCAGTCTGACATTGTGTGAAAAAACATGGCATACTGAGTATGCTACCTATGTGCACTGTATCTGGTAAATGTGCCTTATTGACTATAAGAGTATCTAGTATTTATTCAAAAACGTAAAATATCTCCCATTGCGTTGCAAGAAATACAAAAGGGCACAAGGCCATAAAGGAACGGAAGAGTAAAACAAAGTGCTGCAGGCAGAAAAAAATGAGGAAGGGGTCTGCAATGATAGGGAACCCATCCAGAAAGGAGCAGGAAGGGCAGGAAAAAGCAGGAAAATACCAAGGCTGCAGGCCAGCCCACTAAAGCAGATGGTAGGAAACATTCAGGAAGTCTTCAGTAGCAGTGTCTTACAGGCAGCTTCGCAATAGTTGGGCTCTGATCTGGGAGTGTCATTTGAGAATGTTCTCTGCTGCAGAGTTCAAATGTTATTTGTTTTCACAGAAATGTCTAATTGGTAGATGGTGTCATATGTCATGGTGAAGACATTTATGCATCTCCACTAAAAAAATATTTATTTTTTTTTGCTCCAGCTGATACAGGTTAAATAAATGAGTGTTAGTATATGATGAATCTGTTTGACGTCCCTGGGCACTTATACCAATAATATAAATTATCTTCTAAAACACCATTGACTCCTGTCTTGGGACAATAAAAGCAAAGGACAACATGAAGGAGCCATTGGGGTAGAAGTTTCTCACTCTTTGGGCAAAACAACCCCAATCATTTGCAGTGCAGTCTTTGTTCATCAGACATATTGGCAACATTCCTACAGTAAGCCATTCTGGGGTGCAAGCTACTTCACGTTATGTGCACAAAGTAATGATACTTATGTTAGGCTTTTATTTGTACTTTTTGATGTTCTACTGGAAGATTTAGTCTTATTTTAAATTGGTTTTGACTTATGTACCTCGCTATACCCTTACTTATCACCTGCTACTCTCCTCTGCCAATGCAATGATACCCTTACTATTAAACATGTCAACAGACACATTCCCCTTTAGTTTGTAGTGATAGATACCATAGAACATTATTATAGGCATTTGTCTGTACTGAATTCTCCATGGCTAATAGGAAATCCATAATAGTCTTTCTGTGCTTTCTAGGATAAATTTTCCCACCTTGCTTAAGTTGGTCATAACTGTGTATAATGCCAGCCAATGGGACTGCCCGACCAATATCTGGCCAAATATCAGAAAGATACTGATCAGACAGGTTAGATTTTGCTGCTGGATTGAGGACCACATTTGAGTACTGATGTGGTGCTTGACCCGGTGGCCTGCATACCAGCAAGTATGACCTGTTTGTTAGCCCCGAAAGCCTAATGATTTGACCAGCTCAATATTGGCTACCTGAAGGTGGACATATTGGGGAAACATCACTTATTTAGGGACCTCACCAAAGGAGCAGATATTTACATGTATGGCCAGTTTTAAGCCCTTCTTTACCTTGCTTCATTGTGAAGTTGTGGGTTCTAAAGTCCCTTTACTTTTTTGTACTGTACAGATTCTCTGGAAAGCAAAGGGACTTTTCCCTTTAAGCATGCAATGTAACATGTATATCTTTGTGTAGCATTTCCATCATTTTGAGATTTGATTTGCATACAGAAACTACTATGATAGAATCAAGGGCCACTTTGGAGCAGGGCTGACACAGTTAACTTAGTATTCTGCAGATGGCTGCTTTTGGACATATAGTAAATGCTGGCCTGCATCTGCAGGCTCTAATCATATCTTAAGATGTAATTGCATCTCAAACATTGTTTCCGCTTGCTTATCTAGGCTCGACGCGGCGTTGTGGGGAGCAGAGTCAGAAGTGAGCTCTAGAGCAGCTGCACCAAAGCCCTCACATATTTGTGATTCAAATTGGTGGCTGCACAGCCAGGTAGTGTGAAAAGGGTAGTCAAGTGGCTGTTAAGACCATTGCTGAGCATTATTAACAATGGTGGAGAGCTCTAAAGCTTGTTCAATGTAATAAGCCCAGTTTGTCTTTTTGCGTGGGTTACCGCTGAAGAGGTTGCAGCTGCACAGTTTCAAATAGCCTTACAACGACAGTAATTACAAAGCAATTGCTTGTTTGCATTCGGAATGGCGTATATGCAGTGTAACTCTTTAGGTCCTGACATAAAAATATACAATGTTCCCTTTAAGCCATCGCTATAGCAGATAAGTTTGCTTCCAGATGTACCACGTAGTGAAATCATTTAGATCGGTTTCTAATCTGAAAAATAGGGTAAATGCTTTGCAACTTTTGTCGTCTGAAAAATAGATATAACTCCTCCATATTCAGCTCTGGATATGGCAGAATATACTGAATTTACTCTGTTAAATTATTTTTTATAAAAAGTGTACTTGATCTGAAGGCTATTGGTAGCTTTACAAACGTGTCTATTTTTTTTGTCCTAGATGATGATGAACATGAATGGATTATACAGAAATGTCGGAAAGGATGGGATGAAACTACAGGATACAGACCAAAACAATCACAGTCTACCAAAACGTAGTAGAAGACCAAAATATGTTAAATCCATATATTTCAGTGACAGTCATTCAAATAGTACCTAGAAATAAACAATACTATAAAAAGGTTTATGCATTTTTATCTAGATTTATAGGGACTGCTTACACCATATTTGAATAGTTTATAAAAGGGGTCATTTATGAGTGCAAGCTCAACTGGGTAAATTTCCCTGCAGTCAGTTGTGTGTAAAACCCCATGTGGCAAAATATGCTTTTTGCACCATAATTTTGCACAATGGGAGAAATAATGGCAATTGCACTCAGCATCACTTGCATCCTAAATGACCCCTATAATATTTTGTTTGGGTGACTATTACAAGGTATAAATCCTATGACCTAAAAAGATACTCACCTAATGGGCAAATTACAACTTTTTGGTTGTTTGGTGTAAAAGTAAAAAGTTTTTGAACCTCCAGAAGCTCCCCTATCAGTCATTACCAGGGGCGGGCCAAGCGGACCGGGCGCCCTAGGCAACCCGGTCAGCCAACTCCACCCACCTCCCCGCCCCTCCGAACGGCGCATGCGCGCCAAAGCACAGGAGGAGGTGCAGGGGGGGGCGGTGCGATTAGATTGCTCATTGCCTCCTCCGCTAATGACAAGCGGCGGAGGCAATGACAAAGTAGCACTAGGGGTAGACAGGAGAGGCTCCTGCCTGGCGCCCCTCAATCGTTGCGCCCTAGGCAGCTGCCTCTTCTGCCTACCCCTAGTTCCGGCCCTGGTCATTACTATGGTAACCGGCCGCTCTTCTGACTGCAGAAGTGTATAGCATTGGTAGCAGGCAGATATATATTTTTCAATAAGTGAAAAAAATCTTTTAATTCAGGTCAATTTTATTTAGTACACAAATCGGACATTTACATTGCACAACATTTAAAGAATATTTAACAAAACAGACATATGCTTTTAAAAAGTGCCAACACGTTTTCTTTTCTTTTTTTTTTTTATAAATAAATAATACATTTGGGGTATTCTTCATTTTACTTACATTGATGCTAAGAAAGAGATGTTTAACAGCAACTCACAAGAATAAATTTGATCATTTAAGAAAGTCTTGGTGTTTAAACAAGAGGAATTGTTGTAAATAACAGTGTGATGATGAGAACGTTCAGCTTCACCAAATGTGGTTTTCTTTTCTTCATATGACATGAATAGTTCAGGTACCAAGGCAAAATGACTGCATTACTGACACACTATCCACACCACACATACTCCTTGGCTTATGATTACACATACAAAAGTAGAACCAAGCTGAATGTATGAACTTCATTTCATATAGAGATGTGTTACCCACAAACCAACTTTCTTTGTCCTTCCGCACCTTCAGGCACAATTCCACCACCTTCATGCTGAGTTCCTCTGTTATCTTCTTGCAGTCCTGGGCTCCATGTCCAAGCTACAAAAAGCAGACTCA